>NW_027040811.1:687500-1145000 GCF_037179485.1 Ochlerotatus camptorhynchus
GGATCGGAAAGAAGCAGTCGTCGATCGAAGCACATCGATGAAAAGATTCTTGAGTTGGTCTACTGTCCGACCGGACAGTGGCGGACGTACTCACCAAACCGTTGGGCAGGATCAAGTTATTGAAATTTTCTTCGATGCTTGGTTTTGATGCTGGCAATCGTTGAGGAGGAGTATTGGGATGGGAGGCAACAATTGCCGAACCCCCAAACGGCCGAACCCTGCAGCGCAAAGCTTGTTTGCGTGCTGTCATAGCGCAATGCGATGCGATCGCACCGTCTACTGTACACCTGTCTGTCTGTACTACTAGTCATAACCAGACGAGCTTCAATTACGGTCTGGAAACCAGAACGGGATCCTGAATAGGGGTGATAAAAAGGTGGATTCGTAGATTTTAACAGATTTTAACAGACATTTGGTTGTCTTTATGCCAGTCTTGCGAAAGCGGGGAATCATCCACCCTAGAAATAGGAATGCACTCTTGAATTGCCGGGATCCAGGAAGGTCGCGACAGTGGTGAAATGATAGCAAATGACTGTCGTACTACGTTTCTACTGTTTCCGCACGTCCTTACCAATGCTTTAATAATTTTAAGTCTGGGAAATAAATTGTTGAATGTATGAGTTCTCTACCAACCTTTCTCCTCAAACTTCATTTCTATTTCTTTGTAACGCCTAAATTTTCTCTTATATCCTTTTCCTTTAAATATTTATGATTAAATTTATGAACTGCCACAAGCGCGAACATTTCGGTTTGTTATTGTAAATAAGTCTTCTCTGAACGGTCACCTTTAACCCATACACACAGAAACACATTTTTTACGAAACTCACTCACACTCACAATTACAGACAAACGAACAAGAATAGAAAATTATTGTAGTGATTAAAACCAAACAAAAGAAAAGAAAAAAAACAGAAACTGTTTATATTCAAATGAAAAAAAAAAGTTGTGATGGTAGACAATTCTATTGCTGTTATTTGTTATGGAAGTATGAAGTAAAACACTCACACACAGACAGAACATAAACATATAGAAAATGAAAAACAAAAGGATTCCAATAACCTGATCGATACTTATGTAGAGAAGAAAAGAAATCTAACCGAAACAATTAAACCACCCCGGTTACCTTTTCCTCGGTTGACAGTTCCGTTGTTCGCCGTCGTTCCCCGCTCCTTGCTTACTTTGATCCAAATTAAAAAAAAAGATTGAACAATCCAAATTTGTTTGTCTCTATGTTTACGTTTTGTTGATTCTCGTGAGTTTCTGAAACGAAAAAAAAAAAACAGCAGAGTATTGTAGAACAAAAATTAGTTAATTTTCAAAAAAAAAAATGGATGGAAATTAAGTACCTATATATATACATGTAGAATAAAACCAATTCATTCATTAAAGAAAAATACAATTAGAAAAAAAGAAAAAAACTATGCATGCGTAATCATTAAAAAAAAGCCCATGACCCAAAATAAAAAAAACATCTAGGTCATTTTATAAATTTTACTCCAAACTTAAAGAAAAAGAAAAATGAAAACAATTAAAACCAAAACTGCAAGCAAGTTAAAATTGTGCAAATCCCGTCTGAATAGTAGGATAAACTGAAACTATTTAATAGCAAAACAAAAGCAGTTATTTCACTATCAACTTTTCCATTTTACTGTCATGCACTCTCACATAGAAAAAAAGAAGAAAACGAAGAAGCAGTTAGAACAAGCGGAGTGATGAAATGTCATACAATTCGATTATATTTACGAGTTTAGATAATACAATAAAAGAAAAAGTAAATAAATCAGATTGTGGAGTAAAGGTATAATTATATCACGACAAATCTAGCGAATCAAATCAAACAAAGTGGGGGAAGAGAAAAGAAGATGGAATAGGACAATGCATTTGCAGCCGCGATACAACAAAAAAAAAGCATGTATTTTTATAGAGCGACTAACAGCCAGAATTCTGATTTAATACACAAATTTCAAATCTTTGTATCCCTCTTTATATGAAAAAAAAAGTAAAACAATGAATGAAATGAAAAATCTTATAACTATATTTATATTTGTAACGAAACAGGTGCAAAACAAATACATAATTTTAATAGTGGACTACTAGATGGGTGCAAAAATGAAAACAAAAACTGACAGCTAAGGAAGTAAACAAAAAAGGATTATCTCCCGTTAACGCAGACACAAATTCAAACACACACACACACGTTGTTTATCTCTACGCCACACTACTGTAAGTACCGCGTATTAATCGTTTCCAAGATTCTAACCTTAAAAGGAGGAGCAGTTACCCGGAGTCCAGATCGAGTGGTAAATGAACATACATAGACAATACTTAGAGCGAAATCAGACTACCCCCCCTCTCTCCTCAATGCGTAAGCAGCAGCATATTTCGTTTGGGAAAATATTCATAACTTTTAAGTAGACTTTCCAAAGCCAGGTTAATCTCGGAATTCGAAGTTCCTTCCATGAGCGTTAGCAAAAGCGAAAAAGGAAGTAAGTAGAGCACACACACATACATACACAAACACAGACACAGTCACACAGTTCTGTTGTTGCGCAGTAAGTAGAGCACACACACATACATACACAAACACAGACACAGTCACACAGTTCTGTTGTTGCGCATGTTCTTTCCAGATCGAATCATTGTAGTCTCTATATTCACGCGATTCAAGCATAAACAAACAAACAAACAAAACACCGTTGATACCACGAATCACTAGTTTTCTACAACTATTTTAACTGAACTGCACCTCTCTAATCGAAGGAAAAGTAAAACTGTTGAAACATATTTCACTGAGACACACACACACAGACACCCACAAACAAATACATAGCGTAATGTTGAAAGAACTGCAAACTTGCACCATCTTCGCAAAAGTTAATTACTAAACAAAACTCTTCCTGTCATCCCTTTTCATGTTGTTTTCTCATTGAAAAAAAAACTAGTAGAAAATTAATAAAAAAAATAAGCAGCAAACCAATAGATAGAGTGAAAATGTTTCGTTTTTTTTTAGGAATGAGAAGTAAAAATGTTGTTTATCTAAATGAGAATTGAAAAACGTACTAACCGGCGATTGTAAATGAGAATGGAAATCAAATTTTTAGCGTTTGTCGCAACAAAAAAGAGACGAAAAAGTATATTCATAGGAAAACAAAACAGAAGAGAATGAAATACTTATAAGTGAACAACACAACACGATAAATTAATCTTAAAACAAAAACAGTTACCGTTCTGATTGATAATTCTTCAAAATACAACAAGAAAAAAAAACAAAAGTAAACAAACCATCCAACCTTTTGTTTTGCTTCATCATCACATTCGCCCACCCCTGCGTATCATTCCCCCTTTGCCCTCACTTTTCATTCATTCGCACTCGCACCAACATCTCCTCACTCACACCCAACTGTCAAAAGTTCGTGCATCCAACCTTCTCCTCCAACCGCCAGCGCCTACTAAGTCGCATTCGAATTTCCACTTGCCATCATACTACTACGTCCCCATCTGCAGCTGTTTCATACACTCTTAAATAAACACACTCAAAGTCTCGTTTTAGATACAAGCAAGCAATTAGAAAAACAATGTTACAAATTTTCAAGCCACAGCAAAAAACGAAAAAAAAAGGAAAATTCTCTGTTTACTACTTGCAGCCAACAAACCAAACAGCAGCAACATTCGATTCGAGCACAGATTCACACTCACACTCTCTTTAAAGTAAAAACAAAGTTGAAAACAAGAAATCGCCCAGAAAAGAAAAACTTAATAAAGTAAATAAAAACTGAAATTCTATCCGTCAGCAAAAGCAAACAAACAAACATTCATATTTATACAACCAATTGCATTACACTGAAAAAAAAAACGCATATTTAACAAAAAAAAAAAGAGGAAGAAGGCAAGCAGCAGGCAAAACCAACAAACGCGGAAGTATTTAGCAGAGCAAACGTGATGAAGCGAAGCCGAAACCATTACAGAAAAAAATAGTTCAATTACTAATAAATTACAAAAAAAAAAAAAACATAACAGCGCGCTAGCCGAATGAGGGAGGACGAAGCGCTGAAGGAGCTGGCCTATTAGCCACCCCATCAGCGGAGGAGATAAATTCTGATTAGTCAATATTTGATGAACAAAAAAAAAAACAACCATAGGGTATAAGAAAGCGAAAGAAGCAGCAGGGATAGGCGACAAAATCGATCGATGGAATGAAGGAAAAAAAAAAACACGGCGGGACAGAGATGCAAGACGTTGGTGAAAGCGAGACGAGATTATATGACGAGTTGACGATGTCGACAGCTAGGTTTAAGGTCGTAAGAAAACAAAACAAAGAAGAAAAAACACACAGACGGACGGAGGACCGTATGGGGAAGTTTGTTAAATAATGTTTAATATTTAAATATCAAAAAGTAAAACTTATATTGAAAAATAAAAAGGTAACAAAAAAGATTCGAAACTGGAAAATTAGCGGGCGTTGTTTTTTTTTCTTCTTCCGTGGGGATGATCCACAAGTCATGACGAATTTACCACACAGCCGATACCCTACGAAGTGCAGTTGTTCTACAAATCTTTTGCGGGGATCGTAAAAGATCCACGTAATTGGTGTCAAGTGTTAAATAGTAGTTGAACTATTATTATTATTATTATTGTGTGGAGGAATCAGTTTCTTGTCTGGTTCGCTGCCACCAGAGTTGCGCTCAAGAATGATGTGCTTTACATCCAACACCATGCCACAACATTCACACACCGGTGGGGCTTCCTTCTTCAGAAGAAACGTGTGGGTTAGTCGCGTATGTCCGATTCTCAGACGTGTAAGCATACGCTGGTCGGCTGAACTTCCTCGTTCTGTCCATCTGTGCGTGTCGAATTTCACCTCCCTCAGCTTCGATTCTGTTGTGCTAAACCACTGCCTATTCCACTGACCACGTATCGCATGTTTCACCGCTTTTATCGCATCCTCGCTTGGGATCGGTACGTCGATGGCTGGTTGTCTTCTAGCCTCATTGGCTAGTTGGTCAGCTTCAGAGTTTCCCCTGATGCCGGCGTGTCCAGGGATCCAGCAGAAACTTTGCTTTGCACGATTCTCTCTACTTCCTGCACCCAAGGGTGCCGGGAAGTTCCAGCCTCCAAAGCCAGTAGGCAGCTTGCGGAGTCCGTGAGAATAACCAACTCATTTTGAACATTAGGGATGGTGGCGGCCATTTTAATAGCGTAGGCCTCCGCAGAGAAAACACTACATTCCTTCGGAAGACTGTAGGTCCTAGATAGCCCTTCGTTGAAGAATGCAGCTCCTACCATGTCTTCACACTTGGAGCCGTCCGTGTAGACGATGGTTGAACTACGAAAGCGGGTCTCCAGTAATTGTCGAATAACGTGCGTGCCACAAGCGATTGCTCTGCCTCACGAGTGAACCGACAGCAGGAAGCGTTGAACCGGTTAATTCTTGGAGGCGATTTGAAGCGCGTGTAATCAGAGGTAGGGTGCTGCTGTTTGGATTCTTTGCGAGCATTCGGATGGCAATGCGTACTGTGGTCTGTGCTGCTAGCAGTTCGAAGGGTAAAGTCCCAGCTCCGGCCATCACCGAGTTAATCGGGCTCGTCACGAATGCTCCGGAAGTGAAGCGAACCATTTTGTTGTAGGCAGGAGCGAGAGTCTGCAAGGTTGCTGGCCCTCCCCAACTAACAAGTCCAATCTCGTAGAGCAGCTTCGCAGTAACTATGGCTGACCCAACTTGCAGCAGAGAAGTCCGATTGCCACGTCGAAGTTTTGCACCAATCATCTGTAAAATCCGTCACCGAGATTCGCATGCTTTCTTATCCATATTGCAGTGAGGTTTGAAAAACAACAACACCAACACCAACACCAACACCAACACCAACACCAACACCAACACCAACACCAACACCAACACCAACACCAACACCAACACCAACACCAACACCAACACCAACACCAACACCAACACCAACACCAACACCAACACCAACACCAACACCAACACCAACACCAACACCAACACCAACACCAACACCAACACCAACACCAACACCAACACCAACACCAACACCAACACCAACACCAACACCAACACCAACACCAACACCAACACCAACACCAACACCAACACCAACACCAACACCAACACCAACACCAACACCAACACCAACACCAACACCAACACCAACACCAACACCAACACCAACACCAACACCAACACCAACACCAACACCAACACCAACACCAACACCAACACCAACACCAACACCAACACCAACACCAACACCAACACCAACACCAACACCAACACCAACACCAACACCAACACCAACACCAACACCAACACCAACACCAACACCAACACCAACACCAACACCAACACCAACACCAACACCAACACCAACACCAACACCAACACCAACACCAACACCAACACCAACACCAACACCAACACCAACACCAACACCAACACCAACACCAACACCAACACCAACACCAACACCAACACCAACACCAACACCAACACCAACACCAACACCAACACCAACACCAACACCAACACCAACACCAACACCAACACCAACACCAACACCAACACCAACACCAACACCAACACCAACACCAACACCAACACCAACACCAACACCAACACCAACACCAACACCAACACCAACACCAACACCAACACCAACACCAACACCAACACCAACACCAACACCAACACCAACACCAACACCAACACCAACACCAACACCAACACCAACACCAACACCAACACCAACACCAACACCAACACCAACACCAACACCAACACCAACACCAACACCAACACCAACACCAACACCAACACCAACACCAACACCAACACCAACACCAACACCAACACCAACACCAACACCAACACCAACACCAACACCAACACCAACACCAACACCAACACCAACACCAACACCAACACCAACACCAACACCAACACCAACACCAACACCAACACCAACACCACCAACACCAACACCAACACCAACACCAACACCAACACCAACACCAACACCAACACCAACACCAACACCAACACCAACACCAACACCAACACCAACACCAACAACAACAACAACAACAACAACAACAACAACAACAACAACAACAACAACAACAACAACAACAACAACAACAACAACAACAACAACAACAACAACAACAACAACAACAACAACAACAACAACAACAACAACAACAACAACAACAACAACAACAACAACAACAACAACAACAACAACAACAACAACAACAACAACAACAACAACAACAACAACAACAACAACAACAACAACAACAACAACAACAACAACAACAACAACAACAACAACAACAACAACAACAACAACAACAACAACAACAACAACAACAACAACAACAACAACAACAACAACAACAACAACAACAACAACAACAACAACAACAACAACAACAACAACAACAACAACAACAACAACAACAACAACAACAACAACAACAACAACAACAACAACAACAACAACAACAACAACAACAACAACAACAACAACAACAACAACAACAACAACAACAACAACAACAACAACAACAACAACAACAACAACAACAACAACAACAACAACAACAACAACAACAACAACAACAACAACAACAACAACAACAACAACAACAACAACAACAACAACAACAACAACAACAACAACAACAACAACAACAACAACAACAACAACAACAACAACAACAACAACAACAACAACAACAACAACAACAACAACAACAACAACAACAACAACAACAACAACAACAACAACAACAACAACAACAACAACAACAACAACAACAACAACAACAACAACAACAACAACAACAACAACAACAACAACAACAACAACAACAACAACAACAACAACAACAACAACAACAACAACAACAACAACAACAACAACAACAACAACAACAACAACAACAACAACAACAACAACAACAACAACAACAACAACAACAACAACAACAACAACAACAACAACAACAACAACAACAACAACAACAACAACAACAACATTATCAGTAAAACGGTTTGCTGGACACCCAGTGAAGAGCTGTCAAACTTTTAACCGTCACAGTCGCAAGTATTTGCATTCGTACACACCACCGAGGAGGAGGAGACAAACAAAACTACCCTCCCCCCTAAATGTGTGACATAATTAATGGACGACCCCTGAAATCGATTTACTGAGTTTATTCAGCAAAATGCTGTCAGCAGACAGATTTTTTTTTGCTGAAAAATCAGTGAAGAAATATTGCTGAAATGTGAGTTCCAGCGATTTAAATTTGATGTGTACATGGAAATGTAATCAAATATTTAATCCAACAATGAGATAGGGGAAAAGTTGGCTTCGGCAATACCTTAATCTATTATCGTCAGGGGGGTAAACAAAGTCCTAGAGCACTCAAATTTGGCCAATAGTTGCTCTGAAACACAATGTATCCACATGCCAAAATTGAGCTCTCAAGGACGTTGTTTACCCCCTGACGATAATAGATTAAGGTATGTCCGAAGCCAACTTTTCCCCTAGATGCCTCTTTCTTAAAAAAAAAAACAACAATCGAGATTTGCTGCTCTTCCAGCAAAGTAATTGATCTTCCGTTTTGCTGGATAATCAGTAAAGTGCTGTCAATTTGGCATTGAACGAAATTGCTGAACTTTCAGCTCGGAAAAATCCAGCAAAATATTGCTGGTTTCCAGCGATAAAAAATAAGTGTGATATATTTCAGCTTGAAATACTGTCGGCCATTTTCCCATGGACACCGAGAAGCTTCATCATTGAGGTGCTCGTCATAGTACTGCACCTCTCCATCACCTCACATCACCTCACATGTATATCACACCTACCGATCGAAGGGCACGTCCTGATGCTCGACCTGTTCAACAAGCTCTGGACCACCGACTCCTATCCAGCATCCTGGAGGGAGAGCCTGGTTATTCCAATCCCGAAGACGAGTGAAAACACGAAGGACACGACGAACTTCCGGCCCATCGCACTCACTTCCTGCATGAGCAAGGTCTTCGAGCGGATGGTTAATCGCAGACTCAGGACATTCCTGGAGACCAACAATCTTCTCGACCATCGACAACACGCCTTTAGGTCAGGATTCGGCACCTCTACCTATTTCGCCACACTGGGAGACGTGCTGAAAGACGCCTTCGACCAGGGACACCACACTGAAATGGTCTCACTAGACATCTCTAAGGCTTTTAACAGGACCTGGACTCCGGCTGTACTTGCCAAACTCGTCAGCTGGGGACTTAACGGACACATGGTCCACTTCGTTCGGAACTTCCTCACTGACCGTATTTTCCATGTTGCTATCGGAAATGCCAAATCCAGGAGCTTTCAGGAGGAAACGGGGGTCCCCCAGGGATCAGTGAGCTCCGTCACACTCTTCCTTATCGCGATGAACGGAATCTTCCGCCAGTTACCAAAGAACATCCGCATCTTTGTGTACGCCGACGATGTCCTCATCGTGGTAACGGGGCCCACCACAACACGCACCCGGAACCTCACGCAAGCCGCGGTCTCAGCCATAGTAAAATGGGCCCAAACTGCCGGTTATCAGCTCTCTGCCAAAAAAAGCATCAGATGCCACGTCTGCCCTTCAAGACACCGGGTCAACGGGACCGCCATTAAGATTGGCGACCAGGCTATCCCCATCAAGAAATCCATTCGTATCCTGGGGGTACTTGTGGACCGCACCCTCTCCTTCGTGCCGCACTTCAACCAGGTCAAAAAAGACTGCCGAAGCAGAGTTAACCTGATCCGGACCATCTCCAGGCCCCATCGCACTAATAATCGGGCAGTTCGCTTCCGGGTAGCGCAAGCTATCATCGATAGCAGGCTGCTGTATGGAACAGAGCTCACGTGTATCAACTCTGAGAAGCAGGTTGAGATCCTCGGTCCAACCTTCAACAGCAGCATCAGGATAATCTCTGGCCTTCTACCTTCCACCCCCGCTGATTCCGCTTGTGTTGAAGCAGGGGTTCTACCCTTTCGGTACCGCATCATTAACGCTACCATCTTCAAAGCTGCATCCTTCGCCGCCAAGACAGCAGGAAACGGCAGAATCTTCCTCCTCGACGAGGGGGACAGAATCCTGCAGACGATCGCCAGCATTGACCTCCCCCCAGTGGCTAGGACCCACTGGCACGGAGAGAAGAACTGGCTCTCTTCCAGCATTCATATTGACTATCACATAAAAAATCGATTTAAAGCAGGAGACAACTCCGCGGCCCTCCGTCGCACAGTAATCGAACGCCTCCGAACCCATTACGCCGAACACACTCACCGGTACACCGATGGTTCCCGATCCAACACGGGCGTTGGCATCGGAGTATCCGGAAGTGGCATACTCGCTAGCAGCAGCTTACCACAACAATGCTCCGTTTACTCGGCCGAAGCGGCCGCAATCTTCCATGCGGCCACGTCACCAGCAAACCAGCCAATCGTAATACTAACTGATTCCTTCAGTGCTATCCAAGAGCTAGCTTCAGCAGTTCCCACCCACCCGTGGATTCAAGCTACCATCGAATACGCCCCGAGCAGCACCATTTTTACATGGATCCCCAGTCATTGCGGAATACCTGCTAATGAAGCAGCAGACCAACTCGCTGGAACTGGACCGGCGGGTCCGAGATTCACGGACAAAGTCCCCCTTCCAGATCTCCGGCGATGGATCAAAACAACCGTACAGAAAGCCTGGGCCGACCAGTGGTTCAGCACTCGAGAACCTTTCATCCGGAAGATCAAAGGAACCACGGAGGCATGGACGGACCTCCCAAACCTCCGGGATCAGAGAGTGCTCTCAAGGCTGAGGACTGGCCACTGTCGGTTTTACTATAACTTCGGCGGCGGAGGTCCCTTCCGCAAAAGCTGTGCCATCTGCCATCTCCCGGCCACCGTTGAACACGTCCTCTGCATCTGTCCTGAATTCCAGGACCTCAGGGAATCCTATGGGATCACCTCCAGCATCCGGAACCTACTCGGAGAGGATTCAGCCGCTGCAGACGCCCTGCTAGTTTTCCTCAGGGAAGCTAACCTATACCATGAGATCTAGGAAAGCCATAGCTGTTATATTCGTTTGTATACTCGTTCATTTGTTTATATGTTTAATTTCTTCTGACTGTCGGGACGGCACCGCACGGGATGAGCCTTTGGACCTCGTCACGGTGTCGTCTCGTTCAGTTTTGTGTTATTCATTTTGAACTTGTTGTCGTCTTCGTGAAGAGCCAGGAGAGCTGTCACCTTACAGCCTCAGCAGCCGGAGGGGCATCACATGGGATGAGTCTTCTGGCCCTCATGAAGGTTTTCCCCCCAGGCATTGTCAGGAGAAACTCATTTTAAGCCTACTATGTCCAACAACTCCGTAGGAGGTTCTCCTTCTGAGACCTCAACAACTGACTAGAGATGAACTAGCCTAAGGCTAAAAATCTCTTAAATAAAGAATTAAAAAAAAAAAAAAACCTCACATGTATTTAGCTTCTCGTAGAACTTCCGTGTGTCGTTTACGCGGTACAGATTTTCCATCGCCTCGCGATCTCGGTCTTCCTGCTGACGCTTCTTCCTTCGGAAAACCTAGTTTTGTCTGTTCCGCGTTTGCCTGTATCGCTCCACATTCAATCTCGTGCGGTGTTGCAGCATTCTCGCCCGTGCTGCATTCTTCTCCTCTACTAGCAGTTTGCATTCGCCGAAGCTGCGCCAGGCTGCTCTTCCGAGGGTAGTGCAGCTTCCAGCTGCTGCGCGTAGTTCTGGGCAACTGCGGCGTCCCATAGTTCCTCAATGTAGGGTCGCGGCGTTCGACTTCGACGGGTGTAATGCACCGTCGAGAGTTTTGAGCGCATGCATACTGCAACTAGGTAGTGGTCCAAATCTATGTTGGCACTGCGGTACGTGCGGACGTTGATAATGTCGGAGATGAAATTCCCGTCGATTAGAACGTGAACGATTTGGTTTTCTGTGTGTTGGTCAGGTGATCTCCAGGTGGCTTTGTGGATATCCTTGCGGGGGGAAAAGGTACTTCGAACTACCATACCCCAAGAGGCTGCAAAGTTCACGCATCGTTGGCCGTTGTCGTTCGATGCGGCATGCAGGCCGCTTGGCCCGATTGGGGTGCAAATATAGCACTTATTACAAAAGCAAGAGTCAAATAATTTTCATTAATTACATTGTGTATATTACTTTAAAATTTGTCTGACTTGTAACTGTTGTCATCAAATAAAATAAAATGCTGAAATACATTCATTTGAAATATTAAACAAATTTTCAATTGGTTTACCCCTCGTTACGATAAACAAATACATTGGTAGCCTTTTTGGCCACAGAGGTGCTTCCATCGCTAAAAATTCGGTTCGTCAGCTAAGCGAAAGAGTGGATCATATTGTTAATAATATATTTTCTCCCGTCCTACCTGAGCGTTCATGTCGCCGATGACGATTTTGACGTCCCGTTGCGAACAGCCGTCGTAAACCTGCTCCAGGTGCGCATAGAACGCTTCTTTCTTGTCGTCGGGTCTCCCTTCGTGTGGGCAGTGCACGTTGATGATGCTGTAGTTGAAGAAACGACCCTTAATCCTTAACTTGCACATCCTCGCGTTGATCGGTTGCCAACCAATCACGCGTTGGCGCATCTTACCAAGCACTACAAAGCCGGTTCCCAGCTCTGGTAGAAAGTAGCCGCTCGATGCCCGCTTTTCCATACCTTTTGTCTCGTCCAGCAACGTTCCTGCAGTGCTACGATTTCGAAGTTGCGTGGTTGAAGTTCGTCATAGATTAACCTATCGCAGCCCGGGAAGCCGAGCGATTTGCAGTTCCATGTTCCGAATTTCCAACCGTAGTCCTTATTTCGTCGCGTAGGTCTGTGACGATTGTTCCGATCCGTACTTCTTTCTTCAGTATTTGTAACTTTATGTTTTTTCAAGGACGGCTTGTTGGGCCTGTACCAACCCCCTGTCTCGCCGGGGGACCATCGCTGGCACTAGGACGGTGATCAGCCACTCCTAACATGGAGAACAGACGCCGTTTTGAGCCGCACCTCCATGGTGAACAGACGCTTGGGTTTGGTGAAGCATTTCCTCTATCACCGTACTATGGTTACCGCGCCAGAGTTCGCGTCGCACCTCTTCACTTTGCTATTGCCGGACTGGCAACATTGCCCAGGCTACGCCACCCAGCCGTGTCCATGTTTTAGCTGGTAGTCTTTTGTTATCATATGACTCGGGGAGGCGTGAAGTGGGAACTTGTGAGGACCAGGGCTAGGTATTCCGCTCCTTCCAGATTGTCAACTCACCATATTATCAGCTATGCAGGTATGGTAAACAAGGCGTGTGAAGAGTTCGAGTTTGAAAAACTGAAAATCGGCTATTTCAAGTGCTTGATTTTAGTCTGCGGTCACAAAGCAATGAGGTACAGAAAGAAGTGAAGCAGATCGTGAAATATGGTTGTTTAGTAATTTAAAAAATTAACGTAAACGCAACTAATTGCTTGTATCGTACAGGGGTTTTACTCACACAACTTAACCGATTGCTTCACCTCGGTAATCCAGCTCATTGGTCTCAAAGCACCACGCTACACAGACATTCGAGCACGTTCCACAAACGAGTGCAACTCCACCACGTGACCGTGATTAGCAACCACGACTCGCCGTTACGTTGCAGGACGTTAGTCAGCACGTCATTGTAAAAACATCGCACTCAGACTGTGTGCGCCATCTACCAGTTTTGGCGGTGTAGTTGGGCTGTGTGCTTGTCCTCGCTGCGCGGCACCGTTGGAGTATCCTGCCACCCACCGAAGAGAGTATGTCGCCGAACTAATAGAAGACCTAGGATTAAGAACCAAACTTATAAAGTGTTCCAGGACGCTAAACAACCCGTAGCATGTTGACGTCAACCAGTTAGAGTAGGCTAGTAAATTTAAAAGAAAACGCAGTGTAAATTTTGAATACAAATGTTCTCTAACAAAAATATAGCCACTTTTCGGCTTTGAATTTAAGATTGTTGTGAAGAATTTTGGAATTGAATGCCCCTTGTTTGGGAAAGTTACATGAGATTGAATGTTGGAAAAACCTACAAACTCGCCCTAGATTACGAGTCTCGGTCGTGTATAAGAAACGCCTCAATAACCTCTCCCTCGGAGAGCGGCGCGTTAGCTGCTGTTGGTTGCGAGGACGAAAGCATTCGTTACAAGGCGAAACAGTAGAAGCGCCGGTAACACTCCAGACGCTCATCGACGATTTCCAACGTCTCGGATAAGAAACCTAGAAATCAACAACGTCCAACGAAGGCTAGTCAATTCCTCGAACTCCTTGCTGACAGAGTGGTTAGATGCACTACGTTCGTGATTGTCCGTTCTCTGATTACCACTGCAAATGATGTGATCGCATTGGCCACAAAGAAGGCTACTGTGGTTGCGCCAAGAAGTCTTCAAGAAACTTTTCCCGTCCATCTCAAGAAAAGAAGCAGTTCCGGAAGACGAAGCTAGGTACCAGAACTAGGGGATTTTCGTGGTGAATCACATTGCAAACAACACCAGAAAGCGTGACCTATATCATCAACGCCGTCGCTGCTTCTCTTCAACTGGATTCCGCAAGCGACATCACGGTAATTGCCAAGGCTACCTGACAACAACTGGAACGACTGAAGCTGACTCCATCATCCATCTGTCACCATCAACGGCGTGGTCAAGCGTGGCCTAAAGTCTTCCCGCAATTCAGCGTGTTGATGTTGTTTGTCTTAAATTCCGCGGTTTAAGGAGTAGAGCCGTAGAGCTGCCCGGCGCGTGCCAGGTGGTCTTCAGTTGAAGTGATTGAAAGCTGCCTTAACTACCAATCCAAAGGATTTCTCAAATTTCCTACTATTCAAACCGGAAGCCTGCCATTTCAATCAATACACAATCGTCTTAAGTATATGGGTGTGCCATCATAATGCGTCTGTGTGTAAGAAATTTATTGTGAACTTATCCCATACCTAATCCCTTAGCAATAATAGTCTACTTCCGCGAACCAAAGGGTAGAAGTTCATCTTCCACGCCACGTCTCCGGAGTAGTAATGTAGCTCCCACCAAAGTCCAATTGCACTCACTGGTATAAATATTCCTCCTACTAGAATAAAGGAAATTCACATGTCCTAAATATTCTTCGATTTCAGAACCTTTCCCTTGTAAGGTAAAAGAAAAAAAAATCTAATTTTGCGTGTAATTGTATCATGCTGTTTGTAGTCCTACACACTAACGGTGCAATCGTAGCTATATATTTTTTTAAACTTCACACGTCCATTGAACTAGAACTCAAATCGAAAATCATTCGCACACTCAACCGTTCAAAATCTTTCACACACATCAAACTTGCACGGAAATGGTTTCCAATGTCACGCGGATCATCAGGTAAAATACCAACATTCGAAGCCGATTCTGATCTCGTCCTACAATAAATTAGTGTTTCTTTTATGAAAAAGAAAATCCGGCGTCCCACCCCACTCTATAAGCGCGTATGTTTCCTCTGACTCCCCTCCTAGTATTGTTTCGCCATAATCAGAAAGCAGCGCAGCATTCAACTTACTTTGCTCTAATACTCCGGCTGCGGGAGTCAGGTGCTTTATCGCTGAATGATGAAGGCCTTCGAGTCCATCGGACAGAAGCTGACATCGTCGGCCACCAGGGGCTCCTGTTTGCGGAGCAGCGTCAGCGCCGAACCGTAGATTTCGTGACCGTCGTCCAGATCGAGAAGCTTTTTGATGTTCAGCTGAAAAGGAAAATTCAGGTTACCAATCCTTCTCAATTAGTAGGTAGTTTTATGCAAAGACTTACATTGCCCTCTCCACTGGCTTCCGATCCACAATCCTCGAAGTTGGTCCTGTGAACCACCAGTCCAATCGAGGACTTCCGGTCTTTCCCGACACGCACGTGCGGGAGATTTCTCATCGCCACCACTTCCATTCCCCGCTCCAGAGGTTCGTGATTGGCACCGAAACTGGGCAACAACCCCGTCCATTCGTTCTCATTGAAGATCAACTTGTCCAGCGGATGCAGCAGTGATCGTAACTCACCGTACCCCGTTGTAGTTAGGAATCCTGCCGGATAGCCTGGATCCAGCTTGGTACAGGATTCTCGGTTTTCCAGCACCAGCCGGAACAGATGTAATACCGGAAGGTTATCGAGCACCCCGTGCCCAAGTCCCCGGTCATCGTCCTGCGAGAGACGACGATCCTGCATGATTTCCATCTGAGGGGAAAAACCAAATATGAAATTCTTCCTAAAATACGCTTTAACACAGGCCACTCACCTCTCCAGGCTTCAACGATGCACCACCCAGCGGCTGGGCGCTCACAATCGTCAACCGCAAACTGTCGTCCTGGATGTACATCGCCGACGGAACCGGATAGTAGTTGGCCTGCAGCGGAAGCTTATCGAACCGCTTCCTCTTGATAATCTGCATCCCGTTCAGATCCGTGTAGAAGAACTCTCCGCTTTCGATGTTCGTCGACAATCGCATCACAATCTCCGTATTCTCCCGATCGCCGATATCCACTAGGTTTCTTATCTCAAGGCCGACATCCTCCCGCAGAATGGTCTGATGCGTGGCAAATGGTAACCCGGCGGTGATACTCGACTCCAGCGGTCCCTTCACCACCAGAACCACCGGTTCGCCCAACTTCATCGTCGTGGCCGGACCGTCCGGATGGAACAGATAGGCACCGCTTTTGCCCGAGTTGAAGCGCATACCATACCGGAGGAAGTCCAAATGCACCGGCACGGTGTTCGAATCGAGGGAAATTGACTTCAGCAGACCATTCGCGTTGAACGAAGCCCCGGGACCTTCGGCAACCTTGAGCGAAATCTTGCGCGGTTCACTAAACTCTGGCAGCTCCGGGTAGCCGTTCAAATTGACCGTGAATGGAGCGCGGGACATGATAGTAATTTTGGCGTACGTTACCCCACTGCTATGATCCACTCGATTCCGTGAATTAATCGTGTAGACAACCAATCCCATGGGGGGCACGGAAGCCTTGAACAGCAACCGGAACTTGGTGGTCGATGACTGCGGAGTGCTGGTTCCATCGGATCGTGCGTGCCATGACCATACGGGTGCGATCTGAGCCGGGACGGTTTGACCGGTTCGGGCGTCCTGGACGGTAACGAAGGGTTTCCCGATGTAGACTTCGACCAGTTCCTGGCGTTGGTAGGGTAGGGAATTGTGCACGACTACGTGCTTGATGGGCAGTTCGTCGCCGATGATGATCGTTGGCCGGAACGTGTCGGCTCCGTCGACGGTTCGCGAATCGTCAATGCTCAGGTAGGAAAAGGTGGGATCCGCCTGGTAGACCGAGGGTTTCGTGAGGAGCCTGTGAGATGGGGATAAGAGATGAGACGGACTGGAGTCAGTTATGGGAATCACAAGATGCAACTAGGTTTTATTTAAAGAAAGAACAGGTCGCTTCAAGCGGTCGTTAAGCTGGGTTTAAACGAAGACAACAAATCAAGAAGACTGGTAACTCTTTCATTTTTTCATACGAACGCTATGAGACAGGTACAATCGCGTCATCTACCGCTCAACACAAAGCTATGTCCACCAACAAAGTCATCTGCATTTGTCTTAGAAGTTCTTCGGGCTTGTCTTCTAGAGTTTCTCTAGAACTTCTAGGCTTGCACCTGCAACTGAACTTGTCTTTCGATATTCCTCAGAATGTGTTCCTGAGCTTTTCAAATTGGTCTATCGTGTTGCATATTAAGACTGGGTTTAAGTCCTCTGGGCTTGCATGTGAAGACTTCAGTCTTCACGATCAGCTAAACTTACCTTTTGAATTTCCAGATATTAATCACGTAGTTCTTTGAACATACTCAAGAGGTCATTGTTTTTACATTACTTGAACAAACTTATCGAGCGTTGAATATTTTTGCCTTCGAGATCCTTTAGTTTATCCGTCTTCCAAATTTGCCAACTAAGTCCTCGGGACTTACATCTGAGGTTCACTGATCTCGCCAATTTGCAATTCCCGCTCTATGTACAATCACTCACCTGTAAACCGCCTGCTGCATCACCAGCTTGCAATTCTCCAAGGCCGTCGCCATCCGAGTGGCATAGTCTACCACCACATGATTCTCGGCCGTTCCCGCAATCCCATCGTGATGCTGAAACAGTGCCAACTGCTGCCTAGCGTATTCCATTTTCTCCTCCAGCGGTTGCCATTCTCTGTCCGGCCAACTATTCCACGCCCAAAGCATCTCCGCCGAGCGGACGTAGTTCAGCAGTATGCGATCCTGGCGCTTGTGATACGGTCGCGAGGTGAAGTACCCGCTCCAGTAGTCTTCGTTCACATCGGCGTAGGTGAAAAAGTCTCCACTCAGCGAGGGGAAATCTTCGACCTTCAACGCCGATCGTATCGAATCGAAATAGTCCTGCAGGGTTCCGAATTTGGCTTCCACGTTCAGCGAAGGTTCGTTGTTGATGTATTCGAACAGTTTTTCGTAGTTGACCCGTTGGGCCTCCCACTCCTTGCTTTGAGTGTATCGGAAGTCATCGCCGAGCGGGATCAGAACGCTTCTCGTCTTGTAGAGAACGGACTTTTTGCGCCACTGATCGACGATCAGTTCGGCTCGCTTGGCAACGTTGTCGTCGGTTATGGGCTGCGGAGGAACTCGCCATGGGCAGTAAACTCCAAAGTGGGGCAACCGTTTGAAATCGAACTGACAGCATACCTTCGGATCTGGGCCACAGGTGTGCGGAATGTCGTATGAGTAAAACGGCATCATGTGGGTTAGCAGGTCCGTTTCGCCGGTGGTGTCCCACAGTTGGCGCCAGCGGAATTCCAACTGCTTTTTTAGGGCGAGATTTTTTTTCACAGTGTAGTGCGTCCGTTGGATGAGCAGATTGTCGATGCCGGACTTTTTCAGAATGTACGGCATGGATGCGGACATGCCGAACGGATCAATTGACCAGGATGACGTGGGGGTCACATTGAGGCGAGTTTTCAGCCACGTTTGACCCTCGGTAAGCTGCAGCAGGATCGAGTACCAGTGAGCGTTGGCTTCGTCCGGCATAACCCATCCGCCGGTCACGAATTCCAACTGATGGTTTTTGATTAACCTGAAAAGCAAGGGTGAGTCCTGAGGATTACATTTAACAAAGCAAGACCAAACAAGCGTTACTTCTTTACGATATCCTTCTGCTCCTGAGCAAGCTTGTCATACCAAGTCGCAAAGTAGGAAATTTCCGCCCATATAAACTTCATACCGGGGTTCTCCTCCAGATGCCTCAGCATGTTGGCAAATATCCCCTTCGTCTGTCGTTCGTAATACTCATCGAAGGTGTAGATCCAGCCGGGATCGTTGTGCGAATGTGGCACAACAAAGACCTTCAACTTGTGGTGTTGATTCCACTCCTTCTCGTCGTACGTCACCCGCCAGCCCTGCTTCCACGGTCCTCCGTCGATGTTATCGAACGGTATCTTGTCATACATGTCCAACATCTGTATGTCCGGCTGGGGGATGATATCCGTCCGGAGGGAACACGTCCCTCCCGTGTCACGGTTCGGACTGATTACCGAATCTTTAATCATTTCACGATTTCCCAGATGCGGAGCTGCCACCGCTGGAACCTTATCCAACCGGGATTCCTCTCCGTACTCGTCCCCGTCCAGGGAATTCGGATGGTGCCCATTCGTTCGAATTGTATCGAACTGCTGCTTCATCGCACCAAACTCCCGCCGGTGTTTGTTCAGTCCCGATTCCAACTGCTTAATTTTGTCCTCCAGCCTCATGAAGCTGGCCTGTTCCAATTGAATAAAATAAATAAATGTAACCCAAATCTTCCTACAACTTAGGTACGACCCATCCTTACCGGTTTCTCCGATTGAATCGAATGGTTCAAAATGACATACAGCAGCAGAAACGCGAAGAGCGTCACTCCGGACAGAATGAGCACAAACTTCCTCCGGATGCGGACCATTTTTGTGCTTATTTCGGGTTGTTGAAAAACTAATATTTGCAGCTCCCCTTATCGTCCTAGCTCCACGCAAGCATTAGACCGTGAAAAAAAAAACTGGTCGTCGTCGTCGTCGTTGTGGTGTATTTTTTCAGTTCAATAGTCAATTCTATATTCCACGCAGTGTGTTTTGTTATCAATCACAGTGCCGAAATTCGAGAAGCACCACTAACACCATTGCAGCACGGATTAATTTCTCTTTTTTCGTCGCAGGTTCTTTTTTGGCACTTGAATATTCCTCGACACTCGCAAAGTTTTCCCCCGGAGAAAATCTCACAAAAACTCAGCCAAATCCATTTCCATGAACGTAGATAAACAACAACCACTACGGATGTATTTTCACGGAAATTTTACCAACTTTCCGGCGGAATATGCATGCGACGGTGGAAGATTATTCGCACGGACTGATGGAGAAAAAAAACACTGCGGAGCTTTCTTTTCTTCTTATTATCCGCGTTCGCGACTGCGCTGCTGCTGAATCGGAGCTGTCAAAACAATGGCTGGCAGCTGATGAACAGAGTCGAACCCCAGGGACGACGCTGAATGTAAACAGAGTTGAAATATTTCAGTTTCAAATGAAATTGACAGTGAGCATTCGCAAGGGCTGATGTCGCATCATCGCTTAAACGGAGAATAATCAACATTAATGAAATTCATCAGAATTTCGCATAACGTTCATGCGATCACATAGATTTAGTATGATTTTTATATGAATATCTTCGGCCTCATAATATGCAAGTGTTTTTGTGGTAAGATTTGCACAGATGGTAAGTTACACTGCCACCTTGTGCCTGTGTTGATTGTGTTTGTTGAGAATGCTATAAATTAGCAATAATTGAAGAACGTTCTCGAATCACCCAAGACGATGCAAAGAAGTAAAAGTTCAAAGTCAAATATAAACAGCTGTTCTGTTTATCATCCCTTCTGCTTAGCCAGGTTCAATGAATACGAGAGCATCGAAAATGACACAAAGTACCAGGTCAAGAGTAATAAGAGAATGCATAAGCGCTATATACGCTCTCGTTTGTACCATAGGATTTACCCAACGGATGCACGCAGCATAAAACAAAGCAATAAAACTCTGCATAGGGAAACTATTCGCTTGCACCAGTTTAGCTTAGGTATAAGCGCAGCGTAGGAGTCAAGTGCATCTATGCATACATACGAGATTATTCTGGAAGGATTGCGTTGGTCCCGAGGGGGGCGACTCTATCTACGCTGCAGGAAAGATTGTTTTGCTGTGGCTAGCTGCTCACAGGGTGAGTAGATAGAAAGACGATTGATGACGATTTTGAAGATTTCCTGCAAAAAGATGATGCGCGATGCAAGTAGATGCGAGAAATGCAAGAAGATTTTATGAAAAATGATTCGCTAGTGTGAGATTTGTTGAGCATCTTAAATTGAGATTTAGATATGGGGCGACCTCGGTTGGTCCCGAAATGCCTCACATGATCTTGAAGGAGAACGATGGATAAGTTTAGATTAGGAATACTCTCTGTCTCTTTCGTTCTAATCAACATTACGTTTGGAAGATCTTAGCAGGAGACAAATCTTTCTAATCTCAAACCCCTATATAAGGCAAATTTTCTACTTAATAAATCGAATGTTTTCGTTAGTCTTAAAACGTCTGTTGATCTGTTAAGATCCGAATTCCTTCCAGCCAGTACCTTCATCAGGTGTTAAACTAAGATTACTGATGATACCAGAATCTCTAATTTAGTGAGAAGTTCAGTCCTCAGTCTACAAACAAAGTCCAAACACCTTATGCTAAAGGCACTCCTTTTCTTTCTATCAAATTCTCAACCACGCTATTGTAAAGGGCCACCCACATTAGATCCGTTTGCGTTGCGTTGACGTAAATTTGACAGTAAGACAATAGATTTAGCTGTCACTTTGCCGCAACGCGTCCGATCCGGATCTAATGTGCGTGGGCCTTAACAGTCTCTTAATTTAGTAGAGTAACTGTCTTAGCGTCTTGAACAGTTTTTTGATAGAATCGAGAAAAAAGACACTCGCTCCAGCAGTTCCGCAGGGCAACGGCGTACCATCCAAACCGTTTGGCGTGGTAAGTAAACCTTCGCGTGATTAAACAAAGCTCGGGATTGCTTGTTTTAACTCCTCTGCCATCCGTGCCGAACAGTGTTTCTTGTGTGTTTTTGCGTGTCGGAAGGTGTTTCTGCATGTCGACCTAGCTTTCAAAACGTGAAGCGAAAATAAATGCGACTCCGGCGTAGTGGTTAACATCCATACCTCTCACGCCAAAGTCACGAGTTCAAATCTCACCCCCGGACAAGTCACGAATGACCAAGGAGTGTTAAAGTGACTATAAATAATTAATTTAAAAAAAAATTGCTCACTAGCAACCATAAAATCCTGCATAAAATCTATATTTGTTTATAAACTAAATAACACTGGGCTCAACACTGTGATACTTCCAAGAGCCAGTATTGGCTAGTTTCATGTGCAATATTCATCTTAGGGCAATCTAGGTTGGGTATGTTTTGAGCCATTATTGATCCTGTTATCGCCAGACGGGAAAATAAAGTTCTCTGAAGTCCTTTATACCCAACAAACAATTTTAGCTGCAGCTTAGCTTATACAGGCAAAAATTAGCTGCATAAGGAAAATTTTGGCTGTATAAGCTAATCTGCAGCTGAAATTGTTTGTTGGGTAGTTGGCTAAACTACTCTGAGTCTCGTTGAAGCACTTTAAGTTTATTGAAATATTCAGAACTTCCCAAGAGTTTGCTGAACTTTTCTGCAGTTCGCTGTATTTCTCGGAAATTTTCATAACTTCTCTAAAGTTCGCAAAATTTCCTGAAGTTTGCTCAACATCTCCGAAGTTCACTGAACTCCCCTGAGGATTGCTGAACTTTGCTAAAGATTGCTAAACTTATCTCAATCCTCTCAATTTTTCTGAAGTTTACTGCCATGAACTTTTCTGAAGATCTCAGAATTTTCCTGACGTTTGAATCTTTTCAGAAGTTCTCACACACAAAAAATTATCGTTAGTAAAATTGAAAAATCCATTGGTAGAATTAAAAGTTTCCGTTGGTTCTTTTTGGTAGAAAGTCTTTAGCTTTCAAAACAAAAGTCAGCTAACTGTTAATTCAAAAGTAGCTCGTTTTTTACTTTTAAAAGTTGAAACTTTCAAATCGAATTGTAGAACTGTCAATATGAAAACCTATTTTTTTAAATAGACTTATGAAAGGATTTAATTTAAAAGATGGGCAGTTTTATCGCAATGATTTATGTTTTCATTTCAAATATGAATTCTTTTTAATTCAGTTGCTTTTTACTTTGAAAGAAATAAAGCATAGAAATATTTAATTTGATATATTTTAGTTTATTTATATGATGCTGACTGAAAGGGCACGGCATTATGGAACTTCAAAGCATGGGAAGCGTATTACGCAAATATACAGTTGGCTGAACAGCTGGTGATGGTGATGGTGGGAGTAGCCTTCCTTTCCGGCAATTCTGACGAGGCTGCTGAAAATCAAAACACATCAATTAGGAAAATCGGAACCAAGCAAACTCTTCGAAAATTTCATCATCTTACCTCCAAATCCCGCAGCTGGAGGATCCTTCCAATCCTTCCACTTCATATCGTCACCACGAATGTCTCCATCTTATTATTTGTATCTTACAGAAGAAAAACAAGCGCACCGGTGGATGAAAATGTGGAAAAGTTCAAGAAACTGCTGCTGCTCATGCTAATTTTCACAGCTGTTTTTGTTTTGTTTGTTTGTTTCGCATGTCCAATTTGGCGGGAAATACAGGTCCAGTACTGTCAAACACATCGCAAGGAAGAGATTTTTTGACAATTTTACAACTTTTATTCTAAAAAATAGACTTTTAAAATTACAAGCCGAAAGTGAAAGAAACACTTTCTAATCAAAAAAATTATTTTACATTTGAAAAATTTCATAGTTGAAACTACGAAATTTGGGAAACTTTTAATTTGATCATGCATTATTCTTAAAGCAACAATTTTTGTTTTTTGTGTGCAGAAAGATTGCTGGCTGATCATCTCTGAAGTTCTCAGAATTCGCTTTAAGTTCTTTTTCAGAGAATTACAGAAATTTTCTGAGAACTTTAGAAATATTCTGATAATTTCAGTGAAAATCAACGAACTTAAGATAAATGCTGAAAACTTTAGAAAATAACAGAAAATATAATGAAAATTCTATGAACTTCAAAGAAGATCAACATGCTTCAGGACAATTCTGAGAACCTTATAGAAAAATAGCGAACTTCAGAAATTTTCTGAAAACTTTAAAGAATACTATAGGAATTCTCAGAGAAAATCAGCATACTTCAGAAAAATTCTGAGAGCTTAAAAAAAATCGGCGAACTTCAAGAAAATTCTGAAAATTTTAGAGATGATCATAAATGTCCAGGAATATTCTAATAACTTCAGAGAAAATCAGAAAACTTCAGGAAAATTCAGAGAACGTTTGAGAAGATCAGCAAACTTCAGAAAAATTCTAAGAACTTCAGAGAAAATCAGGAAAATTATGAGAACTTAAGAGAAGATCAGAAGATTTCAGGAATATTCTGATAAGTTTAGAGAAAATCACCAAACTTAAAACCATTTCTGATAACTTCAGAGAACATCAGCAAACTTTAGAAAAGATCGAAAAACTTAATTAAAATTCAAATTTTATTAATATTCTGAGAACTTTAGAGAAGACCAGGAATCTTTAGATAAAATCAGCAAACTTATGCTCGGCCAGAACAGAGAAGTGTTATCCCTATTCTATTGAGTAGATTATTACAGGATTGTGACTTAATGGATAAGTTTCATTGAATTATAATTGAGTCTGAATCTGAAGGTGGATGTCATTAAGTAATGACGCCTTAATTATGCACACGTCTAAAAAAAACTTGCAGGAATTCAAATTCTCATCCCTGCGTTGATCGTCATCCACATCATCTACCTAAACGAGTGTGTCGAATATCTCTGCCTGGAGGTTCACTCCGATATCAGAAAGTACTCCCTCAATTCTCATGTCATGCATGCTTGATATCCTGGCTCAAACCAGTAAAGTTCCCTCGAATCTACTCAAACGAACACTAGTCGTAATCGACCTAACTGAGCCGAGCGTGATTCGAAGCTTTCTCTGGATCTAAATTTCGCAACCTCTTAACGGAATCCCTTTATGAAGAGCTTTGAGTGTGTTGGTTTATTTCATTTTAATTCCGTTAAAATTGCTTATCTTTTGACAGATACGCGTATTTCGTCTACTACTTGCAGACTCCATCAGTGCCTAGGTGTTGAGTACTTGGCACTGATGAAGTCTGCAAGTAGTAGACGAAATACGTGTATCTGTCAAAAGATAAGAAATTATAACGGAATTGAAAGGAAATAAACCAACACACTCAAAGCTCTTCATCTCGGGTGATTGTTTTTAAATTCGGTTTAAATAGTTAAGGGTATTTTTTACTCCATTGAATTTACCGGTGCGGTCAACTTGAGCCCTGAAATAGAGCAGGACATAGACAACTACGTCAAGCACGTCGTGGGTCCAACGAGTAGCGGGTTTTTGTCTGAGGAAACCTTAGCATATTTTAATACATTGCGTTTTTAATTTCGGTTTTATGCTTTTATATTGAAAAATAAAAAAAATATTGATAACCAAACCACAGACGTAAAGGGGTGAGTGAAATAGCTTGGGACTGCTTGGGACCGTTGTTCTGGTACTGAGTGAGCCAAAAATAATAATGATTTTCTTCGGGACCCAGTGGTCTTATAGTTACCTCTATGGTAGTATCATAGAGGTAACTCTAAGACCACTGGGTCCCGAAGAAAATCATTATTATTTTTGGCTCACTCAGTACCAGAACAACGGTCCCAAGCAGTCCCAAGCTATTTCACTCACCCCTGCATGTTCTGCATGAATCCACACACCCCTGATGTTATCTGTCAAACTTTCATAGCGAATCAAAACAAACATAGTGTAGTAATAGAATTTCAACTAGAATAGGGTACGTTAATCGTTTGCTTGGGACCAATAGGCTACTAAAGTGGTGAGCCAATTTAAAATCGTTAGTTTCGTATTGATTGTTGGTAGTATCATACACAGCAAAAAAAAATGTAATATCGATCAACGTAATTCAAGCTGATGTATGAAATAATGATGTAATAGCAAAAAGCAGATACAATATTACATCAATGGATGTAATTTTGTTCGCAAAATCGATGTACATCGTACAATGTGATATTATACAACCGATGGATTGACCTGGTTGCAGCAGTTTCGATGTAATATTCAACAACTTTTTTTGCTGTGTAGAGGTAACTCTAAGACCACTGGGTCCCGAAGAAAATCATTATTATTTTTGGCTCACTCAGTACCAGAACAACGGTCCCAAGCAGTCCCAAGCTATTTCACTCACCCCTGCATGTTCTGCATGAATCCACACACCCCTGATGTTATCTGTCAAACTTTCATAGCGAATCAAAACAAACATAGTGTAGTAATAGAATTTAAACTAGAATAGGGTACGTTAATCGTTTGCTTGGGACCAATAGGCTACTAAAGTAATGAGCCAATTTAAAATCGTTAGTTTCGTATTGATTGTTGGTAGTATTGTTGGGATTAAATAATCCTCCTGTCCGTTGTTTTATTCCGAAAAATTGGCGCCGATGACACTGTCGAAAAATCGTCTCTTCTTTTACGACTTATGGGTATCTTATGGGAATTTTCGGGTCAGTGAAAGGATAGTACAAACAAATTCCGCCAAGTATCACGCACAGACTGTCGTTTGCTTATTGGATTTTACCATAGGAGTAAAGAGCTATAGTTGTATACAGAGTCACCGTCAACGCCAATAAACAACGACGAAGGGGGATCTGTCGTTTTCAGCGATGTGGAAGTCATGGCTGCCAGTAAACATTGTATGTTGCCCCTTGACGTTTTAACAGCTCGTTCGACATAGAAACACCCTGAAACACCCAAAAACACACAAGAAACACAATCAGCACAGTCACAAGGTGACAGAGTGACTTACCCCCTGGTTTGAGAAGATCAGAAAATGTCAGAAACATTCTAAGAACTTCAGAGAAAATCAGCAAAAATCAGGAAAATTATGAAAACTTAAGAGAAGATCAGAAAATTTCAGGAATATTATGATAACTTCAGAGAACATCAGTAAACTTTAGAAAAGATCGGAAAACATAATTAAAATTCAAATTTTAGTAATATTCTGAGAACTTTAGATAAAATCAGCAAACTCATGCTCGGTCAGAACAGAGAAGTGTTTTCTTTTCTATTGAGCAGATTAGTACAGGTTTGTGACTTCATGGACAAGTTTCATTGAATTCCTGATTGAATTATAATTGAGTGTGAATCTGAAGGTGGATCGTCATCCGCATCCCCATATTTCCCTCTGTGTACCGTTAAGTTTTATGGTTTTTTGAGTCCAACTTTATGCCATAATGACTTATAAAAAATGTTTTTGCACGTGAAATTTCTTTGAAAAATTAGAAAAAATCAAATCATAATTATTTTTTTCGGAACGGTGAACTTCCCCTTAAGGAAGAAGATGGATTCTGAACACCACCGTACCAATCGCACCATCTCCTAACCCCCCGGTCGAAGACGGCGATATGCGGCAACCCCAACTGTCAAACCCGCGACGACGACGAAAACGACCGTCGCGGAGCCGAGTTCACACACAAAAGCGAATACGTCGCGAAAAGTAGCAGCCGAGTAGTGAGAGAAGAGCCACACACAATCCTGCTGAAGCGAAAGATTAGGGCTGAGGAAAAAAAATCCCAACACATTTTTCACCGATTTCCTGTGCTAAAAATCACCCGTCGCTAGTCGCGAAATGTTGGCTACGGTTTTCCCCGTTCGGTTTCGGTTGTCGCACCGTTGAACGTGATCGATTTGGCTGAGAAAAGTGCCCTTCTTTCGTCGTCGGGAGAAAGAACCTCCTGAAGTTTTTTTTTTCTTTTCCACGGGTCGAGAGACAGAAAGAAAGAATACTGCTAGGGCTGACTGCCAGTGCCAGCCAGCCAGCCATCGCCGCAGGAATTTACGGTGGTGTGCGTGTGCAAGTCGCAAGTGTGTGTTTTGTGTGCAACGCTACGAACCCAAGAAGAACAAGAAGGAGGCATCCCACCCCTGCCGCTGCTTGCACTCGATCGGTCGGTTGGGCGAGTGTGCGGAATCCGAAGTTCATATCAACAAGAAGAGAAAAGACTGTTGTGGAATATTTTGGTGGTGTGTTGTCGTCGTTGTCCCTTGTGGGATAAGTTTTTGGAAGTGCCGGTGGGCAGCAGCAGCAGCAGCAGAAGAAGAAAATACAAGCAGCAACAGGAAGCGCAGCCGGAGAAGCAACTTCCCGTGATTTGCTGCCGCTTGAGCCCCCAACAGAAGTCGGAGAGTCAACCCGGTGCGGAAAAATGTGCGATGTTTGCTCGGGGTTTCTGAATCTGCTGGGGTCATGTAAGTGTTGTGTAGCCAATTGTATTGTACATTGTAGAATGTGCGTGTTTAGGTGTGTGCGTTAGCCATCTTTGAAAATTAGGGGTTTTCTTTTACAATAATAATGATGAGGGCTTAGATTTTTTGTCGGATTTCAGTTGAATTAGGATTTTCTTCGTTTGGAACATTAATGTTTTAGCTGATATTGTAAGGAAAAATTAGTTAAATTTAACAATTTCTGCAACTGGTAATAGGTTGGTAGTTTGATCATTTTGTCCACAAGTATTTTCATATTAATAATAGATAATATTATTGCGTATTTTGCATAAGTTAGGCTCAATATTTTTTTAAGAAATATATAGGCATATAACTGATTTTTATGGGTGAGGGTTGAAACTTTGTTAAAAAAAAAAAAAGTTTTTATGAGGTAAAGAATAATCAGGTCGGTTAAGCTTTTATGAACCGCATTTCTTGATAGCTTACAAGAGATTCATTTAGATTCGAACTGCAGAAGAGAAAACTAATCGACAGCATTGTCGGGTGATTTGCCAACGGTCAACCCTTCATATATGTAAAAAATTAATTAATTTAGGCTTATAATCAACTAAGTCTGCGGATGACGCTATTCTCGGAAGACCAATGGACTGAAGTTAGCTCAGGTCCTATAACGCTATTCGTTTCTCAACGAAACCAAGAATGTCTGACAACGACTTGTAGAAGCAAGTGGTTTTCCGGAGGATATATGATGATCGCCATCGCGTCGCAATCCACTGGACTGGACGTGTTTCACTATGATCCATGTGGTGGATCTAGTCTTAAATAACCATTGCTTTGTATGATTCATTAAAAGGATATTTTTTTAGGTTGTCAAATCGAGTTTAGGATTTCATCACGAAATACCACTTTGACGACGGGCAAAAATCCATTGCGAATGCTATAACAGAATTAAACTAAAATGTCATTCTGCGATTAAAGCGAAATTATAGGCTATATGTATTCTCGATGAATAACACCTGATCGGGTCAGGCAATTGAGAAGTCTTACCTTGAAGGGGAGAGACGCCTAAGCGATGGTTGAGATTCGATTTGACCAAGATCAAGCAAATAAGAAATCTTGACTCAAAGGCGAGAGGCTCCTATGCGACGGATAAAGTTCTACATGGGTAGGCCATTGAAAAATCTAATTTAAGCGCGATCTAATCAGTTAAGATCCGATAAATTCAGTCAGGAAGGTAACCTGCATCGAATGAGACACCACAGCATAACAAATGCCAAGAAGTTTGCTGAAGGCATGAAGGTTGGTGAGAAGAATATAAAGGATTGTCGCATCTGTCCGATGGATAAGCAGACTAGGCTACCAATTGGGTCAAACGGAACGTGAGCTGTGGAGATTCTAGAGTTAGTTCACTCAGCTCAGCAGATGGATGTGAACTTTTACGGTGGAAATCGATTCTCTTTAATTTTGAACAATCGTAGAAAAGGTGCCCGCTCTAGGTCTAGACTCCCAAATATCCCTTGGGCAGAGGCACTTTCCATGGCGGTATATTTGATCAACCGATACCTATGCTATTTGGACATCGAGCAACTAGTTGAAGTTCTTGGATGTCGACAAGAGAACTTTTCCAAAGACGACAATGATGAATGTAACGACGAATGTGCTCCCTCTGCGACCAGTTTCAGTTCCACCTCGGTCTAAGATGTTGAAGCGAAATGCACGCTCTGCTAGGAAATCTCAAGGAATTTCATTCAAATTCAGGAAAATATTTCTTAATCACTGAAACTTATTAATAAGTATGACTGACCTCGCTAGTTTCAAACAACTTAATTACTCGGTGTAATTAAAGTTGCAAACTAGCGTCTCTTAATAGCTGTTTCACCCAGAATCTTCAAATATTGTACCCCCAAAGGAATAGGATGAGTGAAATAAATATGTATAGAAAGGTCAACTTCAATGGTAGAAGTGAACAAGGTCGGTTACGTTATAGAATACCTGTATTTTGGCAGATATACGGAACAGCTACTGATCTAGTAAGAATCAAAGATTTTAAATATTGAGCATTAACATTAACTAAACATACAAAAGCTAAACAATCTATAATTAAAGCACACCTCAGTAAAAGTCGTTAGGGAGGTCACATTAAAACTACGTCATTCATGCATTTTGTAAACCTGGTTAGCTCGGAAAAATACGGCTGTGAATTAGCGTTTGGTTAAGCGTTTAATAATTTTCTTACGAAGCTGGGTCTCAACATGGTCAAAGAAAAATAAAATTATAATGGGATTACAAGACAAGTGTTTCATATGCAAGGTGTAGGGCAACTGATTGAATGTCGATCCCTAGCGTGGAATTCGGAAACAGTTAGAGAAGAACTTCTAAGGATAAGAAAATGTCCATTCCAAGGACCTTTTCTCGTATCCTGGAGTAAATCGAGGTAAGAAATGGATCACGGAACTTGCTGAAAACATTATGCGATTAAGCAAGCATTTTTTTGTGGATTGATATCGAGATGGTTGCAGTTTCCTTCACACATCGCTGTCAATCATAGTAACATCCCGGTTACTGCTTGAACTTAGACAACACGTGATATCGACCGCTTTATTCAATTTCAGACTGTACTGGCTCATTCTTCATGGATTAGAAGTCCATGGGCTATTTCATGAAAAAATGTCCAGAAAACACTAGTACACATCTCGCGTAACATTTGAAAAGGGCCTATGTCCAAAATGTAAACAATCCAGAAAATGAATTGTAAATTTTTCCGCCAGTATTTAATTCCTATATAAATAGATTGAAGTATTTTAGGCATTTATATTGCTCACAATAACAATAGTAACTATATCTCAGTACACAACATCCAAAACATGCGAAACGTTTTCAAAAATACATGAAAATCGATAAAAATTTAATATCACAGTAATAAGCCTTTTTGTGAATCTTTAAATGGTTAGGCCCTTTTTGTTAAGCCGTTGTGCTTGTCATCATAAATTGTAGGCCCTTTGCTAAGCCTTTCCTTAACGTCAAATAAATCATCGGCCCTGCCTCAAGCAGTAGGGCTTAGCTTTGATTTGAAATTTTTCAATCATCGGCCCTTCTACGTCGCTAGGCTTATGAATGGAACCTCATCGAACGAAAAAAAATATATGTTAGGCCCGAGGTTAGGCCGTTTTAGCATGAATGATTGGAAAAATTTGGTGGATCGGCCGTTTTTAAAATCAAGTTATTTTTAATGATTTTTATCGATAATGCGGAACATTCCTATACGACTGGTAGCTAATTACCAGTGCTACAGAATGGTATCAAAAATCGGTTTGTTTACATTTTGGACATAGGCCCTTTTCAAATGTTACGCGAGACATCTGAGTAAAGCAATAGCTGATGAGTGTTGCCAAAAACGGATAGGCACTACATCTGGATTTTTTTTAATCTACTGGAAAATCAGATAATATCAGAGAAATTGGTTATCTTCTTTGAGCCGACACCCTGAAAAAGAGATAAAACGTTTATTTTCTCAAAACACCCCTTTCGATTTTTATATTTTTTGTGTAAAGAAAGCTGAAGTACTACCCTGAAATTTGGTAGCTGGTAACTTGCTATATTTTTTTTTTTTGATTTTCAAAATATAACGATATTACATATTTCTTAGTTCAATAATAATTTATTTGGACTCTACGCATATTTTTTGATAAATTGACACATATAAACTTTTTTCAAAAATTTACTGAGTTTTTTTTTGTTTAGGGTACTTTTTTCTCAAAGAACATTTAATTACCTACAACCAGTGCTAAGGTTTGTCACTGTTATTAACCTTCGTCAAAATCTCATTCATTTTTTCGTCAAAGACAAAGATTCACCTGGTATCTAAAAGTGTAATTTCGTGTATTCTGAGTTCCTTGTAATGATTTTTTGAAAAAATAGAATCCATTTTTTGAATACTCCCTTTATAAAAGTTACAAACCATTGGTAGCAGCGAACATATGAGCAATGTTTCATTCAAATCAGAAGGTTTTTTTTTTTAGATTTTTAGTCTTTGACTAGTTCATCTCCGGAAATGATCTATACAAGACGTCGAACATTAAATACTTTCCAAAACCCCAGATTAAAAAAAATAAATAAATATGTAATTGTCTTTTAACTTTTACAAGCTTATGGTCTTTAATGAATGAATTTGATGTGAATTTCCAACGAACTCTAGGGATAATTTCAAGGGAATTCAGAGCAGAATTTCAGAGGAAGAATTGTTAGGAAAACTTGAAGTGAAACCTAAAGATTCCTTTCAAGTTAGTTCTGCTGAACTCAGGGTTGAAAATTCTCTGGGGAGAATCACCCGGGTACGAGAGATATCATTCTCTGAGGTGAATCTATGCTTGTCTCCTCGGAAATTTAAAAAAAAAACATTCAGATTGGACACGATATTCAACTTGAAGCGGCATCTCGTCAATATTCATCGGATGTTCTGGTGTTGCTAGATCGCTGCTCCTCTCTCCATTTTCGCTGCAGCTGCTGACGGCATTCCAAGTGCCTTCCTCTCGACACATCTCCCATCGCACTGCCTCGAACCTTTGACAGTCGAAGATCACATGCTCCTGCGTTTCATCCACGTTGTCCACGCCGAACGAGGGGTGACGCTTCGTGTCCGAACCGATGCAGGTACTTCCTGAAGCAGCCGTGGCCAGACAGGAACTGCGTTAGGTGGTAGTTGATGTCTCCTTGTTTTCTGTTGACCAAGGTCGAAGAGTCCATCTACCATTCTCCGCCGTGTTTCACTCCTGTTGCCGATAGGGATCATTCCGGCGATAACGCATACTGCTGCTTCCGATGACATGGTTCTGTACGCACTCATGACTTGCATGGTCATGAGCCGGAACGTACTGCTCGGTTTCCTTTGGTTCTGCTTTGTTTCCAGCTTCAACTCAGGCTGGACCTCCATACCTCAGTATCGACGACGACACACTGACCAGAAGACACCTCTTGCTACTGCTGGGACCAGCATTGTTCGGCATGATTCTAGCTATCGCGTTGATGGCCTTTGAAGCCTTTTCGACGTAGCTGTTGAAGTTTAGCCGGTCATCGATCATCACTCCCAGGTATTTCAACACACGCTTTGAGGTTATGGCGTGCCATCGACCAATCATGTCGATCGCCTCGGTCGCCAACACTTCCATCTCTTCCAGTGTCTCGTCTGTTACCGTCAAGACGACGTCGTCGTCCGCAAAGCCAACGATCTCAACTTCTTTGGGCAGCTTCGGCGTTAGCACGCCGGTGTACATCCCGTTCCAGAGCGTTGGACCAAGGATGGAGCCTTGTGGAACTCTCGCTGTGATCCTAATCGATCTCTATCCCATGTCTGTCTGTCAACTAAACTGAAGCAACTAAACATTATTATTTTACCAAATTTTAAAATAATTGACTACATACTGTACGTTAATAGAAAAAGTGTGGACGTCAGAAACTGTATTTGCCTGTGAATTGGGAGAACCGGTAGAAAGTGAAAACAAAATATAGATCTTTCGGGTGAGTTTGCTTTTTTCATAGTGCGAGGTGTCTTTTCAACTCATCACCCTGCTTACAGTGGGGAGAATGGCATCCCTGGTTGAACTACAGATTCCTGGTGAAACGTAAGGAGAATTCCAAGGGAATTCCGATTAGGATTCAAATTATATTTCTTACAGAATTCTGAATAAGATTTCAATGTAATTCCAAAGAGAGTTCTGAGAATTCTAAAAAAAAAATGTAAGGGGAACTCCAAGGTATTTGTGAGCAGAATGCCGAGAGAATATAGAGAATCCAAAGGAATTTCTTATTTTTTTGTCCATTAATTTATTTGATAAGGCTCAACCGAATTAACCTTACAGGGCCGAGGATTCTTGTTCACTATACAAAACATCTTAAAGCTATAATCAATAAACACTATCTTCCGCTATCCAAAAAGCCTCTTCCATCAGAATGGGAGCCGCTTCCAACGGTTTCATTGTATGGCAGTATCGCCAACGGGAGGCAGAGCGCTTCCATTGCAGCAATGGACGCAAAACGTGGTCAGTACTCACACATTCATCACGAAACGGTTGCGGCATCTCGTTCCAAAGTCGACGACGCATCGACTGAAAGTACTGCTGATGAAGAACAATGAGGAGGACCACACAATGGTTGCTGCCGAGTAAACAGACGATCGCGTAACACACAGAGTTACCTGCTTCTGTCGACAGCCGAGTGAACACTGAATTTCTTAAATGAAGTCAATGAAAATTCTAAGGTACATCCCAAAGGAAATCTAAGGAATATTGCAAAGGAGTTCTAATGAAATTTCCAAAGAAATTTTCAACGAATTTTTTAGGTAAATTTTAAAGGACTATTTAGGAGAGTTTTAAGGCTAGTTGTGTTATAATTTCTAAAGAAGCAAACTAGATAGAGCTGGAATTAGAACAATGATTTTTCTCGATGATTTCTAGAAAGTCAAAGTTCGCCCACGCAAATCTACATTATCATCGGGTAGGAGAAGACTTCCTCTACCTGATGGTTATATTGGTTTGCGTGGGCGTGCCTTGAATTTTTAGAAATCATCGAGAGAATGCATTGTTTACAACAGTTGTTACGCCCTAATTCCAGTTCTTGTTCCTAGGGAAATCTGAGGAGCATTTCAATGAGCTTACGGGACAAGTGAGGAATTTAGAGGGAATTCTGAAGATTATTACATGGGAAGACAACAGACAATTGACACCATCTTCAACCAGAGGTTGCACAGATTGAACACTTAACACTAGACAAAAACCCCTGCATACAAATTTTCACGCCGATCTGTTCAGTAGTTTCCGAGTTTATAAGGGTCATACAGACCAGAAATTTATTTTTCGTGACAAAGTTATCATATGTCGGCGCAGTGTTCAGAGTTGAAACATTTGTTCAAATCTAGGATAATTTTTTAATAATGTGTTTATTTTTCCAGGCTCATTTGCTGTAGCTTTGCGGAGTCATTATTCATTGTTTAGATAACAAAACGACTTAAAACTAACGCCGGGGGCCGATTACTCGCGGCTATCTCGAGGCTAGGGGTAACAAATTGCAACAAATGGATGGCAGGGTAGGGATTGAGAACACAAGGTTTGGAGAGCAACGTGCTCTTGATCTCGAACTAAGCGACATACTGATGAAAAAGACAAACAAAAGAAAGTCGACGAAGAGAATCTGTCTATGTTACTTTGGACCTAATGCAATGTTCAGCTTGAATTGTATCGTAGGGTAACTGTCTATATTCTCGGCAAACGCTCCTATTTTAGGAAAAGCAGAATAGCTCCCGTGTTTGTAAACTGAACCACGATTTCGGCATTTCAACTGTCTCGTCATCGTATATCGGATCATCTCTTGTGTCGAAAACTAAAATCGCAATTGAGATTCAAGAGATATTGGGTTATGCGGGGAATACATATAGGGGAATTTACGTATTCTCGGCAACCTAAGCAGCGGCCTTCTTTCTATAGCCTTTTTCTCTATGGAACGCACACATATGCAGTATTGGTTTGTTTACAATCTTTTGCTGCCAGCTGCTCTAACAATTTCAGTCGAAAGAATTGTCAAAAACTGTTTTGAAACGCTTTAACAAAGCTCCAATCTTCTCTAGTGAGAGCGAGTATTGTCGGCAACCAGTTTTTCTTCGGCAACCGTTCCATTTGAACTGCATGTAAATCTGCTGTTCTATTATCGGCAACTCGAAATCAGCTACAATTTGTAGTGCGTGTGTTTCATTTCAAGAAAACCTTGCTAGATTGCTTTTTCTCAGTGGTAAAAATATAGTCAAATTGAAGCTGAAAGCATAAAGAATCGTTTGCATGCATTCAGCGAAGTGTTTTCGTAAGAAAATCCAGTGAAAATAGTGTTTCAATTTGGGTTGCCGAAAATAGTCTGTCATGCCGAAGCCGTCAGTTCCTCTATTCAGAGATAGAAATTTCTACGCTATCCATCATGTATGAGTTGCAAGTTGCAAATTTAATGCTATGCTGAATTTTAAGGTAGAGTAAATACATTTTTTACCCAGCTGATTATTTCAAATTTTAATCGATGAACGCGTGATAATTATGCAACCTATAGTTATCACGCGCTCATTGAATAACGTCTCAATTAACATTGATTTAAATTAAAACAAAATGATTTTTTGGTACACTTTCGGCGGTTTTGAAAATCCGGGAATCGGGAATGGGGAGAGATTGAAATGGGGAATATTTTCAATTCATGTTCTCTCAAATAATCTAGCACCATTATCTGATCGAGCAAACTTCCTTTATCGAATGGCAATTTTAGTGTACGTGGTAGTGTTTTGATTCTCGAGAATTTTGTGTTTAAAGCCATTGCTTACGTTGGGTTGTTCGCCTATTTCAATTGTTGGTCCAGAAAGATTTCCGAGCTACTGCACACACGGGGTAGCGAATTGAATGAGTAAACATGTTAAAAGGCAACAGGGGAATACGAACACCAAGGGATAATCCATAAACGGAGTAATTAGTGCTTTTACTAGTTTTTCCCTCGTACATTCTAAGTCAGAAATATAATTTCGTTTATCCACTCATAAAGCACTTAGCGGAAAAAACGATCAAAGATTTTTGTGACTGAGTTTGAGTAACCCAAAAAAACATCAATCTATAAAAATGTTACGTTCTCTGCAAATAGTCCATTGAATGCATTGTTTGTATCGTAATATTGAATAGAAGAACCGTGCATCAATCAAAGGCCGTGCGTGCTTTCTCCGAGTGCATAACGAAGCTCTATATTTACGGTTTCATCGAGTCCATCCCGAAGTTCAAAATCCCGAAGTGAATCACGACTCACTCAAGAACGAACCCCGCATCACTCATCGTGATGCGTGTTTGTGGAAGTCCAGCTTGAGCATCAATCTGAGCTCGAGCTCTTTTGCGCTCTTTGGATTTGACATCATTGCTCTTTATATGTGAGAGATGAACTAGCTCACGATGAATGAGCATCCATCTATACGGTATGATCTGAGTTCGAGGAGTTTAGGCAAGCCTGGCTGGGGGACAGCAAGCTCTGTGAATGTGGACAAGGTTACCAGGACGCGGATCATAATATTTGGTCATGTGCTGAGCATCGTGGAGTCAGATCTGAGTCGAACGATTCCCTTCGGGCTCGGAATATTTTGGCTGGACGCAATCTGGAGTTTATGATACTCATATATATTGGGGCTTATTACGGATGTCACTTAACGGTGAAAACTTGTCACTTGTCGTCACGGTGAAGTGATTCCCATTTGATTTGTATGGCAATCACGGCTCTTATTCTGAGTATCACTTGATTATCACCGTGTAGTGACACCCGTAATAAGGCCCATTTTCTTGAAGAATATTTACCGTAGACTGTAAGTTTGTTTAACCTTTTTTTTAGTTTGTATTTTGTGTATGTGGATTTTTTGGATATCAAGTTGAATAGAAATAAGTTCATGTTTTAGGAATAATGAAATATTTGTATCATAAATCATATTTCCAATCTCCTTCTCCCTCTCCCCATCCATAAACCGGTAAATCTCCACTAACCTCGAGACGACCGCGAGTATTCGGTTCAATTCCTTTAACTTTAGATTTAAGACATCAATAATGTATAACACAAATGATAACTTGGCTCTGTAAAGTTTATTCGATTGATCCTGTACAAATAAATTAATTCACAAAAAAAAATCAAAGACGGAGAATTATGAAAATTGTTCCCAAAGATTTATTTTATTTTATGTGCGGATTGAACATTGAATTCCGGAGTAAATTGTGGTTAGGGCGAAACTAGCCAAATGTAAAAAAAAACTGAGATTTCACAGCAATCAGACGGATGAGGCAAGGATCTACTAGCAAATCAGGACTGATTCGAGATTTGGGTGTAATTGTTTTTGTAAACAAACACTTCAATCGCCAATTTCTTGCGAATAAAAGCTCAATATCGTGTTAGGGGCGATTTAATGAGGGCGTATTCTTAACATATGAAAATGACGAGTTTTCAAGAGAAAATTAACAAAAGAAAATTTTTACACTCAACACAAATAAAAGTGCATCAATTTTACGATCATAAATTTAATTGCTTTGTAAAAAATATTGCTAAACCTTTAATTAAAAATAATTGAAAACGTGCAAACGTGCTCGGTTTTTCTACATTTGTTAACATTTTGCTAGTTTCGCCCTAATCACAATTTGTTCTGGAATTTCAAGATTCTAAAAGGCATTTAATAAATTCATGCAAGGCACATGCTTTTCAGACAGAGATCTTGAAACATTTTCGAAGTTTCAGAGTGTTGAAAATTGTCCCAATGTATATAAGTTCCATTTTTTCACTTTTAGAAATTCCGCCGAATAGATTGTGGTTAATCCGACGCCACTATTCTATTTAATCAAAGACAACAAATCAAGAAGACTGGCAACTCTTCCATTTTCTCATACGAACGTCATCTGCTGCTCAAAGGTAAATGCTTCGAACGAATTTGATAGCAAAGATTACATCCTCAGAAGAAAGGTTTGTGTATTTGCTCATTTTCTATGCGTTGCTTCCACCTTCACTCAAGCGTAGCGCTATTGTATCTGTCGCTTGGATTCTGCCAGTCTTCTTGATATGATGTCTTCGATTTAATTCAACTTTACATGCATTTTTTGTAATTGTTCAAAACATAAAACTGAAGTCTAATCAATTCCCCTCCCCTCTCTCCATTCCAGACGAATCCCGTCTCGCCAACAATGAAACGGAACATCCGGTGTTTCTCGCCAAGCGCGAAATCGAAACCGTCATCGGCTACATCCAGTGCTGGCCGGCGCGGCAGTGCATGTGCTGCTACCGGGATCCGAAGAACTTCGAGCGCTTCAACTTGGTAGTGCAGGCCATCGTCTACTTTACGGTGTATCAGCTGAAGAACATCAAGGCTCTGCTGGACCGTGAGGAGCAGAAGTTAGCGGCTGCAGGACCGTCGTCCTCCTCACCGTCATCATCAGCGTCGCCGTCGTCGTCGTCTTCCTCGTCGACCAGTAGTAAAGATGACGAGAAGGAAGAGCCAGGTTCCGGTAAAGGGCTAGATGAACAGCCTGTTGTTGTTGTTCAGGATGATGCCAAGTCAGAGAAGCAGGAAGGCGAAGAGGAGCAGAAGGAACGGAAGCAGCAGCAGCAACAGCAGTCGGAGGCTGCCACACTAGACGACTGCTGGACGCTGCTAGATGTTGAGAAGCTTTTGCTGCTATCGTCCAAGGCATTTCTGCTCAACTTTCCCCTCTACGTCGCCTACAAGCATGGTGTTCACGCCCGGATGGACGAAATTTCCCCGCAGGAAGCGCAAACTTTGAGCATCTTTTGCGACCTGCACGATAACGAAATCCCGGCATTCCTGCTGAGGAACGTTTCCCTGTTTTGCACCTCCGGTGGATTCGATGCCATGATGAGTAGCTTTGACCACCAGAATCTGCCGGTTCCGATTGCCCATGCCATCACGGCGGCCATTTCCAATCTAAAACTCTGGATCAACTATCGTTCGATCATTCAACTATTTATTCCGATACGAGTGAAAATTTTGCAGTACATGTGTAAGCTATCGGATCAGGATTTGCGATCCCCGGCGACCAAGTCGATGGCAGACTTCATGTGGACGGCGATCAAAGATCCGCTGGATTCGCAAATAACCTTCGACACGGAGGGCCTAGCGCTGGCATTCAAATACTTCACCAGTTCGACGCTGACGATGCGATTGGCAGGAATGGCTCAGATCAACGCCCACATCAACCTGTTCAACGAGATCTGCACCACGGAAACCGTTGCCGAGGTGGAAGTCGTCGGCCAAAAACTGGCCGATTGGTTAACGGAAAACCAGATAATCTCCCATCTCTTTGGACCGAATTTGCACGTGGAAGTCATCAAGCAGAGCCACATCGTGTTGAACTTTCTAGCCGTCGAGAATCAAATAACCGAGGAGCACATTACCCTCATATGGCAAGCAGCTCAGCTGAAACATTGCTCCAAACCTATCTACGACATTCTGCCGTCGCTGGTGAAGAACCTTGCTCCACGTCCCGCGTCTCATCTATACGCGCTTCTTTCCCGTCTCGATCCCAAGGAGCACACCGAACAGTCCATCTACATTGCATCAGCTCTGACCAAGTTAATCTGGGCCCGGGACTGCTCCCGTCTAACACTGATGGACCTGGCGAAAAATAACGTTCTCCGGGAAGCTGCTGCAGTTGCAGCAGCAGCGGCAGCTGCCGTTCGAGAAGCCGACTTACCATCCAGCTCGGAGAATTCCGTCTCCGTCGATGGGAGCAACAGCGAAGACGAACCCCAGGAAGAGGACAGTTCCGATCCGGATCACCCAGTAAGTGCGGTTGCGGCTGCAGCAGCTGCAGCCGTGGCCGCTGCCGCGTCAGCACGAACACATCGAATACCGCCGGGTGCGGTTCCACCCATCGTTGCTGGTCCTTCCTCGTTGTCGTCGGGAGCCGTGGCCGCAGCAGTCGTAGGACAGAAGAACACTGCGGTCAAAGCGGCGGCGGCGGCGATAGCAGCAGCTGCCGTTGCCAGCCTTATGGAGGCAGATGAATCGGACTCCGGAGTGGCGGCACCACCCCCTTGCAAACAAGCGAGACACAAGAACTGCTGTGATGAGACGACCGATGGTGGGTTTCTGTGGATTTGGCGATGCACTGGCGTGACTGCAGCAGTGTTTAATGCATTTGCTTTTCATTTACAGATAGTATTAAGGTAGAACCGGACATCTACGACGTTGACCAGCGGTTGAAGGATAAAATGTAAGTTTTGCAAATCTGATTCACCTTCCCCAGTCTAGTCGTTTTCTAGTCGACTCAATTTCGTCAAAAGTGGATTTACTCAAAAGTGAGTTGATTTTCCGGGCAAAAGCCGTGAAAAACTTGTCTAATGTGAAGAAAATCCATGAAATTTTAACCAGTCTAGGAGTATACTAATAGACTGAGAGAAATCTCTATCGATTTTCCTCATATTTGAGAAGTTTTCCCTGGAGAAGCCAGGAAAATTCATCTCACTTTTGAGTAAATTGAATCAAACCGACTCAGGTTTGAGTCGGTCTGATCGTTCGAAAAGCTTCATGGAACGCTTCTATCAGAAACTGAAAAACTTTTCCCGGAAAGTTAAAAAGCTTCTCCCAGAAGGATGAAATTATTCTCCAGGATGTTTCAAAAGCTTCTGCCATAGGCAAAAAGTTTCTCCCGGAAGTTTGAAAAGCTTCCCCTTTTAGTTTGAAAAGCTTCCTTTAGAAACTTGAAAAACTTTTTTTGAAAGCTTGAAAAGTTTCTCCCGCAAGTTTCTATAGTATATCTTAGAAATTTGGAAAACATTTCCCGGAACTAGAATAGCTTTTCATACAAATTTGAAAAGCTTTTCCTAAAAAATTGAAAAGCTACTAACAGAAACCTAAAAAAGTTCTCCTGAAAAGCTTCTCCCATTAGCATGACATTATTTTACAGGAACTTGAAAAGCCTCTCCCAAGAGCTTGGCATATTTACCTAAAAGCTGGAATAGCTTCTCTCTTAAAAGTGTCTTCAAGAAGGATGACATAATTCTCCAGAAAGTTAAAGCTTCTATCTACCGGAGTTGAAAACTTTCTCCCGGTAGTTTGAAAAGCTTCTCCTGGAAGCTTGAACAGTTTCCATCGTTAGTTTGAACAGTTTACTCATAAACTTTGAATTTCCCGGAACTTGAAAAGCTTTTCCTAGAAACATGAAAAGCTTTCAATATAAACTTGAAAAGCTTCTGTAGGAAGCCTAAAAAAGTTCTCCTGAAAACCAGGATGTTTTAAAAACTTCTGCCATACGCAAAAAGTTTCTCCCGGAAGTTTGAAAAGCTTCCCCTTTTAGTTTGAAAAGCTTCCTTTAGAAACTTGAAAAACTTTTTTTGAAAGCTTGAAAAGTTTCTCCCGCAAGCTTCTACAGTATATCTTAGAAATTTGGAAAACATTTCCCGGTATTAGAAAAGCTTTTCCTGCAAATTAGAAAAGCTTTTCCTAAAAACTTGAAAAGCTTCTAACGGAAACCTAAAAAAGTTCTCCCATTAGCATGACATTATTTTATAGGAAGCTTGAAAAGCTTCTCCTAAGAGCTTGGCATGTTTTACCTAAAAGCTGGAATAGCTTCTCTCTTAAAAGTGTCGTCAAGAAGGATGACATAATTCTCCAGAAAGTTAAAGCTTCTATCTACCGGAATTGAAAAGTTTCTCCCGGAAGTTTAAAAAGCTTCTCCTGGAAGCTTGAACAGTTTCCACCGCAAGTTTGAACAGTTTACTTAGAAACTTTGAATTTCCCGGAAGTTGAAAAGCTTTTCATAGAAACTTGAAAAGCTTCTGTAGGAAGCCTAAAATAGTTCTCCTGAAAAGCTTCTCCCATAAGCTTGAAATGATTTTCCAGGAAGATTGAAAAGCTTCTCCCACAGCTCGAAAAGCTTCTTTTAAGAGCTTGAAATGTTTTACACAAAAACTGGAATAGCAGCTTCTCCTTTAAAAACTTCTCTCGAATCCTTTTGAATAACTACTCCCGGAAATCTGAAAAGCTTCTACGGAAGCTTGAAAATCGTCTTCCGGAAGCTTGGAATGCTTCCCTGGAAACATGAGAAAGCTTCTTCCGGAAGGTTTAATGTCCAGCTAATCAATTAATTCCCCTTGCAGGCGCATTCCACTGATGAGCCGTTCCCTGGCGGCCGCTTCCGGTTTCACCGAGGATGCCGGCACCAGCAGCGAAGAGGACTGCCTGGACATGAGCGAAGCATTTTCCACCATGCGCAAGAAGATGCTCCGGAAGAAGCGGAAGAAAATCAGTGGACTCACCCGGAAGGAACTGCAGGAGATGGCCGAGAGCGTGTCGGATGTGGAGGACAGTGACCTGCTGGCGGCCATGCTCCCGGATAGCGACTGTAGTGATACGAATCTGCAGAGCTCGGTGCTGAGGCATATGGGCGGTCATCATGGCCCAGTTGGTCCGGTAGGGCCAGAACCGGGCACTAGTGGAGGACCACCGGTGGTGGGCGATGACGTGCCACCGTTTATGGGTGCCATGAGTGAAGGACATTTGATCAACTTTTTGAACGCCACCGAGAACGATGGAAGCTGCTCGTCGCCGCTAAGTAACAAATCCGAAAAGAACATGGGTGACTTTGACGACGAGGATTCCCCGTGTGAAGAGGAACTGGTTGAACTGGCAGCTCGAGCACAATGTTTACATCAGCAATTTCCACTGCCGAGGCCACGCTCTCTGGGACCCGGCTCTTTGGTACATGGATCGCCGCAGGCCCGAACGAATACTCCAAATATCACTCTGACGCGGGCACATCACGATCGCTTGTCGAGTTCCGGCGGAAGTATCGGTCCGATGACGCATCCCATGACGCCCAGTGTGTCCAGCAGTGGTACTCCAACGTCCACCGGGGGCAAGGGAAAGATGGGTTCGACGCCAATTGGAGGAAAGACTCCACAGGCACCGTCCAAGGAAATGTTGGCCGCTGCTGCTGCTGCGAGTGCGAGTGGAAGTGCTGGTAGTAGCGGAAGTCTTGGAGCACCTTCGTCACCAAATTACAGGTTCCCCGATGTGTGCCAGCCGGGAAATACTCTGCTGTGGGATTTGTTACAGGATGATAAGATTGTAAGTTCCTTGATTACGAGGCTAATTTTCTTTCGTTATTGATCGCGTTTTTTTTTCTCTCCAGGGTCAATTGGGTGAATGCCTCGCCCTGGAAGCGGAGAAAGTTCTTGGTACCCTTCTGTGCTTTCACACGGATAAGATTATCCGAACGCGGTTCATCGAGGGATGTCTGCAGAACCTGGCGGAGAACCGTAGCGTTGTAACGAGTTTGCGATTGCTGCCGAAGCTGTTCGCATCGTTCCAACAATTCAGGGACGTCACTACTCACCAGGTCGTTCTGTGGGCCGAACGGCACCATCGCATGATGCACCATTTCTTCAACAATCTGAAACACTACACCACCGAGGCAGGGCGGAGCGGTCGGCAGTCCGGCACTCTCGGCATAGTGTTAAATCAGAATGGAATACCGCTGTACTCGCATGTGACGCAAATTCAGGTCCGCTTGCAGTTCCTGTCGTCCGTTTTTAGCGACGTTGGATCGCCGCGAAACTTCAAGTTGACGCTCAGTCAGGTCGATACCGTGTGGGCTTGTCTGGCTAATGATCAGGAGTGCAGTGATTGTCTGTTTGCGTGGCTGCAAGGTCAGGTCAAAGGCGGAGACACTCATGCATTGGGCATCAATGCGATCCAACATTTGTACTTGAAGAGGCTGTCGGAGTTGAAACCGGAAGGGATTTCGATGGTGGCGTTGGGATTGTTCCAACAGTTGTTCACCTTGGGAAGAGAGGAGATCATCAGTCATCCCAGTGAGAGTCAGGAGTCGAGTGACTCGGTTGGAATGGAACATTTGTGGAAGATTGCGTTGCGGGCGTACAATACGGACGTTTCGTTGACGGCAATCCAGTACATCAACACTTACTACATGGAGAAACAGCTGAAGTATGAAAATCAATTTGTAGCCCAGTGTATGAATCACTTGACGCAGGCTGTGGAAGAGCTGAATCGTCAGGGACCGGGGTCGGAGAATGCTTTGATGTGTGTACAGCGGGCATTGATGCTCTTGAACACTCACCTGGAAACATTCCGGAGAAGGTACGCCTACCATTTAAGGCGGTGGGCCTTGGAAGGGAAGGAGGTGGGTATGCACAGTGCATTGCGAAGCGAGGGACCAGGTCCTCCAATTCGAATTGTTCTACAACCGGCAGGAGTGCCGGAAAAATCCGTACTTCATCTGCACGCTACCGATTTGGTGGCCGATCTGAAAGCGGAGATCGCCAAATGGTGGGAAACGATCCAGGGTACAGTGAAATCTGCCCACAACGAAACCACTGCCCGAACTGGAACCGGTGCGGTTCTTGGTCTTCTCCTGAGTGAGGGACCTCTGCGAATAATCACCCAAGGTCAGGAAATTACCGCCGAATACGACGAACGCAGCCTTGCCGATGTCGGATTCAAGGACAACCAAATGGTGTACGTCTCCATGGGAAGTCGTGGAGGTCGTCGCCGGGATCATCACGACCATCCCTCGATGCAACCGCCACCTCCGAAAGACTGCCTTCCGACGCTGCTCCTGCTCAAAAGTCCTTACTTCGAGCAACTGTTCAAACTAATGCAAACCCTAGGTGACATGAAACTGGTCGGCCCAGGAGGTCGAATCCAACCCAACACAAAAGCCCAGCTCCTTTCCCGGAGGGTATGGGACATCCTAGCCATGCTCCCAACGGCTCCGACCTTCTTCAGTACCCTAAAGAACCTCACCTTCAAAGAACCAGATTCGGAACCTTCCATAGACATGGATTGCCCGGACATCCCACAGTACACTCTCAAGGAGATTCTCGAACCGCACAATCTGCAGAAATTCATGTACTCCCTGCACATCGTAGAAAGCCTCTGCAAGTCGAAGTTCATGGGCAGTTGCTGTAGCGGTGGAGGTCCAGGAAGCGCCCCAGTCAATCCCGGCCCCATCGGGGTCCCGATCGCTGCCACTACGTCCGGTATGCCGGGAGGATCCCGCTCAGCCATCGGACCCAGCGCCAGCAGTGCGAAAAGCTTGTCCGTTAAGAATCAGCTGAAGTTGAAGATTTCCACCTCAAAGTCGTTGAAGATGCAGAATCAAAAGCTGGCCAAACAACAGGCACAGATACTGGGAGTTAGCAACAGCAATAGCAGCAGCAGTAGTGTAGGGATGACTTCCCCCGGTAAGAGGTGCGTTTCTCCTTCCGGGGAGAAGCGGATGGATTTGAGTGATGGCGGTGGAGATGGGAAGGGAAGCTCGAGCGAAACGGAGAATAAGGAAAATAAGATTGAGGGGAACGGGTCGGAGAAGGGGGATCAAAAGGATGATGGGAAGGAAGAGGAGAAGGAAGTGTTGGCAGGCGGTGAAGTGGAAAGTCGGTAAGTGTTTGATTTCGTTATTTTTGTGGTTGATGGAGTTCGGCAAGAGATGGCGCCACCGCTGAAAATGTTGAATTGACTTCAAAACTGTTTGGAAATCGAATATTATGAAGCTTTCCTACCGTAGAATTGTTGCAAATATTCGCAATCTATTTTACGGGTGAAATCTAGGATATTAAAAAAAAATCTATCGTGGCGCCATCTTTTGACGAACATTTAAACATTTATCATGATAACCAACAACCGTTTCTTCCCCGCACAGAATTCAACCGGATCACCCACAACTTTCGCCGCCACCGCCCCCAAAGTTACCGAGCAGTCCGGCCAGCGCGTCGCTGGAGTGGAGCGAGCAGTTCATCAAGTGCGGTGGCCTGGCTCACCTTTATCAGATCTTCATTTCCGGTGTACTGCAGAAGCAGTCCATCGCCAAGGATGGGGACGACCTGAACGAGTGGCGTCATGATTGCCTGGCGAGCTTGCTGCGGATACTCTGCCTGCTGGGCATGGAGGAATTCAAACCGGAAAACGAGAATGCCATCATCATTCCGAAACTTAATCGGCACACTCTGGCACTGATGGAGGTTCGACCAACGCTGGAACGGATAGCGGGTATTTTGAATGAGGAATCCCATCCGTTGAGTCCGCACCACTTCAAGACGGGTCTGTTCGGACGGGCTCAGGTCATTCACTATGCGATGAACCTGTTGGTTTGCTATGCCCATTCGTTGGCGGATGTGAGGTCTACGTTGTGGAAGGTTGATGCCAACCTAGCATGGGTTCAGCGATTAATTTTGGATGATCCGGAACCAGCCGTACGAAGAGAGGCCTGCGCAGCACTCTATAGGATGTGTTTGGGTAATGCTCAGACCTACTATGAATTGATGGCTCCGTTGCTGTCCAAATTGGTAGCTCTGTTGCCACTGGCGGAAAAAATGCGACCTCAGAGCCAAGCGTATCATCTATCACCGGACGAAGGTAAAGAACCGTACGGTCCAGCCTGTCGGGACTACTTTTGGTTGTTGTGTCGGTTGGTGGATTCGTTGTCTCCGGAATTGGTGAAGGATTGCGGAGGAGAGCTTAGTCGGAAACCCGGATCGATCGGAATCGAGTCCATGTGCCGGCAGGTTTCCAAGAGCATCCTGGATCGAGATTATCTGGAAAGTCGTCACGGAAGTCCCGATGATGGACTGTTTGGTTTGCTGAATTTGATGGCCAATCTGGTAAAGTTCGACCCGCAGTTCAAGTTCAGCGAAGACGGCCAGGAGTTTATCGGGAAAATCTTCCAATCGTTGTTTGAGCTTCCATCCCCGGACGACCGCGAGAAGCCGAAGTGCAAGAGCCACGGAGCACGCGCTGCAGCCTACGATTTGCTGGTAGAAATGTGTAAAAGTGCTCCGAAAAACTACCTGCTACTCCACGGAAAGCTTATGCTACAGCACCGGGCAGGTCCCCATTCGCCGTATCCCTGGGACTACTGGCCAAGGGACGAAGGTCGATCTGAGTGCGGCTACGTTGGACTAACTAATCTGGGAGCAACCTGCTACATGGCTTCCTGTATCCAGCATCTTTTCATGACTCCCCAAACGAGGGATGCCATCCTGTCGATTTCTCCGGATGGGCCACAGAAGCACAAGGCCACCCTGTACGAACTGCAGCGGATGTTTGCCTACCTGATGGAGTCGGAACGGAAGGCCTACTGTCCGCGGTCATTCTGTCGGGTGTATCAGATGGACCATCAACCGTTGAACACGGGGGAACAGAAGGACATGGCCGAGTTTTTCATCGACCTGGTATCGAAGCTGGAGGAGATGACCCCGGAATTGAAGACCCTGGTGAAGCGAGTGTTCTGCGGAGTCATCAGCAATAATGTCGTGTCATTAGTGAGTTTTGTAGACGAAGCTTAGGCACCAGTCTTGGGTGGGTTTTCCAGAATGAAATAATCGAAATTTGGTTTTTCTCTCTCTCTCCCCATTACAGGATTGTGGTCACGTGAGTCGAACGCTGGAGGAGTTCTATACGGTTCGGTGTCAGGTGGCGGATATGCGTAATCTGCACGAATCTCTGGACGAGGTCACCGTCAAAGATACGCTGGAGGGGGACAACATGTACACGTGTTCCCAGTGCGGCAAGAAGGTCCGCGCCGAGAAGCGAGCGTGTTTCAAGAAACTTCCGCAGATTCTGTGCTTCAACACGATGCGGTACACGTTCAACATGGTGACGATGCTGAAGGAGAAGGTCAACACCCATTTCAGCTTTCCGATGCGGCTGGACATGTCCGGGTACGTGGAGAAGACGCTGATGCCACATCACTACCAGGAGGAGAAGCGGAAGTCCGAACTGAGGCGATCGGCTTCGAGGAATGTTAGCGAATCCAGTGCTTCGGACGGAATGGGTTCGCTGTCTGGTGAAGAGCGAAAAGAGGACAAGGTCAGCTCGAGTGACGGCCAAGAAGTGCAGGGTGTTTCATCTTCGATGGCGAAAAACGAAGCAGCGGAGAAAGCCGAAATCCAGAAGCAACAGCAAACACTGGACGAGGAAGACTCGGAGGATTTCAACGAACATTACGAGTACGATCTGGTCGGGGTGACGGTTCACACGGGAAATGCCGACGGAGGGCATTACTACAGTTTCATCAAGGAGCGCAACGAAGACAGCAATCCGAACCATCAGGAACGGTGGTTCCTGTTCAACGATGCCGAAGTCAAGCTCTTCGATCCGTCGCAGATTGCGGCCGAGTGCTTTGGAGGGGAAATGACGGTAAGTTTCCTCGGGAGAGCGACATGGTCGAACCATCTACTAATGTTCACCTTTTACTTTTCTTTTTAGAGCAAAACCTACGACTCGGTGACGGAAAAGTATCTCGATTTCAGCTTCGAAAAGACCAACTCGGCCTACATGCTGTTCTACGAGTGGCGATCGAACAAGGGTTCCAACATCCAGCGGGATCAAGCCAGCAAGCCATCCACCTGCACTTCGGCGTCATCCTCGTCACCGGGTTCGTCCACTTCGATGGTATCGATTCCGGTTACGGCAACCACCACTAGCAGTAGCAGTGAGCCCCCAGTGACATCGTCGTCCTATGCTGGTAGCGCAACATGCACCAGCGTCGGTAGCAGCAACAACAGCAACACAATTTGCACTAGCACCGACATTCCATCATCAAGCGCTAGCAAAACGGAAGGCGAGTCCGTTTTGGAGGTGCCGAAAAAACTGTCGGAAGAAGCCGCCGATAGTTCAAATGTTCCGCTGCCGTCAAACATCCGCGATGCCGATCAGACTGAGAAACTCATCCAGAAACAACATCCCGGTGAAGTATCATCGGTAGTAGATAACCTAAGTAACCTAAGTAAATGTGATATAGATGTTAAGACTAGCCTACGAAGTGCTGTTGGCGTCGTACCATCACTGGCCACCGTTACGAGTGCTGCCCCATCATCGTCTACACCGTCACCGCTGGCCGCACTGCAAGCCACCTCGCTAAGCATCCTTCCGCCATCGGGTCCACTCCTGGGGCCCTCGATGCTACCATCGCCATCATCTTCATCCTATTCGTCCATTTCGTCGCTCTCCGCACTGACCGCCACCGCCGGAGGAAATGTTGGCATTCCGCTAAGTGCCGTCGTACAACAGCCCACCATCTCCAGTGCCCTGCAACCGTGCTCATCATCGTCCGCCTCGTCATCGGCATCGGTTTCGTCCCTCGGCTCCGGGCCCTCCCTCGGGCTCGGGCTCGGACTCGTCCGAATAGGCCCGCCTCCGAAACGGAAACGAAAAATTCTCAGCAAAGAGCTGGAAGAATGGATCTGGCAGGACAACCGACACTTCCTGCAGGATAGAAACATCTTCGAGCATACCTATTTCAAGTAAGATTCGGTAAATGGTAGTTTTACTGGAAATGTTGAACCTAATCCTACTGTCTTTACAGTTTCATGTGGCAAATATGTGGTCATATTCCGCAAACGCTGTTGGCCCTGCCGGATATCACATGCATTGCCGCGCAGTTGTCGGTGTCGTTCTTCATCGAGACGTTCATACACGCTAAAGAGAAGGTGAGTATTGTTTTCTAATATTGCATCAAATGCGAGGTATGTCATGTCGAAAAAGTTGTGTAATTGTACATCGAAAACGGAGGGAAAACCAGTGCGCCAAAATCTTAGTTCATTGCCTTGATTCTGAAGTCCGTGTTAGGGAAGCAGGCTCCGCCCATCTAACCGCAGTTACTGAATGCCTTTTTGTTCGTTCCAAACCAGCCCACGATGGTCCTCTGGGTGGAGCTCCTTACCAAACAATTCAACGCGAGCCAGGAAGCGTGCGAGTGGTTCCTGAGTCACATGTCCGCGGAACCGTGGTGGCCCGTGCAGGTCCTGATCCAGTGTCCCAATCAAATGGTCCGGCAGATGTTCCAACGGTTGGTGATCCACGTGATACAGCGGTTGAGGTGAGATTTTCAGGCTTTTGTGAGTCAATAAATCAGTGCTAACATTTCACATGGGCGAAATTGCTTTTGTAAACAATGGGTTTTAGCGGTCGATTGCTGGCGAATAAAAGCTCACATATGGTAAGTAACGACAGCCCGACAACGGTAGAGGAATGTTTCCCCTACCAACTGGCATCGTTATTTTGCGATTTTACGACTTTTCCCCTAAACTCAGTTCCCCGAAATCACTTTCCCTGAATGACATTTCCCCGAATGTACCATTTCCCCGAAAATTTTTGTCATACATACAGTAATTTCCGTCCATATGGCTTAGAAGAACTCCTGTAGTTTTAAATAAGGAGATCAAGAAGGATAATTAAATTTATAATTATTTACTATTTAATAGTTTATAAGTTTTGTAAAATTCTAGTTTCTGTTCAAAATCTTGAGAACTTTGATAAGACCATGATCGTGGGAATTGGAGGCCCCAAATATTTTAATTTAAAAATTATAGCAACTATTTTAATCATAGTGGTCAACTGGCTATCAAGACATAGAACAACAGCAAATGATTCAAAGAAGGGCTCATTTATTATAGATTTTCATCGCTGTAAAAATATAATTCTTTCGATAATAATAATATTTAATCCAAAAAGATGTTTCTTTATTTATCTATTGATTTTTTTTAACAAGTTGCAATAAATTTGGGTGCAAATTGAGATCACAAGATCAAAGCTAGAGTCGAAAAAATTCGTTAAAACCAAATTGAATGAATTAAAAAACGTTTTATTAAGAAGTTAAAAAAAAATTACCCCCTCGTAGGCCATTCTTAAGCAGCTTGTCAAAGGTGGGAGAGCTTAATCTCATGCAGTAGGCCTGCATAGGAGACGAAGACACTGGTCCGTAGTGATGGTATCACATATTCTTTTCTTTCATTTCATAGCCCGAGCAGAACGGAATAGCGGAGCGTATGAACCGTTCGCTGGTTGAGAAAGCGATGATCGATTTTGGACTACCGATGAAGTTCTGGACGGAAGCCGTGTCTACCGCAGCATGTCTTGTGCACAGATGTCCTGCTTGTGCACTGGAGCAATCAGACCATAAGCATCTGAGAGTCCAAGTAATGGCACACTGTCCTAAACAAAAGCGGCAGAAATTCGATCCAAAATCCATTGAGGGCATTTTCGTTGGTTATGTCGAAAGTATGAAGGGTTTCAGAGTGTACAACCATATTAAAAACGAGGTTATCATAAGTAAGGAAGAGAAAAAGGCGACTTGTTTGCTCGTCATTTCAGGCAAGTGTTTCACGATTTCTCCGCTTCGTCGACACAAGTGCTGGATGCTACTGTTGGGATGCCACGTTATGTGTTTAGTTTCGATATTCCGCGCATTTCAGAAGACATGGTGATAGCCGCACCACGCAAACTGAAGCTCTCGGTCGCCCCCTGAACTGACACCTCCCTGTGTGCCTGCTCAAAACTGTTCGAGATTATCATAAATGATGCTCTGTTCGCGTGTTGCAAAAATTATATCGATACAGAACAACACGGCTTTCACCCGAAGCGCTCCGTGTCCACGAACCTGGTGCAGTTTACTTCTAACTGTTTGCGATGCATGGATTCACGATGGCAAGTCGATGCTGCGTATATGGATCTAATTTGCAATTTGACACGGTGGATCATAATATCTTGCTTGTCAAGCTGGAGATACTTGGCGTCTCGTCAGCGGCTGTGAATTGGTTCAGATCTTACTTGGTGAATGGCGGTGGCGCGTCGGAATCGGATGTTTTCTCAAACAACTCGGGAGTTCCGTAACCTAGGACCGCTACTGTTTTAGATCTTTTTAAACAACGTCGCCTTTCTGATACCATCAGGATGCCGCGTTTTCTATGCAGACGATACGAAAATCTACAAAATTATTAAAAGTCTCTCGGACTGTTTGGATCTCCAGAATATGTAACATTGCATCGAAAAATGTAGCATTATTTCCTATCACCGAAAAATCGAACAAACCATGTTTGACTATGTTCTCTACGGACGCTGTCTTGCTCGTGTAGAGCACATAACGGATCTCGGCGTTACCTTGGACTGCAGACTCACTTTCAGCATCCACTACAATGACATCATCTCCAGAGCTAATCGACAATTGGGCTTTATTTTCAAAATTGCCGACGAGTTCCGTGACCCGCTATGCCTCAGGTCACTCTACTGTTCGCTTGTGCGATCCTTATCGGAGTCAAGTTTAGTTTTTTGGTGCCCTTTCCATGCTAACTAGATCACGAGAATTGAATCCGTTCAACGCAAGTTTGTGAGATATGCTCTTTGTTTCCTCAACTGGCGTGACCCAACAAACTTGCCATAGTACGAGGAGCGTTGCCGTCTCCTGGGAATCGAACCATTAGAGGTGAGACGGACGGTCGCTCAAGCTATGTTCGCTGGAAAGCTGCTTACGGGTGACATTGACTGTCCAACACTGCTGGCTCAGCTAAATATGTATGCCCCTGAGAGGCCTCTTCGTCAACGCGACTTTCTGTTTTTGGAACCACGGTGCCGAAATTATACACAACACTAGCCAATTCGAGCAATCAGCCGGCAATTTAACATTTTTTTTTATATGTTCGACTTCAATGCATCAGCTGACGTCATCGGTTACTGTTTCGTCATCGGTTACTTGGCCTTTTCCGTACCGTTGACCGTAACTGTTTAGTTTAAGTTTTATTCATTTAGACAATAATTGTCAGTTGAATTTTCCAATATACAAATACAAATAGTAAAGACGTGGTGTTCATCATCGAAGAACGAGCGTTCAATGCGACAGCGAACAGTTTACCGCATCAAACTGTAGAGTCCATGGAGTTGCATTCTTGGTTAGAAATTGACGACCATCCGATGTAGAGGTACATCCCGGTTCCTCAACCTGATCTCGCGCTCTCACCGCAACAAAATAGATCAGCTGATGCGTCAACCTCCAGGCAAGTAAATATACAGATTTTAAGTGATTTAGTTCAATTATTGGTCCTGATGATTTAACAGGCCCCATGTCAAAAATTTTCGGCGAAAGGCATTCTGAGACGACAGACGAATAGATACGCAGAGGTTCTCCAGCGACCAGGTACAGAGCAATAAATGAAGGCCATGTGCGAAGAGATTCAAACGTTGGAGAAGAACGAAACCTGGGTGCTGACGGATTTTCCAATGGGTTGAAAAGAAATTCGCAATAAGTGGGTGTACAATACCAAACGAGGGCTTTATGGTCAGTTGGAACGATTTGAGGCCAGAGCGTAAAATTATTGACCACTTAGGCTGAGTGTGAAAGCACTGCACTATTCAATCCATTGCTCTGTGCAGACCGTTGTACCAAACGGCAAAGGACGAGGCAATGAAAGAGCCAACAAAAACATTCGGTCACTCACGAACAGGCGACTCACACCGCTTGCCTTCGCTCACACAGCTTGTAATTGAGAAAATGTACCCTCAGTTATTCAAAACAAGTACTGACTGAGTTCTCGGCTGTCAGTGACTCGTTTACCTTTCAATCATTCAGACTCTCCCGATGCAGTGAATGATGAGGCATATGGCAGTTCATATTCATATGATAATGACTCATTGAACCTGACTGTTGCGCACTGTTTAAGGCGCGTCTGGTAGTGAAGGGTTCGACGATCCGCGATATCTGATGTCACTGGCGGTCTAACTTAATTTGGACGTGGATCAAATGGACGCAGTAACCGCATTCCCGCAATGAAAGTCGACGGAGGTAGTTATCTACATGGAGTAGCCAAAGGGCTTCATCCAGGATCGGTCAAAGGTTTGTCGATTGAAGAGAGCACTTTGAAACAGTCAAGCCGCGCTTGGAATCTCCAGCTAGACGGAGCATTGTGTGAATTTGGATTGAAGCGATCGGTATTGGATCCCTGGATGATGTTTTTAGCCATCTACGTGGACGATTTTCTTATATTCACCAACGATCAAGAGATGAAGAAGAAATTGAAGACTTTCCTTAACAGCCGCTTCAAGATGAAGGATTTAGGAGAAGCAAAGCTTTACTTAGGTCTAAGGATCACTCGTAAAAGGCAAACTCTGGCTGGATCAGCAACATTACGTGCAAGAAATACACGAGTGATTCAACTTAGCGAACTGCAATCCTGTTCAACTCCAGCAGACAGTAGTACTAAACTCGATAGAACGACGTGTACATCCGATCCTAAAGAAGTTAAAGAGATGTAGGTCATCCCATACAAGGCAGCGGTGGCATCAACAATCAATACGAAACTAACGATTTTAAATTGGCTCACCACTTTAGTAGCCTATTGGTCCCAAGCAAACGATTAACGTACCCTATTCTAGTTGAAATTCTATTACTACACTATATTTGTTTTGATTCGCTATGAAAGTTTGACAGATAACATCAGGGGTGTGTGGATTCATGCAGAACATGCAGGTGTGAGTGAAATAGCTTGGGACTGCTTGGGACCGTTGTTCTGGTACTGAGTGAGCCAAAAATAATAATGATTTTCTTCGGGACCCAGTGGTCTTAGAGTTACCTCTATGGTGTCATCCTTGACGGAAGGCAATACGCAATTGGGTTGTTTAACTTTGAAAAATAAACCAATTTTTAAACATTATCTGATAGAGCTTCGTTTTCTGAGCACAACAATATCTTTATCGATCCCGTAGACATTCATCTCGATTTTTGAATCAAGATTTAAATTTTTGATCGTTGACACTAAATCTATTCGTTGATAGCTCGCTCCCATGCTAAGTCCCAACAAGGGGCGCTAAGATGGTGATTTTTGCTAATGTAATCGTACTTATTTAAAATAGTTCCAGTGTACCAAAATTGATAAAATTTTGGATTTCGGATCCATTTTTAATGCAGATAACGAATATGTTTTCACCTCAATACCCCTAAACAACCCAATTAACGGGTTACACGGATGCTGTTTGGGGATGAAATGCGGATAATCGGAAATCTGCCACCGGCTACGTGTTCAGAAAGATGGGATGATCTATTTCGTGGAACTGCAAGAGCCAGGAAGTTGTGGCTTTGTCGACGTGCGAAGCTGAACACATCGCATTATCCAGGCCGACAGAAGAGGCACTTAGAAGGCAGCAGCTACTGGAGCAGTTCGATGGGTATCATTCAGTACCGATCCGATGTGATAATCAATCGGTAATATGTGTTGACAAGAACCAAGGCTTCAACCCCAAAACGAAGAACATTGGTATTCGATATCATTTTGTTCGAGACGCACTGGACCGAGGCAACGTTACTTTGGATTATGTTTCTATCAAGTAGCAATCGACGGATGGATTTACTAAATCCCTAATCAAGCAGAACCACGCACCGTTCATCGTCTTGAACGAGGAGAAGCACACCTTCATAATAAACGGGAATTTTGTGCCTTTGTGATCGATCGTGTTGTGGTTGAACTTCATGATGGCGTTCACGGACTACGCTCGGGAACACAACCAATCCGAACATTCGCACTTGCGTGGAGGTGAATGCAGTCTGCAGCAGATCCTCGGACATACCGGGTGGGGTATTGAAGAAGTGGAGAATCTTCCTCGGGAAAGGAAGCGATTGTTCTTGGAGGCGCTGTAGTTCTTGAAGCTGATAGAATTGTCCGGCAGGGTGTAGCGGTGGACTCTGACAAGTAGTTCTGCTTGGAAAATGCAATCTGAATTTTGCTACCATCATTTCCGATTGGAATGCTGGATGCTCTTTAGTCTTCAGGAACTTTATCCTGACAACATTTCCTGTACGAACAAATTGAACAGCTTCTCGGTGATGGCTGTGTTGTTATCGAGTCCGTAGACCATCATCACTGCGGCCTATTGCTGTACCGGTTGAATGAAGTTGGCTGGTCCGTTTCGGGTCAGCAGTGCTTCCTTCATCAGTCCGACGTGTGTTCCAGCCGATGTTGGTCTCCATATTTCCGACGGACGAAACTCGGTCGGTGAAAAAATCGGTTCAAATCCGTTTCCTCCACCCAGAAGAGCTAGTTTAGGACCATGGTTGACTAATGATTGACGGTCGTTGTACGGGGTGGGCCTTCTGCCGAAGATGGTAGGATCGTGTAGCAACGAGGCTCGTCCGTTGCAGGCATCCTTGAAGACGGCTGCTTCCAATGTGTAGTCCCAACTGGAGTCCGTGTCGTTTTTGTAAACATTGAGTTTTTCTGGCTTGGCATAGTCGATCTTCTGTGTACAGCAAACGGAGTAGGGGAGAATGGTATACAACGCACCCCCTGGGCAGAACGCACCAGCTGACTTTCATTTGTCTTTTTCATGGCTTTTACGTAACTTTTTTGTTGTCTTATCAAGCAGCACTTCTAGCATAGCATCTGAACTCAAAATCCTGCATGATAAATCCTAGAATTGGATTAAAACTTCCAAGAAAAACTCAAAATAAAATGAAAAAGTGCGTCTTACCCCTGGGGTGCGTTATGTACTGTTCTCCCCTAGATGTCACAGCCAATGGCTCTAGTGGGGGATTCAATGCTGTCAAACTCAACCATAGCTTGAACTCCATTCTTCTTGAATATCTTAATACGTTGCACTTGTCCGTTGGGTGAGCATATGGTGTGTAGAACGTCCACTGTAATAGGATATACTGGATTTATGATGGTGAACAGCAGGATATGGTTGCGCCGGGTTGCTACCTCGCGCTTTCGCCGAGGCTCATCTGTTACGTTGATGTTGTTGTTGGTTCCGGCTATTGAGCGGAATCGTCTCGAACATCTTTTGGCTGGTACAGAGGCGCTTGTTGTGCCTTCCGTCCTGGCCACCACGGAACCGTTTCCGTTAAACGACATGATCATTGAAATTTACAAACAAGCGCTGTTAAAATACTCGGCACTACCGGCACACTCAGGCACACTGAGAAAAAAGTTGACGCAAAATAAGTGTGTAGAGTGACCACCCCTTGAAGCATTCCGTTGTTATGTATTTTCCTTAGCAATCAGTATAGTATTCTGATCTGAAGATTTTCTTCATTAGTAGTTAAACCATCAACTGCAAAGTTTGCTGTTTTTTCTCGAAGCAAAATTGTCAAGTTGACCAATTCCAACTATCAAGCATGGCCGTTCTCTGTGAAAACGTTGCTGCGGAGGGAGTAGCTCTGGAATCATGTTGCACAAGGTACTCCTCCGGCACCAATGACGGACGCTTGGAGGAAAGACGTTGACCACGATTCATTTGATGGTGGATGAGAGCCAATATAGACTAATTCGTGACAAAACGACCGCGATGGACACGTGGCGGAAATTGAGAAGCAGTCCGCACGTCTGGAAAATTCCGGATTTAAAATGAAGGAGTGCCTTGAAGTGGCGCTGATATTGCGGGGACTTCCGGAGTTGTTCAATCCTCTGGCAACGGGTTTGGAAGCGAGGAAAGATTCCAGTTTCGTCGAAAGTTCTTCGTACGGCAGGCGTCGGTGGGTATAAAATCAAGTGCGTGAACAGTCTTAACGAAAAAGTGTCGGTTGCGTTGACCGGTGTAATTTTTGCTCCGGGAATAGAAGGCAATTTAATTTCCGTGATGAAACTCGCAGAAAAAGGTGTTCGTGCGGAATTCGACGTGGATCATTGTCCGTTGGTGTACGACGAGTCGATAATAGCAACGGTAGATCGCGTGGCTGGCGTGTACCGATTGAACGTGGTGGGAAAATCGTTGCTAGTGAGTGATAAGCTGCACAACGCCGACAGTCTGCACGTCAAGAATATAGGTCACAGAGATCCGGATGTGATTGGCGAGATTGAGCGGCGCGGTTTGGCCTCTGGGTTGAAGGTCAAGGATTGTGGAATTCGGTGGACTTGTGAGTGTTGCGTCGAAAGGAAGATGGCGCGGCCATCGTTTCCCCAAGCAGCCACGACAGACGATGATTGATGATCATAGCCGCTATGTGGTCGTCTATTACTTGAAGGAAAAGTCCGAAGTCGCCGACAAGATCCGTAAGTATGCGAGGTTCACTGAAACTCAATTCGGGCGGAAACCGAAGGACATCCGTTCAGATCGCCAATACCATGCACAAGTTTTACGCAGAAGAAGGAATTAAGGCTGAATTCACGGCGTAGCTGAAACAACAAATAGGACGTTAAATGAGCTGGGATTTTGTATGCTGTTGGATGCTGATTTATCTCGTCGTTTTTGGGCAGAGGCTGTGAATACCGTGGCGTATATCCAGAACCGGCTGCCATCACCATACGTGTGGATTCCGCCTTAAAAGAGAGAGAGAGGTTTGAAGGGAAGTCAACCAAAATGACCTTTGTCGGATACGCATTGGACAGCAAAGCCTACGGTCCAGATAGTCATCAGTCGTGACGTACGATTCTTGGAGCTCGATGAACAGGCCAGCACATTGCGGTGCGACTGTTCGATTTAATTTTTCATTTCATTTTGCAGCATTTGGTGGGGCAATGGGAGCGCAAGTCAATCCAAAGCCGAGGATAAAGGACGGGTAATGGCTGAATAGTCTATGCGGACCACTTGAACGCCATGGGAAAAGGAAGGGATTGAAGAGGCCGGATATTGGGGGGTTTTGAGGAAATGACACATAATGATGCTAAATGTAAAGAAACCGGAAATCCATCTCCCACTGATTCATCCTTTCACATATATACCAAATTGATATTTTAAAGCAATAATCAAAATAAACAGACAATACATGAAAAGGCTAGTCGCCAGTTGCTTTAAAGGCTAGTTGCCGCCCTAAGCGGACCCTCCGCATCCTAACTCTTCTGATAATCCACTTAATACTACTAGGCTGTCTAAATTTTCTTATTTAAGTTAGTTTGATGATTATGATATCTCTAGTCTAATTTAATGAATAATTGAAATCTCTAATCTACCTACCATGCTTTATTAAGTACCTGCACTTGTGAATGTAATCCAAAATTTAACGTGTTTCAAGTTGTTTTTGACTTGGACCTATATTTAATATATATTAGTTCGTCCCAGGTGACACCTTCAAGTTACTAAAATGCTTCACTTTGAAGTTAGTTTTCTAGCTGATTTTTAAATTACATAGGGTATATGCTTCAACTACGCTCACACATTTCCACTATGTCGCACCACAAAAATACGTATGGTTATGTCACAATAGAAGCACGCCACAGTGAAAATCCCGAGCCATAGTTCAAACACTTATCCCAAATCAAAATGAAGCACATATAAGATTAGTTACAATACCATGTACAAAAATTGTGTTTAACATTGTTCCCTGAGTAATACCTCAATGAAAACAACAACGAAAGCTTGTCACGCAAGTAGAAGGAGCACTGTTGGGCACTTTCTGAAATATTTCAATAGTATAATTCCCTTGCAAACCCAAATAAATAAAATAAGAGTGATTTGCGGCAAAACCCGCCAGTATCGCACCCAACGTCAGTGCCTATACGTAAGCGTACTACGACGCGGCTTTCAACTAAAGGAGTAACAAGTGTGATACTATCACTTCAGGCTAGAACTTTGGTTCTCTTATGCAATGGTTCATCAGCGAGGGGAAGCTCAGTAATCCTCATCGCATGCTCATGACGCTATTCTGTCACGGCATGAGCCAACGATGCCGGACCTAAACCAATAGTCTCCAACGCTCCACTATGAAGCATAAGATTAGGCCCGCCCACCAACGTCCAGGTTAAAAAAACTAGCCAAGGGGAGGGTGCGGTGCGACTGTTCGATTGCGGACAGAATGCGAGAAAAGGTAAAGAATCTCAAGACGAAGATGACAGAGACAGTACCAATACAGGAGGAGCAAACTGTGGTAATTACAGCTGTTCGTGATGATGTGCGACAGTCACAGAGAGCGAACTTCGAAGTCCCACCAGCGAGGTACAACAACGCGATTTGTCTGGCCGTGAACACGTGCAAAGAGCCAAGAACGAGTGATGCGATTGTGAGCCTGGAAAGCGGCCATGGACGAGGAAATGGCATCCCTTCGTGACAATGAAACATGGATCCTTACCAAGGTAGTCCGACATTGCAACGTGGTTGGCTGCAAGTGGGTGTACAAATGTAAGGAATATTAGTCCGGACGATTGTGCGATACAAGGCCAGGTTGGTCACACAGAGGTTTTCCCAAAAGTACGGTACTGTATACGATCAGATGTTTGCACCGGTGGTGAAGCAAATCAAATTCCGTACCATGCTAACGATAGCGAGGAAGTGGCGAATGGTCGTCAAGCAGATTGAAATCAAGGCCGCGTACCTGTATGGCGTGATGCAGGAGGAGATATTCATGAAGCGTTGAAGGATATGGGATTTCATCGATCATCGGGTGACCCGTCTCTATTTGCGAATTGTGATGGTGTTCACACGTACATATTGATTTACGTGGACGATATCGTTGTCGTGTGTAGAACGGAGCAGGAGTGTCGGAGATTGGTCGGAGCTTTGAGCAAGCACACGATTGCGGAGCTGGGCGACTTGAAGTCAGAAATCGTATGTGCTGAAGACTTTGTCGCAGTTTAACATGGAGAATTGCAAAGTTTCTCGTGTTCCGATGACCAGCGGTTTCGTACAACAAAAGGAGGATAGTGACTCACAACAATACCAAAGTCTGGTCGGAGCCTTGTTGTAATCTCTGTGAATACGCGTCCGCACGTTGCTATCTCGACTTCCTGAAAGGTACGGCAGACCACGAGCTACATCTGGGTGGTGGTAGCAACCTTCAAGTGGAGTGTTTTGTGGACGCAGACTGGGCTGGTGAAGTCCACAACCGGAAGTCCAACACTGGATATATTTTCAAGTTCGGTGGAGGTCGGTGGGGAAGCAGGAGCAGGCATGTCCCTTTCCAGCAATGAAGCGGATAAATGCAGAATGCTTGCAAGAACTGCAGCGGCTGCTTCGATTGATAGACGATTTGGGCGAACATCTGGTGTTGCCCATTGTGGTTAATGGAGATAACCAGAGCTGCATCGCTCTTGCCGCGACGGACAGACCCTCACGATAGTCGAAACATATCAACACTAATATCGAATTCGTTTATTATTCTGTTCCAACCTGAATCGGGTATCAAGATTAGGTCTGCTTATTTTCTCACGAACGTCACTTTGATCGTTTGTTTTTAAAACCTACGCACTGACAAAAAGTTCGGTTTCGCACTGCAGGTGGTATGGTGTCCGTTCGGTACTGTCCTACAGAGCAAATGGAAGCGTGCTGGGCCCATAACCTCTTGGGAGGAATGGAGCAAAGTAAAATCCGGGACAGTAAAATAGCGTCTAGTCCGTTAGAGCGAAAACGAAAGAAGAACGAATTTTATTTAAATAGCTCATGACTAACTTAGACCTACAGTTGTGTTCAATATAATAGCAGCGCATGCCTATTTCCATACAAAATGGCCAACTTTGACATGATGTAACTTTGTCAAATTATGATCAGTTGAGCTGAAACTTTCGCCACAGAACGTTCGCCAAATTTTTGGAAGCACTTGTTGGAAAGTGAGACACTAGGTAAAATTGTTCAAAAGGGTACTTCGCAGAATGTCGTACAAACCAACGCCTAATGAAACTATGGAATATTTGGAGGTACCAGTCTTCGAGTCTTTGATATTTTTCTTCGGATTAATTAATTACAAATAAAATGTACATCCAGCAATTTAAACTAACTAACCTACAAAACAAAACAATTTTTTTAAAGAGACGATTGTTTTGAAACCATTTTTGAGACAACTGTATTTCTAGATAGAGCTGGAATTAGGGCGTAACAGCTTTTGTAAACAATGACTTCTCTCGATGATTTCTCGGAATCCATGGCTCTCCTTGGCAAATCAATATCACCATCGAGTAGAGGAAGACTTCTCCTACCCGATGGATATATTGGTTTGTGTAGGCGTGCCTTGAATTCTGAGAAATCAACGAGAGAAGTCATTGTTTACAAAGGCTGTTACGCCCTAATTCCAGCTATATCTAGATTTGTGGAAATAATAGTTGGGGGAAACAGTACATTTGCAGGAGTGAGCTTTTACTTGCGAGAAATCACCGGTTGCAGTCATTTGTTCACGAAAGCAGATTCACCCTAATGACATGCTGGTAGCAAATTGTCGATAATCATCCGTCGCATATTCGCAGGCAAAGTCACAGCGCGCTCTACCTGAAGGTGGAAACCGACGAGGACGGGAACGAAATCATCGGTAACGTTTCGTGCGTCACGCGGTTTATCAAGTCGCTGATCATGCTCATGGAGCATGGTGCCCGTGCCCATCTGCGCCATCTGTCGGAGTTCTTCGGGTTACTGTACGAATTCTCCCGCATGGGTGAAGAGGAAGCCCTGTTTCTGCTGCGAATCAATGTGATAAGAAGCGTTGCCGACTTCTACCTCGGCCACAAGGCCCAGGATTGCGTAAGTTATATTCGGATGGAAATAAGCTCGTTTTGGATGATTTAAAAACAAATCTTTTTCTTTTTTCTAGATCGACACCAACTCCGACAACGAGGACAACTCGTCCGATGAGGCTCTTACGGTTGACAAAAGCCGACCGGCGTCGTTGGATAAAATGATTGCTCTGGTGGCGTCCCTGGTGGAGCGATCCCGAGGTCCCGACTTGCGGCTGCATTTGTCCGCTCGGGACTACAATGCCATTGCGGGTGGGAAGGGATTTCCGTTTCTCTACCAGCAGATTAAGGACAACATCAATCCGCACCAGACGAGGCATTTGATCCACGCGCTGTGTCGATGTGACGAACGACTGGCTGGCCAGATCATCGCGATGCTATTCACTGCCGTGACGAAGCATACGGAGCTATGTGGACCGTTTTTCAAATTGTTAACACTGCTGACAGAATCCACGGGAGGTCCCTCGGGGTTGCCATGTTTCTCCCAGCTTGTACTGCAGAGGGTTTGGGATGCTGCCGAGTACTGTCCGCAGTCCGCTTTGGATTGGCTGGCGGTGCAGGCTCCTCGGAACAAAATTGCTCACACCTGGATCCTTCAATCGGCCGAAAGCTGGGTCGAAACATTCCTGCTGGCCCATAACAATGCTCGAGTGCGGAATGCCGCCGCCTATCTCCTGGTGTCGTTGGTACCGTCGCAAAATTTCCGCACCAACTTCCGGGCCACTTCTCATCACAAGCTGACGATGCATGCTACCCAGCCGAGGGAAATTTCATGCGAAGCTCAACTCATCCTGCATACCATTCTGAATCTCCTGCTGAGGTTGCTCCGGTCCGCTCGAAACTACACGGACATAAGCGTCCACGGGACGACCAAGCTGACGGCGTACTTCAATCTTATGACGTACTGCTTGGTGTCGAAGACGGAGAAGTTGATGGTGAGTTCCGAGTAAACTTAAGGTTCCGGATTTCGGTGTAATCCAGCTTGTGGTCGTTTTTTTTTTCAGTTGGGTCCACACTTACGAGCTTTGTGGGAGCTGTTCCATCCTCGGTTATCGGAACCTTCGGTTCCAGCGCATCACAACAAACAGGCTCTGCTGGCGTTCTGGTACCAGGCTACGCTGGATTGTCCCGAGAATGCACTGCTCGTCGCAAACTGTCCGGACATCACCAGGAATATTGCATTTAATTACATACTGTAAGTATCCGTTGAATTTCTTTCTACCATTCAGGAGACTCTAACCTTGCTCCAATCAACAGAGCCGATCACGACGACTCGGAGATCGTCACCTACAACCGCGCAATGCTTCCGGTGTACTACGGATTGCTCCGAATGTGCTGTCAACAGAGCCGTTTGCTGACCCGTCAGCTAGCCGCTCATCAAAATCTGCAGTGGGCCTTCAAGAACATCACTCCCCATCCCACGCAGTACCCGCTGGCCGTGGACGAACTGTTCCGGCTTATGACACTCTTCGCACAACGACATCCGGATGCCACGGAAGCGGAACAACGGGAGGTTACCATATTTCGCAGAACCACATTGACAGCCTACCTGAACGGACTGGACGCTCGGGTTTCGTGGGGAACGCTGATAGCTGCCCTACGGATTTTGGTCGATAACGACGATGATCGACTGTTTGTAGTACTGAATGGAGGCATCACGCTTTGTTTCGACGCTCTTCACACGCTGCACTCCATGTATCATGAGGCTACCGCTTGTCACGTGTTTGGTGACCTGCAAGAACTGCTAACCGAAGTCATACTTCTGATCAGCACACTTCGAGCCAGCTGTCGAGAGCAGAAGAAACGCCCCCCACCGGCACTGATGAAAGGGCTTCCGGAAGCTGTGCGGAGGTTGGCAACCCTGCTGAATACCTTCAACCCACCGGAGATGCGAAATCTCGCTCTAGAGGTTCTCAAAGAACTGGTCAAATGTGCCCCTCCGGAGATCATCAGTACGGTACTGGTGCCGCTGCTAACACACTGCCACACTCAGAACGTTGCGCATACCATGGGTCCTCTGGGGTCGTATTTCCCGAGGCGTGGTATGAAGGCGACTTGGCCGCCGGTGTCGAAGAACACTCCTCGTCCTCCGCGGCCCATGGTCCAGATGAACATACCACAGTCGCAAATTTGCGAAAAGGTAGGTTTTGGTGATCAATTATTGGAATTTCGTAACCAACTTTGAATCCATTGTTCACAGGGTTTGGATAAGGACTTTGATCTCGCGCTGGAACTGTTCTACCGTCCATATCACGAATTTCTGGATATCATGTTCCGGGTGGCCGTCACCTCCAGTCAATTCAACGAACCGCTGGTACACCTGTCGTTGCTCATCGGAATCGAGGCCGTGGTGCTACACTTTAATATCTTTGCCAAGTTTTGGGTTGGCATCTACAATAACAAAACAACCAACAGGTGGGTGGCCGGGTGTTGTTGCTCTTTACGGGGCGTTGTTTCACAGTGTATATGTTTTGCAGATACGCGGAGCTGTTGATCAAGAATCCACTGCTGGTGGATTACATCGATGAGATTCTGAGAGACGAGAGACTGTCGCTGAACGATCCGGTGATTGCAAACTTTATCGAAATTTACTATCCTAAGGTGAGTGCGTAATAAATGACGGGTAAATCAAATGGTTGTCCTTTTTTTCCGGTCCGACGAAAAAACTGCTACTCGCGCGCCTCGATACTTGCAGATAGTTGATTAGGTATGCCCACAAAATTCGAAAAAAAAAATGCGTTGTCATGCGATTCATAAAGACAGTCAGAAAAGTACGCTTCAAGTTTCGTAGGATGGGTGAGCACCCATAAAGGCTGAACCTTGCTAATCCCGACTGAAACGAGATTGATCTAGGGGTCGATCCTCAATCGATCTCCAAAGCGACTGCTGGAACCAAATGGTACATGTTGTTTGTGTGTTTTGGGATCAGAATGGTGTGATTCATATGTCGTTTTCGGTTTTTAACCTGGGTCAGAGTCAACCCTGACTCTCAATAAACGAATGAAAATGGATCCGAGTAGGATCTGAGGTCGAGTCAGTATGATGGTGTTAGTGCAATCGTTCGAACTGTCAAAGTCAGAGTAAAGAAATCGACGAAATCGTAACAGCCCATTTTTGTGCAGTGCTTCAGAAGTTCAGTATTTTAAAATTGTAAAACAATAGAAGCGGAAATCGATTTGTCCAACTATCAGCTTGTCCTGAACGAGGAAGGGAATGTGCTACAGCAAGATGGGGGGGGGGAATTGCCTGAAAAATAGGATTACCTTGATAGGGTTAATCATAAAGGTTTAATGCTTTTTTATTATTATATTTAATAGAATTAAACTATTTCCAAAAGCTTCAGAAACTTTTGTGCATCTTACAAGATTAGCTTATTAAGTTATTGAGTTCATACTGTAGTTATATAGGTTAAAATTCTTTTCTTTTTATTTAAAATTAAAATAAAATTAAAAATAATTTTCTTAGTACATTAATTTCAGGTTCTTTAATTGCAATTTCCTAAAATTCTTGAATTCTTGTAGCATAAATAGGATTAGAAGTTAATTTACTTTCATTTATTGCCTTAATAAATGAAGGTAAAATTTTTTAATAACCTCAGAAAGTAGATTAAAATATTTCTTAACTCAAGCTTTTGCTTCATCTGTTTTATTATTTGCCATTATTTTAATAATATTATTTTTAATAAAAATTGAATAGTTAATAATAATTTTAATGATTTATTAATTTAATCAACTATTACTAAAAAGAGGAGGTGCTCTTTTCCATTTTAAATTCCCAGGAGTAATAGAAGGCTTAAGTTCAATTAATAGTTTAATTTAAATAACTTGATAAAAAATAATTTCCTTTATTGTTGATTTCATAAAATGTAATTTGTAATTTGATCTTAATTTCTTTTATTTTATCAATAATTGTTGGAGCCATAGGTGGATTAAATCAAACTTCATTACGTAAATTAATAGCATTTTCTTTAATTACTCATTCAGGTTGAATACTTATAGCTATTATGAGTAATGAATTATTATGATTTACTTTTTTTTTTACTATGCTCCATTTTATCATACATTTTGATAAGTTGTATTCGATTATAATTTTGAAAATTCCCTGAGTATTCCAGGTTTTCCAGGAAAAATAAAATTCCGTGAGGATTCCTAGTTTTTATGTAGTAGGCACCCTGCTTTAGTACCCCAAGGAATTCCGGAACATTTTTCTACCATGTGTACTTTAATGAGTCTATATGCGTGAATCTAAACAAGAATTCCTTTTTTGATGACTTCAGAACATTTCAGCCCAATCTTCAAAATTTGTCTATGCTAATTTTTTTTTTGCTTGTAACCTTGATAAATCGCTCGGAACACTTTGCAGAATATCTTCGGAATGTTCTCAAGTTCATTAGAATCATTCCCCTTCTAAGAGTTCTTTTTAGAATACCACTAAAACTAAAATAATCTTAAAATTTTCAATGGTATTCCTTTGAAATTTTCTTAATAACAGTCGACAAAATTTTCGAATTTTTTAGAATAGCCAAAAAATTCGCAGAAGTTTCCTTTCATAATTCTACTTAAACTTCACATGCAATTCATTTCAGATATGCTTTGAAATTCTGCACAGTACTATCTTGGAATTCTCCTCTGCAATTGCCCTTGGAAACTTCCAATATTTCCCTCCTCTTCAGAATGCCTTGGATTTATCCTCAGAATTCCTTGAAGCTTTCCTCAGAATCCCTTTCTAATTACCCTCGAGTTCATCTGGGGTTTTTCTTAGATCTCACCTCAGAACTTTCTTGAAATTCTTCTCAGAACTCCTTCAGAAATCACTATGAATTGTCTGAACTTATTTGGGATACTCATTAGAATTGAACCTGGAATTTTCCTCGCAATCGTCAAAACGAACTATGACTATTGAGGATGACTATTGCATGTAGAAAAAAGACGAAGGCCAATTATTAGTCGCAAATGGGGAATAAATAGGAAATTTAAAATCGCAGCAGAGTTTATTCTGGAAAATCAGGAAAAATATCGATGCAATGCAAAAATATAATGTTCCGGTATTTATTAATTCCGTCTTATTATTAATTGTTGTACAGATTGACGTGATGAGACATACGCCTCTTCCAACATGTTAATCGTCAGTTTAAACTTGCAGCAGGTACAAATAAGGCACAATAAATTTAAGAAATCTCAGTGTAAAGCTTACTTGCACATTGTATTGGTTCAATTTATGGTTGGTTTTGGGTGGCCTATTTGAATTCGGGATAATATTACAGTCACCCCAGTATTATGGGCCACTTCCATTTGATTAACACGCAGAAATGACTGTAAATCCTTATTTTTTTTCCTTTGTGGGCCATCTGAGGAATCAAGATTACTGAACAAGATCTCGGTGTCGGAGTCATCATCAGACGAACTTGACGATGATGATAATAACATTTCAATAAATTCCATGTTCTGTAACGAAAACGTACGAATTAAATACAATTAAACAATCTTATCACAACACTTACCTCAATTTTTCTATGCTGATTTTCAATCCGTTTAACATTCGATGTTGAAGGAGACCTTAGAGGACATCTTACGATTCTAAAAACTGTTAGTATCAACTCTCTAGTAAGGAACAACGAAGACTGCATGGAGAAAAGATACAACTTCAATCGACTTTTTCGAGTAGTTGACCCTGGGCGTAATTCATGGCAATTTAGTGGCCCGGTTCTTCGTCCAGGATCGATTGTTTTTTATACAGATGGTTCAAGATTGAACAATCAAGTGGGAGCAGGAGTAACTGGCCCAGGGATAGAAATATCGGTTCCTATGGGCAGATGGCCAACTGTCCAAGCTGAAATCCAAGCAATTTTAGAGTGTTCCGTTATATGTTTGCGTAGAAACTATAAGAGTTCAAATATATGCGTCATGTCCGACAGTCAAGCTGCTCTAAATGCTTTAAAGTCGGCGACATGTACATCAAAACTTGTCTGGGAGTGTGTTCAATCACTTCAAAAATTGTCTTGTCATAATCAAGTCAACTTATATTGGGTTCCTGGTCATTGCGGGATTGAGGGAAATGAAAGAGCTGATGCACTAGCAAGACTCGGATTTTCTCATAAGTTCATCGGGCCAGAGCCCTTTTGTGGCTTATCGGCTGCATCTCTTAGAATGGAGCTAAAAGCGTGGGAATCTTCAAAAGTGGAGGAAAACTGGAAGAACACTTCCATTGCTAGGCAGACGAAGCGATTTATTAATCCAAACATTTCTGTGACCCACAAAATCCTGGAACTTTCTAAGAAAGATCTTAGTATATATGCAGGTCTTATAACAGGTCATTGTCCGAGCCGTTATCACTTGAAGCTGATTGGAAAACTTCAAGATGATGTATGTCGCTTCTGTGGCATAGAAAAGGAAGACTCGGAACATTTGCTATGCCACTGTCCGGCAATTTTCAATAAAAGGCGTAAGTTCTTCGACAAGGGGCTGATAGAACCCTTTGACATTTGAAGAACAACTCCCAGTACGGCAGTGCACTTTATTCGAAGTATAATGCCGTGCTGGGATAATGCTATTAGTCAAACGATGGCGATCACTCCTAATAATAGTGATACGGCATCTTGATATAGCTAAAGAAAAAAAAATGGGGAATATATCACAATAGATCAGAAAAATGGTCGCAGTGATGAAAATACCCGACAAGGAAAAAAAACATTCGATTACATTCGCGAATGGTGAATAATGTAAACAACATTTGATTTTGACAGCTAGCGTTTGTGTGTATTGGTGAACCCAGGTTGGATCTCAAAAAATCGACAGAGCGAACCTCTTCAAGTTTGAGTCAGACCCAGGGCGGATCTGGATCCAACCCACTCGAATAAAGAAACGTTTTGACAGCTGTTAGGGCGGATCTAGGGCGGAACTAGTTTCGCACTAGAAATAACCGAAAACGACAATAGTGAGCCCTTAACTTCCGAACTGAGCAGACGCGCCTACTGCACGGTCAATCAGAACGACTCAACGACTGAATTCAATTGACTCAGAGCACAGGTTGTTACATGGCTGTTCTATTTTTGAGTCATTTTGTACTTTGACAAAATTGATAGCAGAATCATTTACCCAGAATCTGGGTGGATTCCACTCATCGGAGCAAAACCAGTTTACTCATTTTTTGACAACTCCCATACAGCATGCAAAAATGAGTGCGATCTACCCAGCCACTGAGTAGCGTCAAAATAGTGTGTAGAAACAAAAAACCTGCATAAACTAACCGAAGCTGAACCGAAATCACCACGTACTCGCATAATCACAACCCACCACTTGTGATCGAGTTGTTATTAAATTAACTAACCCGGCGGTGACGACGACAATGAACACGAAAAAAAATTCAACATGATTGCCGATACCGAACGAGATCTCGAACAAGTCCCATTTCACCGCCGGTATCACTAGTAGTCGGAAATTAAGTATGAAAAGATTGTAAAGAACAAAATGGAACGAACCCATCAAATCTGGTCAAATGAACCTAACAAACTGCCTTGATGTGTTGGAGGAGAAGTTCCAATTGTAGACGGTTCGCTTCACGGGCACCGATATGATGGTAGAGCTTGCATGGAATGTCCCGAACGTAGTCTTGAAATACTTGTTGGCCTTTTGATACAATCCGGATACTGTTGAATTCTCTTCAGGACATTCAAGTCTCTGTTCTTCATCAATATCACTTTACTTTATAAAAATCCGGAAAATGCAAAATCCAAAAGTTGTACGGGAGGAAAATTCTTCGCTTTTGTCAAACAAGCACAGCACGCTTCGATCCATTTTACAGTCGATCTTTAAAATAATATGCGGACTCCAAAAGACACAAATTCGATGATTATGAATCATTAGGTAAACGCGACAAAGATTGCAAGAAGATTAATTAGCTCATTTCATTATTCAGTCTAAATGAGGCTTTTTTTTATTCAGTTCGTTTATTTGGAAGGCTCAATCGCGTTAGCTTTACGGAGCCAATAATTCATTGTTCACTGTTTGTAACAAAATTCAGTTAATTCTATGTCTAGTAGAAGTTGAGTCGAATACTGGCGGCTTACTCGAGGTTAGGAGGGTACATTGTCGAAAGATAGGATCAGGGGAGGAGCTTAGGGGTGGGTTTTCGTTGTCTCATCAGTGCGTTGTCGCCAGTATGAATGGTAGTTCGTTTCTAGATTCGTCTGGAGTTTGACCGGCTATGGTGGGTAACCAGTGGGCGACGATGAGACTCATCGAGACGGTGGGACAAGACAAAAAAAAACTAATAAAGAGAGACAAAAGACAAAGTAATTAAATTCTTATACTAGACATTTGAAGAAACACATAAACCGACTGCATATAGCAGATATCGCGAGTTCCCAACACGTCTCTGATAGGAACATAGGGTTGTCTTCCTTGGGCCTCGAGGGTATTCAAAAGTCGCTCTCTGGCGGCGTCATTATCCGTACATTGCCAATCGTGCACGAGTTTTATTCTATTGAGATGAGCATTTAGCGAGTAGTGGTTGGGCATAAGTCTACTCATCACGCGCCTTTAAACCACGCTCTCGAAGAAACATTAGGAATAATTGAATGTAACCACCGTCCAAGATTTTCAGTGTCCCAATCGGTTTACCAACTCGAAAGGATATTCTGACGCACTAAATGGTAAAATTCATCGTGTGAAATTTGCCTGTGTGCTTGTGTGTGTGTATTTATTCCATCTAACCCCCACTGGCCGGCAGTGTTATTATGGAAGAACTCTCTCTACAATTTCGCATTTATGGTCATTGTAGACAGCGTTAGTCCGGGAGTTAGAAGGTGATAGCTCTATTGCAGATCCAGCAACCCATTTCAGAATGTCTGGAGAGTCACACCCATTCCGAGGTTACTTTCACTCACAATAAGCCCCGCATGTATGCATCACCGTTATCAAATGGATATTGATTATACATACACACTTCCAGGTTCGAAAATTTGTTTAATTTGATATTTTTTTAATATTTTTAAAGCTGCTCTTCCGCTGCTCTTCGTTGATTGCTTCTTTTGGAATCCCTTGGACTTTTTCTCTAACGCTTCGTATTTCATTCCGTGCTTCACCGGCAATTTCCTTCCGTAGATCGTCCTTGGTTGGTTCTAATATGATTCCGCCTTTTCTGGTCGGTTTCATTGAATTGAATTGAATTGCCATAGTGATCTAGGACGAGGCTCACGTCCAAAGTCGCTGGTCCACCGAGCGCTCCGTGTGCGAAAAGAGAATGAAAGAAATACGAAAGGGATCAGTTTCAAGAAGTGACAGTTTCATTAGATTCCCCAACTAACCATACTCAAGCAAAGTAAGAATATACAAGCTATATTGCGGCTATATGGTTACTTGGGTACTTGTTTAAGACGCCTTTTCTTGCCTCAAAAGTTATAGTTTTTAAAGTACTGATCTTCACAACATCAAGTGCACCATTACAGAGCATTAGATTTGATCAAATTATTCGCAGTTCTATTTGTTGCTCCCAGCTGGATGAGGGATAGAGGATGAAACACACACACACATTCTCAAAAATTTCGTAGAGATATTTTACCGGTTAATCGAAATCTTGTTCGATTTCCACTCAGAATTTTTGATTATTTTGTGCTTCACTGAGACTCATAGCATAATTTAAAATTAGACTCCGTAAAGCTAACGTGATTGAGCCTTCCAAATAAACTAACTACATACAAAATCAAGCAATTCAAAAACCCATATAAAAATTTACGACTTAATTAAATTAGTCGGTAATTTGAAGTTAGTGCATGCAAAATAAATTTCTCATGCATCTAATCGAAGACAACATATCAAGAAGACTGGCAACTTTGCCTGAATCCAAGCGACAGTACAGTCGTGCCAGCAATCAATTCGAAACTAACGATTTTAAATTGGCTCACTACTTGACTAGCCTATTGGTCCCAAGCAAATCGATTAACGCACCCCATTCTAGTATAAATTCCAGTACTACACTATGTTTGTTTTGATTCGCTATGAAAGTTTGACAGATAAAATGAGGGGTTCGTGGATTTTCCTATGTTTCGAGGGGTGCATCGATTAGCTTGGGACCGAAGATAGTACCAGAGCTGAGCCAAAAAGTTGAGCACATTTATTCGGAACCTTCTGGTCTTAGAGTTACCTCTATGGTAGTGCTGCGCTCGTGCGAAGGTGGATACAATTCTGTCCATTATTTAATTGTGGTCCTAAAAGTGAAAAATACGTTCCTATCATGAGAAATCACCAGGATGTTGGATAAAAGGGATGGGAATGCAGCAGGATTGTTTTTGGTAAACGATATGCTAAATTGATGTACTAACGATTCAAAAGCGCGAAAAAGCTTGGGTTTGAGCCCACAGCCTTCTGCTCAGTAAGCAAAATCGGTCGTCACTAGGCCACCGAGCTCCTTATATCACAAAACAATTTTGATCAAGTTTACGTCCACCTTGTTGTAACTAGGTTACGATCCCGGCGGCAACCTCATCCACGACAACAACAACTACTCTTGAGAATGATTGTATGTGGATTTCCGATAAACACGGTTTTTCCTAAAACTCAAATATTACTTCTTTTACGTACCCGGAGGACGAATTTCATTACGCTTTATATCATATTATGAAAGACATCCGATTTAAAGTATAACTCTATGATTGAACCTGCTCAGTAAGCAAAATCGGTCGCCACTCATCGTGTGAAAGTTGCTTGTCATAAAATTCACCTTCCTGCGCGCCCACATTTGCGAGAAAGTCCGCCTTCTCATTGCCTGCGATTGAGCAATGTGAGAAGACCCATACAAAGGTAATCATGTATGAAATTTCGACCACACACACATCCTTACCTTTGAAAGGAAATAAGATGAGTGCGTACCTTGCTTCATCGACCGAATATCCTCGATCTAACTGAGACTATCCGAGAAGATGAAGTAATGATCGGTGGGCATATTGGAAATCATCCCCAATGCGAAGTTGATTGCTGCCAGCTCAGCAACAAATACGGAACAAAATGAGGCTTATTCAGCTTTTAAAAAGTTTGTTTAGTTTTTAAACCAGATAAAATGTTTACCGGGTGGTAGTTTCCGTGAATGAAAATGACGATACAGAGCGTATACGAGTGCAAAATGTACTGCTCAACTCTCTTATCTCGTTGAAACCATTTGAATCGAAACTCACTCTTTCCATAGGCAAATCAAAACCGATCAGTTTTTTCCGTGATCTATCTGCTCTCCAATAGTGGCGTACCAACTAGCAATGTTCCTGTATGACATACATATTGAGGCCTATTCTGCGCCGCCAGTGAGGTAACAATAGTCACCGCGAGTGAGGTGACTCTCCATTTGTTTTGAACGGACAGTCACCTCACTCGCGGTGACTTTTGTCACCTCACTAGTGGCAGCGAGTCACCTCACCTCACTCGCGGCGCAGAATAAGTATTGGCGTAGCTAATGGTGGTGCCAAGGAGGCCAGCCCCTCCAGAATTGTCTTGCCTCCTCTAAGATTTTTTGGTGTTTATGTTGTCAAGCTTTGGTGTTGTCAAGCTTGTCAAGTTCGATGTTACTATTTAACAGTGATTAATAAAATTGAACCACAAATAACGATTTTTTAAAGTCCTTTAAATTGACTACTTTTCTGAAGTTCTGGAATAGAAGAAACAATTTTGAGAAATTATATTATATCGTATCGATATTTAATCGATAGCATGTTACGTTAGATTGCATGCAAGTTGTTTTAACCAAGTTTGGGTAGAATGTTGGAAGTGTGTATATGCTGCAGAGGCAAGATTCGACACCTTGGTGACAGATGTCATCATACGACTGGCAGCTTCCGCCAAGCACACACACAGCTGCGTACGGGGCTGTCATCGTGCTCGACAGAAAGCGAGCAAGAGGAGAAAATTTATTTGGTGCTTATTCTCGTGCAAACAAGACGGAAAAAAAACGTGCGCAAACAACAAGGACGAGAGAATCCAGCATAAAAATCAAACTGCTGTTAGGGAGCATTCCGTTGCGCACAACCGGTGTCGACAATTCACACCTCGAGAAACCTATTAAATATACACGTGCGACACGCTTCGCCGTCTTACATCGCCGGATCGTTTGCCTTTCAACCGGGCAGTAACCGCTGAGCGGCACAACCGACATACGATCCTCAATCGCTGCTGACAAGATCTAAGCAGAGTGAAGTGGACGACAGACGAACGGAGGTCAAAGCCGAGATTACACCGGGAACTTGTCGTTTGTGACCTGGCAACACACCAACCGAATCCTCTCAACGCAGCGAGAAACGAGCGAGCCGATCGGACAGAGACAGCGACGTTGGTCGCTAGGAACAAAGCCTTCCAGAGGGAATTCCGATTGCTGCTGTCCGAATCACACGGGGCGAACGTGAGTGAGTTCTACGGGCCGACGGGTGGCATATACAGCTCAGTTTGAGAACCACGCAGTTTGCACCCAGTGTGGGGGTGCAAGCAAAACGGAACGGCTGCCCATACCGACCGCCAAACCAAGATCCGAGGAGCTCAGAAGGAAGCGGCGCACTAGTTCGCGCGCCGGAGAAGACGGTGGTACGGGGATACCATCAGCCATCGATTCCGAGCTGATAGGCTCCTAGATCATACCGCGGTGTTGGGGCAGATGCCACGAAGAATCTGCTAGTCGGACATTCCTGGACAGCAACGAGGAAAGGAGGATCGGAGCCGTGTCAGGCTGTCGCTTGAATCAACCGTGTGGTGCGGTGGCGGTGTTGCAGGCGCGTAGGGAGGACACGATGCAGTACCGTGAGTACGAATACGAAAATGAAGAAGATTATAAAGAAAAGTTGTAGGAAGTTCGGTAGGGCATAAGCTATAGGAGCGCAGGACTGCTCAGTCAAGAAATGTAGTACTGGAGTTAGAATAAAATTTGCATGTGGAACTTATTTGACAGTTGTGGTGCGTTTTGCTGTGTTGGCCGGTCCGACCAAGGTCTTCTCTTCCTAGGCGAGGTCGTGTTTCGCAACAAGCATAATATTTGTTTATTTGTTATGTTTGCATCAACAGACTAGAAATAGTCCCAATGATGTGTTGTAAAAAAGTACAGATTATACAGACTACATATACTACAATTACTACAGTTACAAACGAAAATAACTAGGAAAGCATTGTCAAGTTACTAAAAATTTATAAGTCTTAAATTTTACACTTAGCTGTTGGCATTAAGCGCCTTCGGTCAGCAAAAAAGGCAGAGAATCTTCGGCGAAGCATATTCCGTGTCAAGTGGAAATCGAACATCGACGCTACTCGGTTGAACACTCGCTGCAAGCCGTAAATAGCGCTCCCTAAGCTATAATTAGTTCGAAAAAGTGGAAGTCTCAGCATAAGACTGTTGCGTAGTGATCGAGGTTGAACATTAATGTTCACTTGTTGTAGAATTGCTTCGCAGTCGATTCTTCCTTGCAGAGTATCGGCGACGGTTAAGGCTCTGAAAACATCTCTTCGGATACGTAAGGGCTCGACATTGATCAATTGGCAGCGATTCTCGTAGCTTGGAAGACGAAGTGGGTATCTCCAAGGCAGCTTACGGAACGCGAAGCGAAGAAAACGTCGTTGCACAGATTCAATTCGCTCGGCCCCATTATTGTAGTTCGGGTTCCAGACTGCAGAGCAGTTATTCCACGAGAGAGCAAAAGAGCGATTTCAAGCAGTAAATGTCTGTGAAGTTCTTAGTAATCTTAGTCGACAACATACGATATATGGTGTGAGTATGTCAGCTTTGAGTCTAGAAAACGCCTAAGTCTTTCACGCAATGCACCCGTTCGATACTTGTGCCTAGTAGTTTGTAGTTGAAAATAATCGGTTGTTTCTTGCGTGAGAAAGTAATAACTGTACATTTAGCTGGGTTAACCACCAGTCGGTTTAGACTACACCAGTCAGCAAAGATGTTAATCTGATTTTTGAGAGAACGGCAGTCGGCGAGTGAGGGGATGCGCAGAAAAACTTTCAGATCGTCTGCAAACGATAATCGTGGTTCTGTGAACATGGTGAACGTCGTCGAAGTAAAGGAGAAATACCAATGGTCCCAGATGGCTACCCTGAGGTTTACCGGACTTTGCGCAGAAGCTTGCTGAGCGACAAGTACCCAAAGTTACTGTCAAGTGGCGCTCCGTGAGGTATGAACGAAACCATCTCAAAAGATTTCCACCGATCCCTAGCCTATCAAGCTTAGCGATCGCAACTTCGTGGTTCAGCTTATCGAAGACTGCCGTAAGATCTGTGTAGATAACGTCCGTTTGGGTCCGAGCAATCAAACTGTCTGTGATGTAAGACGTTAGACCCAGCAGGTTCGTAGTTGTGGAACGCCCAGTTATTAATCCGTGTTGATCTGTACTTAGATATTGCTTGCAATGCGCATTTAGGGACTCTATGACAACCAATTCAAAAGGTTTTGATACAGCACTCAGCGACGTGATTCCCCGGTAGTTGTTTACGTCGTTTTTGCTTCCCTTTTTATGAACAGGAAACATATCCGCAGTCTTCCAGCAAGACGGAAAGATGCCGCTGGAAAGAGAGAGCTGGAATATGCGGCGCAGTGGATCTAAAAGACAAGTGATGTTCTTTTTAAGAATAATCGACGGAATACCATCGGGTCCCAGCCTTAGCTGAAGTCTTAAGTTTTGATGCTACTCTAGAAATCGTATCTTTAGTGGCTTCGACCATACTGAGCGTTTGGTTGACCAAAGGAACATTACTGGCCGCGGAAGAAATGATATTAGCGGAGAGTTGCTCGTCTTCAAACACACTAGCAAATTTGGCTGAGAACAGGTTGCAAATGTCTTGTTGATTGCCAGCAGTTTCACCATTAAAAATCATGGAAGTGGGTAAGCCGACTTCCCTGCGTTGCTCATTTACGAAGTTCCAGAAGGATTTCGGGTGTGATTTTAGCCGCCGTTGAATCCTCCTTTGATAGCGTTGAAAACAGAGACGACTTTTAGAGCAACCGTAACGGTCGTTGTCATTTGCGCGACTATTTTAACAGCACACAGCGCTCTCATTTTAGTTTAGTTACTCTTCTCCACACCGGTCGCTGCTATCGCGGTTATCAATTTACTCGCCGTAGTCCGTACCCAACCTGGTCTATACAAGGTGTGGAGATCTAGCCCTGACGTATGTGTTGGTAGAGGGAAAAATGTAAACTTTGCGGGAGACGATGGTGACGACGTCATAACACTCGAAAGGAAATTTGCGAAATAAGAAGTAAAACAAATCCTAGCTATTTTTGCATGATCATTTAGCTTGATTGTATTCTTTTGCAAAGTCGCCGCGACATATTAGCTGGTAATTTTTATTTTATGATAACTCCTTACTTGAAAACAGGCAAAAACTCACAAACAGACTACTTTTTCATGGTATACAGTGTGATAATTCAATAGAATTTTGCATTTATATTATAAATATTTACTTTTTCAGCTTAGAGATGAACTAGCCTACAGAAGTTAAAGTAAAGTTAATGTAAAGTTAATGTAAAGTTAAAGTAAAGTTAAAGTAAAATTAAAGTTAAGTTAAAGTTAAGTTAAAGTTAAGTTAAGTTAAAGTTAAGTTAAAGCTAAGTTAAAGTTAAGTTAAAGTTAAGTTAAAGTTAGGCTAAAGTTAAGTTAAAGTTAAGTTAAAGTTAAGTTTAAGTTAAGTTAAGTTTAAGTTAAGTTAAAGTTAAGTTAAAGCTAAGTTAAAGTTAAGTTAAAGTTAAGTTAAAGTTAAGTTAAAGTTAAGTTAAAGTTAAGTTGAAGTTAAGTTGAAGTTAAGTTAAAGTTAAGTTAAAGTTAAGTCAAAGTTAAGTTAAAGTTAAGTTAAAGTTAAGTTGAAGTTATGTTAAAGTTAAGTTAAAGTTAAGTTGAAGTTATGTTAAAGTTAAGATAAAATAAAGTTAATATCATTTTATATTCTGTTTATACTCACGAGTGCGAGTGTGTGTGCGTGTGTATGCGCCCGTATGTATGTGTTTGTGTACCTATTATAAATCACTACAATCAGCATTAGTTTACCAAAAACGATCCCGGCTGCTGCAAACCTTTCCCCACATCCAACATCCCAGTGATTACTCGTGGAAGCGCAGAGGATTTCTCGGTTTCCTTCACAGCGAGTATCACGTCAACACATTCCTTCCCATTCCCTATTGAACCTGCATTCGGACACGGCCGGCGCTGGTATTGCTAAATATTAGATCTTCAGTTTTTACACTTTGAGGATGAATGTTAGTCCCAAACATCATCTGTTGGTTCTCTGTATAATTGCAGCTGATCTGGTAATAACAGAGTAGCAACCGTGGGCGGTCAATAATGCTAATGCTAATGCTAAATACAGTGTGATAATTCAATAATCAATAAATTATCTCAACATTTAGCGACAGACCATTCATAAATTTTGGTAACATACATACATTCTATAATCCATATTAATTTTCCTATGCAAGCGCCGATCGAAACAAACGCTATGACGTCACTACAAGGGTGATTTAGTGAACGAAAGAAACGAATCGTGCGAAGCGCAATGAAAGCCGAGTGAAAAACGAAGTGCACTAATACATTCAGGCCTACAATTCCACACCTTGTATATACCAGGTTGGTCCGTACCGGTAGTGAACATTTTGACATTTCTACGAATAGCAACCTTTCTCCCGCGCTGCTAAGAGCAACCGTACCAATGAGTAAATAAGGCACATTTACGAACCTCTACCATAACGTTACTTGCGTACCGGGGGTTGCTATTCACGTGGGGGAAATAGCAATCCGCACCTTGGGAAGTAGTGAGTTCATAAATTTAGCAACCCGGTAGCAACGCATCAGACGGTTGCTATTTTGAATAAACGGCAAAAGTTTGTTTTGCCGGTGTGGAAAACGGTAACTTAAATTATGACTCTGATAACAACGACCGGTGTGGAGAGGAGTGATTAAGCCAAAATGGAAACGCTGTGCGTAAGTAAAATACTGCCTCAAATGGCAACGACTGGTACGGTTGCTCTAAATTTGGTAACGCGCTTCTCAGAGCAACCGTAACGGTACGCTGCTAAACTCATTTTAGCAGCCCTCATCATAGCGCAGCTACCGTATCGGAGGTTGCCATACGAGTAACTAAAATAGCAGTCGGCTTCTCGGTGAGAAGCGCGCTACCAAATTTAGCAGCGCGATAGCAGCGCGGGAGAAAAGTTGCTATTCGTAGAAATGTCAAAATGCTCACTACCGGTACGGACAAAGGCGAGTAAATTGATAACCGCGATAGCAGCGACCGGTGTGGAGAAGAGTGACTAAACTAAAATGAGAGCGCTGTGCGCTGTTAAAATAGTCGCGCAAATGACAACGACCGTTACGGTTGCTCTTAACCGCTTATACTCGTGGTTGAGTCTGACATAGTAGCATTTCAGCGGTAGTGTGCGGAGTTTAGTAAATCTTCTGAGAGCAGCCTACTTAGAGCAACCGTAACGGTCGTTGTTATTTGCGCGACTATTTTAACAGCGCACAGCGCTCTCATTTTAGTTTAGTCACTCTTCCCTACACCGGTCGCTGCTATCGCGGTTATCAATTTACTAGCCGTAGTCCGTACCGGTAGTGAGCATTTTTACATTTCTACGAATAGCAACCTTTCTGCAGCGCTGCTATCGCGCTGCTAAATTTGGTAACGCACTTCTCACCGAGAAGCCGACTGCTATTTTAGTTACTCGTATGGCAACCCCCGATACGGTAGCTGCGCTATGATGAGGGCTGCTAAAATGAGTTTAGCAGCGTACCGTTACGGTTGCTCTTAGTTTTTTTTTCAACGAGCGAAGATCTTTCGTCACCCACGGGACGCGAGAGTCGATATGGATGATCTTTTTGGAAACGTGTCTGTCAATGACATATGCCAAGAAAAGGTTTGTGCAGCCATGTTAACGTCTACAGGATCTAAAATATGCTCCCAATCTAGGTTAGACAGCACATGGATGATACTGCGATGGTCAGCTCTACGACAGTCATATGACACATCGTTTGGAGTGCTGGTGAAATCATGGACAATACTATTTTCGATCACGATAACTAAAGCAGGGTGATGATGCACTTCCTTGACTAAAGGTTCGGTGCCGTGGAGAGGAAAGGAGCTGTATCACGAGCACTCACAAAGCAGAGATCCAGGGTGCGGTTGTTTTCATTCAGGACAAAAGAAACCACAATGGGTTGGAGTCCATGCAATGTCCGGCAGGTTAAAATCGCCAAGAACAATAACTTCGTCAGAAGGGCCTGCTTTGTCTGAAGCGCCCAAGACGGATCGACAATGTGCGTCAATAAGCTCCAAGTCACGGGTTCGATCTGGAGGGATGTACACTGTACAGAGAAGCAATTGACGATCACCAAGTTGAATAGCCACCCACACTTGTTCAACCCTGTTCCAGGAATCGTCCTCGATAACTTTCAGCTTGGAATTAACTTAGTGTAGTTCAGTGTTAGAAGTCTAGCATTTTGCATTTAGCATTTTGTAAAACGTAAAACTTCACCGAAGTGTAAGGAATTTTGTAGAAGATCTAAAAATAGGTCAATAAACTACTAAGAACTTCAGGGAGCCTCGCTTAAGTTTAGGGAACTTCGTTGCAGTTTGTCGCAGATCTTACTTCAAACAAGCTCCATGAACTTTTTGGAGCTTTTGGGAACTTCGTTGTGGTGGTTTATGTGTTGCAATTATTTATTTTGAAAGCCTAGCAGTAGCGTTTCCAAAATACTTGAAACTCTGACTGGGAAACGGAGCCGAGGATTGAATTGTTAAGAAGTTTGGTTTGAAGATTATGAAAACTAATTACTGTAAAAATCAACTTAGGTTCACTTGATGGGGTCCCACATATGTTTGGTCCCCATAAACGTAAATACGGCCTTGATTCAGATTATTGAGTCTGTTAGTTGTGCTCACGTCTATCACCGTTTTGGAAATCGAACAGGCTAAAAACACCTCACGTAGTATGATAATCAATATTATAGTTTTTTTTAACCTGTAAATACTACAGACTCGCCCTCAAATTTTGCTCGGATCTGCTGCAGAAGTCAAACAGGTCTGGTTTTGAAAATTCGCCGTGATCCGTGTCCGTGATATTGTGAACCTTCTATAAGTTTTGGGGACACATTCAAAATTTGCTGAACGTGCTTTGTAACGTCTCGTGGCCGAGCAGACAAGCAAACAGATAAACGAAATTGAGCGTGAATCAACATGTTATGCGTAGGTTCCACTAGGTCTACTAAACTAATCCAAGTCCCCCCCCTGAGGTATCTAAGCTCGGTAGTCGGTATTATTCCGTCAGTTTTATTGAACACAAACAATGTTTTTCCTTTCTAATATTAAAAATCCCAATCTCTACCCATGCCACCGTAGGTCAAATCCCGGCTGGTCGTGCCCCGGTTGCTGGAATCGATCTGCCAGCTGCTGCCGGACAAAAGCAATCTCGAGGACATCTGCGGCGATCTGCAGGCGATCCGCATCATCGGCCAGCGGACGGGCATTCCTGCCTCGGTGAAAACGCTACTGCAGAACTCGCTGCACGCGGTCCTGCTCAAGTTCAAGGACGAGATGTACAGTGACGGTAATGTTCAAATAAAGTCGACTCAATTCGGCAGATTTAGCTAATAGAGACATTTTTTTTCTTCAATCGAACAGAGGAGACGCCACCGAAGCGGCGAAAGATGACCATCAACAACAGTTCAGCGCAACAACAACCTCAAGTACAACGACAGCCTATTTTGCGTTCGCCGGTTTCCGAACCGGAGCAGGAACAGGACAACAAGGCTCCGCAGCATCTGATTGTAAACCATTCCAGTGAGGAGGCGGACAGTGAGCGGAAGCAGCCGGAAGAATCGACAGTGGCGAAGCCAGTGAGTGAGGATAAGGAAGAGGAGTCGGCGGTGAGTAAAGTGTGTTCGGAGGCGATGAACTGCTCCGAAGAGCAACAGCTGCAGCAGCAGCAGCAGGAGAAGAAGGAAGATGGCGAAGAACGTATGGAGCAAGATGGGGTGGCAGGAAGCAGTGAGGCTAGCAGTGAAAAGCGAGATGAGAGTGTGAAGCAAGACGAGTCAGGTAGTAGTAGTAGTGCCAGTAGCAGTAGCAAAGCAGTCGAATCGTCGGAGGACAAAGGCAAAAGCAATCCATCCGAAGGGGAGCAATCGAAGCACCAGCAGCAGGGTCTCAGTGAACAGGAACTGTACCAGCGAAATCTAATTAAGGACATCGAAAGTCACATCGAGCTAATATTTGAGTGTTTGGACGACGACGAGGACGATGAGGATGGTGGTGGTGCTGGAGCTTCTTCAAAGGCAGCCGCGTCATCATCGTCGACGACAATGCCTCCGAAGGAGGAATCAGATGAAGGCGTTGAATCCGAAGCCGTAAGTAGAAGCAGTTTAAGCAGTGGAACGACGCCAATTTCGGCGACGGGTTGCCCCAGTCCTAGCAAAATCAAACGGAGGAACCCATCCTGTGAAGAACCTCCAGTGATGATGAAAGAGGTGGCTACTGCACCGGAACAGACGGAAGCGACGGCGAAGGAAGATGAAGGCGACGCGAAGGTTGAATCGTGAGTGCTAGACGTGCGGTAATAGAGATTGAAGGCAAGTGAAGAAAGGAAGGCGGCGTAGGTTTTTAAGAAAGCAAGTCAGAAGGAGAATTTAGGAACAGTCGATTGATTATGCATAGAGTTTCGGCGAACCAAAATTGTGATGTTTTTAAAAGTTAAGAGTTTTTTTTTTGGTACCAAAAATATAGAGTGAGCTGAACGAGGGGGTAAGAAGGGTTGAAGGAGGAATTAGTTTTTTTCTTTCGTGTCTAAATTTATTTGTGAAGCATTATTTTTTCGGCATTCGAAAGTCACCAGTAGTAAGGGTCCTTCTCGTTTAAATACAACATTGTGGGTAGAGAATTTGCGTGAGCGAACGTTGAACGCGGCAGAGTGAGAGAGGAGGGAGGGGGGGTAGGGGGTATGACGCAGGTTTACAATTTTTTTTTACTGTCAAATAGTAGTTTCCGTATTTAAGGGAAAAGGTGCTCGTGTAATTTTAATCACGTTTCTTATCGATACATGCATATTTTTTAAAACGTAATCCAGCTCATTCGCGCGAAAGCATAAAACACATTTAGAGCAAGCCAATTGGTGATCTAGCAACAAAGTGCTGCCGTTTTGTGTTTCTTTCATGTTTTTTTTCCTTAGTTGCTACGTATTATGACTATAAATTATAATTTAAAACTTATTATTATTATGACTATTATATTCTAGATCATTGAGAAGTGAACGCTATTGAAAAAAAAATCGTATTTATTAAACTAGCTAGTCTATGAAAAAATGTCCTTAAGTTTTGTTATACCATCCTATTTGATTGATGTGCAGATCGTAAGAAGAAGAAAAAAAAACAAGCATAAGCAAGCGTAGGGTGATGTTGAAAATAGAAGACAAGTGAAAACAAAAAAGAAAATGGCAAAGAGAAGCTAACATAGTGCGAGAAAGAAAATCCGAATTTGATTTCTGTTGTGTTAAATTTTTCCCTTACCCATCAGTCAATTGACGATCAATGTTTTGTTAACGCTGACAAACAGATGAAGACTCAAAGCTCAACTGTTTCAAACAAATGCAATGTTTCATATGGTGGGGAAAATGTGGTTGAAAATTGCGTTCAAACTTAATCAAATCGAGATGTTTCGGTTTAATCAAGAAGCATTAGTCACCCCAGAAAAGATTTACAAAATGGACGTCCTGAAGAAGACTCATTTAACTGTCAATGCGTACTCAGTAATGGTTAATTTTTTCCGCAATTGCTACGTTTCGATCTTAGTTTCATCGCCCTTTTCAGGGTCCCTTGCGCCATGTTTAAATTTTAAAACACCATTTTTGATTGGTACCTATACTCTCAGAGAAAGTAGTATCGGACAAATGTATATCACCTCGCATTTTTTTTGCTCGCTCCAAAAAAGTTCAAAGAGCTGTAAGTTTTACGGATGTTCAGTTTTCTGAAATCTCGGCTGACGGTTGGTCAAGCATCATTTATTTACTTGTCCGCATCAACAGGCTGAGGCCAATGATGATTTAAGTAACTTATATTAGGTAGGTCAAAGAATAAAAATTAACTGTGTCAGAAAAGAACGATGAGAAGTATCTTCGTAGCAGCTGTCGAGGCAGATGCAAATCGAAGATGCTCGAGACTCGATTGAACACTCGTTGCAGCCCACCTTTTGCACCGATCATGCCATAGTTTGTGCACTGAACTGGCAGTCTCAGCAAATCGTTGTTACGTAGCGCACGATTGCACTGCAGTCAATTCTATCTTGTAAAGTGACTGCGGTGAACAGGGCGCTAGAGGTATCTCTTCTAGTTTGGAGAGACTCCAGATCAATCAGCTGGCAACGACTTTCATAGCTGGGCAGATGAAATGGGTCTCTCCAAGGCAGCTTCCGCAGAGCGAACCGAAGACCAGCACCATTGTTTTAATTTGAAATCCAGACCACAGAACAGTATTCCAGAATGGATCGCAGCAAGCGTACTGTTGTGACTTCAGACAGTTGATTTCGAAGAAATTCTTTGCTATCCTGAAGATAGAGCCCAATGCCCTAGACGCCTTGTCAATGTACGAGATGTGCTGCTTGTAGTTGAGAATGAGAATGCAGAATAACACCCAGATCTTACACATGGTTCACACGTTCGATTGGTCTTTATGGAACCATTTGTCTCTCACTTCAAGCAGCACTTGAGCGAAGACCAGCATGGTTTCACGGCAGGGCGGTCGACTACTTCCAACCTTCTGTGTCTCACCTCGTACATTACGGAGAGTATGACAGACCATATGCTAACAGATGTCATCTACTCTGACCTATCAGCCGCCTTCGACAAGTTGAACCATCCTATAGCGATCGCCAAACTGGATAAGCTACGATGGTTCGCATCCTATCTATCTGATCGTCAGTTGGAAGTTGCAATCGACGACTGTCGATCTCCTTCGTTCCCTGTCACGTCGGGCATTCCGCAAGGTAGCCACCTCGGCCCGTTGATATTTCTTGTGTATTTCAACGACGTCAATTTCGTCCTCGACGGTCCATGACTGTTGTTCGCAGACGACACGAAAATCTATCCCCGAATCTGAGCTATCGCTGACTGCCACCTTCTCCAACTCCAACTCAACGCTTTTGCTAATTAGTGCCAACTGAACCGCATGGTTGCAAATCCAACAAAATGTTCAGTAATCACGTTCTCACGGAAGAAACATCCAATTACATTCAGTTATATCCTAGAAGGCGTTGACGTACATCGTGTGAATCACATTAAGGATCTTAGATTGTCAACTCACACACAGTCAGCATATCTCGTGATCGTGATCGACAAGGTATCCAGAACGCTCGGCTTCATTTTCAGGATAGCTAAAAGTTTCACGGACATCTACCGTTTGAAGTCGCTTTACTGCTCCCTCGTCCGGTCGGTGTAGGAATATTGCTGCCCTGTATGGAATCCCAATTACCAAAACAGTGTACAACGCGTAGAGTCTATTCAACGACGATTCATCTGGTTTGCCCTTCGACGATTGCCTTGGAGGGATCCTCATCGCCTTCCAAGCTAAGAAAGTCGGTGCCAGCTAATTCACCTGGATCCTTTGTGGAGTCGAAGAGATACGACAAGGGCCCTGTTTGTGGCAGACATTCTACAGGGCAGAATCGATTGTCCTTCTATTCTACAACAAATCGACGTTAACGTTCAACCACGAGCACTCCGTAACAACGCAATGCTGAGGATACCTTTTCGTCGTACAAACTATAGTTCGTATGGGCTACAAAGGGTTTTTAATCGTGTTGGTTGCTTCCTTATTTGATTATCACTTGGCATGCGAGACGCTGCGTCAGAGATTCCGTGATATATTTTTAAGAATTAGGAATTAAGTTGGACTTCACGGCCTTTGCAGCTTGTTACTTCTTGACTGTATTGTATTTCCTAGTATTGCTTAATCCATCATTAGGACTAAACCCAGTCTGTTGATGTAGAACCAAATAAACAAATAAACATAAGTTCGTAGTCAAATGTGATTGGTTCTTTCTGATCACTGAACACCAGTGGGGTTAATTAGCATTCTGTTTAAATTTCACCAGCTGATAAAGGCTGCGAACTGACGTTGAAGGAAGTGACAGTCATCAATCGAGCGGATTCGTAGGTAGATTTTTTAAGATTATCTGCATACGATAGTCGTAGGTCTTCGATGACCAAGTTCACCTCATTGAAGTAGAGTAAGGTGACTTCCTTGCGGTACTCCTGGCGTAGCTAGATAGATATCGGACCGGTTGTCACCAATGGCAACCATCAGTTGTCGATCAGTGAGCTATGGACGAAACCATCGCAAGAGGTTGCCGCTGACCCCAAGTCTGTGCAACTTGACAATCGCGATGGCATGGTTTAGCTTATCAAAGGCAGTTGACAAGTCGGTCTTTTTTTTTTTATACAGGGGGGAATCTGCTCACAGACACCTGAGAAGGAACTCAGGGTGTGGGGATGGGAGAATTTCACTCCCGACCCACTAAACCTTACCCTGTGCGCTTGGCCCTTGACCTCCCCGGAACCGCCCGACGGCATTACTTCGTGGGAGGGGCCGCTGTAGCGCTATGGCGCCTCTCTAGCAATACTCTAACGATCTGGTCGGGCAGAAGGTAACTGCTGCTCGACTCGCCACTGTCGTTGTAATACCGAAACTATGTGGGTGACCGCAGTCACCACCGCGCTCCAGTTCTCGGTGGTACCACACATCCTATGAACGATGTTGTCCGGACTGGTATCCGCTCCGCATATCGCTAGCATAGCGCTCGATACTGGCTCGAAACGTGGACAGGCAAACACGACGTGTTCGGCGGTCTCCTCGACACCAGCACATGTGGGGCAGATGGGAGTACTTGTATGTCCGAACCTATGCAGGTAGCTCCTAAAGCAGCCATGGCCTGACAGGAACTGTGTCAGGTGGAAGTTTACTTCCCCATGGCGCCTGTTGACCCAGCTTGATACGGAAGGTATCAAGCGGTAAGTCCACCTCCCCTTTGTGGAGTTTTCCCACTCCAATTGCCATCTCGCGGTCGACACAACTCGCGCGTTGTTGCGCACCCCTCGAACGGTCCTCGCGTCATAGCACGCCACATCCTCCTTAATGATAAGGCTGATTGGCATCATCCCTGCTATGACACAGACGGCCTCTCTCGAGATAGTGCGGTATGCACTGGCCACCCTTAAGCACATTAGCCTGTGTGTACTCTCTAATTTCTGCCTGTGGCAGTCAATATCCAGTACCGTAGCCCACGCAGGGCCGCCGTATCTGAGGATAGATACTACGACCCCAGAGAGGAGCCTGCGCTTACTGGCATTCACTGCCGAGCTGTTTGACATCATACGGGATAATGCCCCCACAGCCATAGACGCTCTCTTGCAGGCGTACTCGACGTGGCAGCCGAAGCTGAGCTTATCGTCGAGCATGACCCCACAGGAGTGGAACTTTGGATCAGAAAGTGGCTCCACTTGTCATTTGCGAACACTAGTGCACCTAGCGGTAGAAGGCATCTTCTTCCTGCAGTTGAGATAGGCAGCATGCTATAATAGTGTGAGTGCACATAGAAAGCCCGTGTGGAACGCTACCACAACACATCGCTTGTTGAGCAGAAAAACGAACACTTTTTGATTCACCGATTTGTTTGCACTTCTCCTTCTGTTCTGTGATGACCCCCAAGAGTTTTAGAGAGCGCACAGACCTAATTGTGCTTCCGCCGACTCCGGGAATTTGGAGCTGGTGTAGCGAGCGGGCTATCGCCCCCCAGCACGCGCTGTTGAACGCGTTCTTCACGTCTAAGGTTAGCACCGCGCAGTAGCGAATGCCCCTTCGTTTCCGATGGACCACCTCTGCCTTCTGGATGGCGTCCACCGTTGATCTGCCCTTTCGGAACCCGTACTGGCTGCTTGACAGGCCGTCTACACCTTCGGTGTAGGCCGACAGCCTGTTGAGGATGACCCTCTCAAGCAGTTTCCCAGTGGTGTCCAGCAAACAGATGGGTCTGTATGCTGACGGGTCCCCAGGGGGTTTTCCTGGCTTCGGAAGCAGCACCAGCTTCTGCCGCTTCCACGCGTCTGGGAAGACGCCTACGTCCAGACAAGTCTGAAAAACAGAACGGAACATGTCTGGATTTTCCGCAACGGCCGCCCTCAGAGCCACAACCGGGATCCCATCTGGGCCCGGGGCCTTACCCACCACCAGCGACCTGGCAATACCGCCAAGTTCACTGTTCGTCACTCTAGACACTTCTCCCTGATCCGCGCCTGGGATCCGCGGCCAGGAGTCTACGTCCCTACGCGGGAACAGGAACCCAACGATCGGAGCCAGTACCGCTGGTGATCTCTCCGGGGGTGCCGTCACGCCGCGGGTCTTTGCCATGACCACTTTGTAAGCATCCCCCCATGGGTTCGTGTTGGCGCTTTGGCATAGGCTGTCAAAGCACGCGCGCTTGCGTCTGGTGATCTCTTTATTGAGGGCTGCCTTAGCCGCTCGGAGAGCGACGCGGCGTTCCTCCCGAGATTCAGTCGTACGAGCTCGTTGCATCCTCCTTCTCGCCTGGAGGCAAGACGCCCTGAGGATAGCAATCGACTCGCTCCACCAGTACACCGGTCTATGGCCATGCCTGGGATAGGCTCTCCTAGGCATGGTTGTATCGCACGCCTTTGTCGGTGCTGCTACCAGTTCTTCCCCCGTCAGATCCGGGGTTATTCGCTCCCGCCTCAGTGCTTCGCCGAAGACCTCCTCCTCGAAGAACGACGTCCGCCAGCCTCGAGCGCAGGAAGAATTTCCTCCTGCCACTCGCCTTTCACCTGGCCCCACACTGTACCGAATCGCCTGATGGTCACTATGAGTGTAACCCTCATCGACCCTCCAGTGTAGGTTGCCCTCCAAACTCGGGCTGCAGTATGTCACGTCGATGACGGATTCTGCACCATTCCTTCTGTAGGTACTGGCCGAGCCGGTGTTGGATAGTACAACGTCCAGCTTGGCCATTGCCTCCAGTAGGATGCATCCTCTCTGGTTAGTGTGGTGGCTACCCCACTCTACCGCCCATGCGTTAAAGTCGCCCGCAATGACCACCGGTCTTAGGCCGACAAAGTCAAGGTCAAGTCGGTCTGTTTGAGTCCTCTCTGCCATGCTTTCCATAAGATACGATGTCAAACACAGCAGATTTGTGGAAGTAGAACGACCGGAAGTGAAGCTGTGTTGATTACCACTTAGATACTACTTACAATGCGGGAGCAGAGGCTCCATGATGACTAACTCGAATAGCTTCGAAACTGCACTCAACGACGTAATTCCACGGTAATTGACCGCATCCCATTTGCTGCCCTTTTTTGTGGACAGGAAACATTATGTGCGAATTTCCAACAAGATGGAAATGTGTCATTGGCCGGCGCCGGTGGTTCAGTGGTAAGCGTGACTGCTTTCTCACCCCCAATGGGTCTGGGTTCAATCTGGTCACGTCTTCCTTCGGAAAGGAATGGGTGCGATATCCTACGCAGGTGTGGAAGCTGGCTTCCTGCACATTCGATTGCCGTCAATGGATGGGAATCGATGTGCGGAATGAAGAATGAATGAAGGAAATGTGCCACTCGACGAAACGCACAAAGAGTGGTGCGTTTAGATAAAGTTACTTTCCTCAATGTGCTCTATAAATGAGAAGCTTTTGAATTAGCTCCCGTTGGCGAATGACGTAGCACTAGACAAATTAAAAAAAATTACAACCGGGATTCGAACAGCAAGTGTAGATAGAGCTGGAATTAGGGTGTAACAGCTTTTGTAAACAATGACTTCTATCGATGATTTCTAGGAACTAAAGGCACGCCCACGCAGACCATAATAACCAGCGGATAGGGAAAGTCTTTCCCTACCCGATGAGGAGGTTGGTTTGCGTGGGCGAGCCTTGAATTTCTAGAAATCATCGATTGAAGTCATTGTTTACAAAAGCTGTTAGGCCCTAATTCCAGCTCTATCTAGAAGTACTCTTGGATTTAAAGGCACGTACCTAACCGGTTAGTTCAGTGACGCTTGCTAGACCACTGTTGGCTCATCGCATCAACGGATTTCAATCAAGCCAAACAGTTTCTCAAAGAGGAAAAAAATGTGGTTTCCTCAGTTTTTTTTAACATTGAGGAGGCCATCCAAACACAGCCGTGCTCAGGTTTAAAGAGGAAAGTCGATGCAAAGCGGAGAAGAGCGCATGGTATTGAAAACTTGAGTTGAGTTGGAATTTCGCTTTTCTCTTTTTCTGCTCTGAGGCGGATCCATCCCTGTGTCAATGGTTGATCATGGCAAACAATCATGCGAATCGGAGAAGGTCGCATCAGATCGATTCGTCATTTGGCGTGGAACTGCTCAAAACACCTTTTTTGATGTGTCCTTTTTGATACTGCAATATCTTGAAGTACAATAAACCAAATGAGCTAAAATAATTGAGCAAAATTTTAGTGTTTTTGATTTTACTATAATCGAAGACAACAATTCAAGTTGCCAGTCTTCTTGATAAGAAAAAAGTTACACCGTTTTAATTCTTCTCACCTTATAATCGAGGAAAAAATGCAAGGTGATATAGGATAAGGTGGGGCAAAATGGGTCAGCTAGTACCAGGCCTGGAAATCATTTACATTCACTTTGTGCATTCATTCACATTCACTTCACTTATTTTTTCATCAACAGAATTCTGTAAAATGATGTATGAAGGTTTTGGAGGTTTTAAAGTAAGTTATAAATTTTGTGAGTAACTCAAATATGCCTGATGAACCACAGTGAATAGAACCAACCATTGCACAACGGTCCCACAAGCGTATTTAGGAAGACAAACATGTTTGCGCCCAAATCGTCAGTTTTAGGTAAATGGTGTCTTCGGGAAAGTTTCTTCATATTTTTTGGCTGACCTTTTTATGTTAGTGAAATAAGGGTGGTTCATAAAATTGGTCAATTGAAAATACAAACTTTTTTTTAGTTATTTGAGATAGACTAATGCAGTGTTCTATAAAGTTGTAGACCAATACATTTGAAGCAACTTTGTTTAAGACATAAAATTTATATCTCTTATGGTTCATGAGTTATGATTATTTTAAACAAGCAAGTTAGGGTGGCTCCTTGAAAATCACATCCCCTAAAACAATCATTCGAAGCAACTTTGCTGAAGACACAAAATGTCTATCTCTAATGGATCTTAAGCTATGATTATTTTAAACAAGCAGGTTAGGATGGTCCCTAAAAAACAGTTTTCTTTGAATATCTTTTCATACGTTCATTTCTCGTAAAAACGTTGTTGGGGACACATTTAGAACTTTTGATTACGCGTATTTTTGCTCAAGCAACCAGGTTGCTATTTTTTCTAAATAGGAAGTTAAAGGCGATTTTGTTAGAAAAAAAAAATACTCTTGTCAATAACTCTAAATAGAGGGTGTTTTTTGTTTAAAGCATTTAATTTATTTAAAAAAAGTCATACTTTTTTAGCAAAAACTAGCCATAAATTTTCAAATCAAAGAGATAACAACTTAGTATGCGTCACAAAAAGTTCTTAAAGTGTCTAGAATAAAGTGTTTACGAGAAATGAACGTATCAAAAGATATTCAAAGAAAACTGTTTTTTAGGGGATCACCCTAACCTGCTTTTTTAAAATAATATAATAGCTTATGAACCATAAGAGATAGAAAATTTGTGTCTTCAGCAAAGTTGCTTCGAATGATTGTTCTACAACTTTCTAGAACACTGCATTGGTCTATCTCAAATTGAAAAAAAAAGTTCGTATTTTCAATTCACCAATTTTATGGACCACCCTAATTTCACTAACATAAAAAGATCGGCCAAAAACAATGAAGAAACTTTCCCCAAGACACCATATCCGGAGAACTCCGAGATTAGGGCGTAATTGCTTTTGTAAACAAACACTTCATTTTACTATTTTAGGTGAATGTTCTTCTATCATTTGGTATAGTTTGTCCACGAGATTGTTCTTTTATTCGCGAGAAATCAACGATTGACATGTTTGTTTACAAAAGCAATTACGCTCAAATCTCAATGTTCTGCGGATATGCCTAAAAGTGATGGTTTGAGCGCAAATTATTTTGTTTTCCTAAATAAGGCTTTGTCACCATTGTGTATTGTGAATGAAAATTAAATTCACTGAAAAACAATAACAAGTTCTGCCCGCTTTAGTTCGTCATGCATAAGAGATACAGAATTGAGTTATTCACAAAAGTTAAAACCAATATCAAAATCCACAGAAGCTTCATGCGTTATTTTATGGAATTATGTTGATGAAAAAAGTTAAAGGCAAATGAATGTAAATGAATACACGAATTGAATGTAGCCTGTAATTTTTCAAAATTAACTAGTTCAATGCAACCTAAATGCGTTTTCAATCCAGCTACAATGAGCCTGGTGATGTTGAATATTAAAAATATAAATAAATTGAGTGGATGACCAATCTTGCCCCACCTTACCCTACTTATGCCCGTTCTGGTTTTTCACGCTGCGAACCAAAGTACAGTAGCATTTCAGGCTGTTGTGTTATGCCAATACGTCCTGGATACTTGATCAACCAGCAGCCAAGTTTTCAAAAAAAATGCATGTACATCCGGAAATGTTACAGCTCTTTAAACTTTTTATGAGAGGAAAAAAAAACTAACGAGGTGATATACTTTTGTCCGGTACTGGTATGTCTAGCATTGTGTAAGCTACGAGCACAACAAAAAACAAAGTCTCAACCTTTCTTTTCAAATCACTTTGGTTGGTACGAAAACAGGAACATACAAAATTGCAAAAAGCTATAAAAAATAACAGGAACTAAAAATTAACTATTTTATAATTTATTACTCTAGGAGTAAGAACCAAAAACCACCCACACCGGAAAACTGGAATCTGTTCAAATGAAATTTGCGGACAGAGATAGTTAATTCAAAATCAAGCTTTCTCCGAACCACACTCTTGAACATAGTATGCCACTGAAGCTGAAATAAAGAGGCGATTTCACCCCCTCTGCGTTTCTGTTTTCTTTTTTTTTAAATGTCTTATAGAGAACAGCCAGGAATGAAACAATTTATGCCACACCATTACGAAATCGAACATATACAGTACACACCCCCTATAATGAAACACACGATTCACACACCCAGATTCACATCTAGACATTCATTGAAATAATTATGAAAAAAAGTATGAAACTCTTTCATGGAAAACGAAGAAGAAGAAGAAGAGGAGGAAAAAAATACAACAAAAGTTAATGTTTTAATTTTCACAAAAAAAAAATGCAAGCTGCCACTAGTCTTTGTGCTTGATAGCGCCGGTTTTGAAGAATTCCTTATCCTTCTTTCAGCTACGAGAAAATCACGAGAACTGTCGTGGGAGATGATTGGCTCGGTCGATCGAGACAGCTACAGAATGAAGCTGTCATTAATTATGAATTGCAATTTTAAACGGTTTTCACCTTTAGCCTATATAAGGGAAAATGGACACGGTTCTCGTTTACAACAAGTGAAGCAATGTGGCCAATCGGTTGCGTATGTTGGTTTCTTCTGCTTGGAGGTGGAGTGCCTGCTATCACCGTTGAAGGTAATTGTGGACTTACAATTTTGGGCTGAAGTCACCGTGTCATGGTTGTGGAAGGTATTCAAAAAATTGTCAGAACATTCGCTACGATGGTTCATAAAACAAGTGATTTATGTGCATACAAAGGCGCGCATCTGAAATGAGCAAACATCCAAAGTGAGATGGATAATTCCAAGCCTCAAATCTGTCTTCAGTGCCAAGAAACCAAACTTCCTTGTGAAGCCGAAGCAGATTGTACACAACATAAAAAGTCGTGAAGAGGAAGCAACATTAGTAAAGTATTCTCTGTGTTCTTCAAGGTCGGTATGTTGTTAATTCTTGCAATCTCTACTACATTTGCATGACATTAGATCACGCAAAAAGAAACTGCCAATCCGATTTGTGAGAAGAATATTTGGAAACTAGTTGATCATTAGACTGATGCAAATTTTGACATTTTCGCTCCACAGTGCTCATACGGTTCAAAATCGGGTTCTGACTAGCCTCCCAAAATTTGAACTCATTCGATAAGAAACTGACTTGGCACAAACCATTTGAAGTTTATATGGAAATTACTATGGGAAAACCAAATGTTTTGTTCGTATCCATCTAAAGGGTGTCCACGATGAAATTGCCACACTATGAAATTGCTCTAACTTTTTAACCGTTGGGTAGAATTTAATGAAAATTTGGGTGGATTTAGTTCATAGTGCATTATTTACATCCTGCAAGTTTTAAAGTCCTGTGATCAAAACTCGTGGAAATGGAGTCGAAAGAACAGCTCGTGCGTGATAAAATCTTGCGCATTCATCACGAGAACAAGGATCTCTCGCATCGTTCCATCGCTAAAACGTTGAGAATCGCGAATTCCACGGTGTCGCGAGTGATTAAGCGGTTCGAGGAACGGTTGACCACCGATTGGAAGCCCAGAAGTGAAGGAAAAAGTATTCCGTACAACACCAAAAATCACAACCGCGTTGTTGGGGCCTTCAACCGAAATCCGAACGCCTCCGTTAGGGATGTGGCTAAGAAGCTGCACCTAAGCCGAAGTTTTGTCCAGAAGGCCAAAACTAAGGCTGGGCTTCGAACGTTCAAGGTACAAAAGGCCCCTAATCGCGACGAGAAGCAGAACAAGTCCGCCAAAACCCGTGCCAGGAAGTTGTACCTCAACATGCTGACGAAAGTTGAATGCTGCATCATGGACGACGAAACATATGTGAAGGCCGACTTCAAACAGATCCCCGGCAACCTGTTTTTCACGGCCAAGGATAAGTTCAGCGTTCCGGAGCATGTCCGCACTCAGAAGATGTCCAAATTTGCGAAGAAATTCCTGGTTTGGCAAGCCATCTGCACGTGCGGGAAGCGGAGTGCACCTTTTGTGACCCAGGACACGATGAACGGACAGGTGTACATAAAAGAGTGCCTCCAGAAGCGGCTGCGGCCTCTCCTGAAGGCCCACAACGTCCCAACAATCTTCTGGCCGGATTTGGCCTCATGCCACTACTTCAAGGACGTGCTGAAGTGGTATGCGGACAATAAGGTCAATTTCGTGCCGAAAATGTTCAACCCTCCCAACACTCCGGAGCTCCGCCCCATCGAGAAGTACTGGGCGATTATGAAGCAGCACCTTCTTAAACGACCTAAGGTAGTGAAGACAGTCGAGGAACTGAAGAAAGTATGGGTTTACATGCAAAAAACGGTTGATTCACAGGTTGTGCAGAATCTTATGGCCGGGGTTAAGGCCAAGGTGCGGGCATTTGCGTATGGACTGTAAATAAAATACGAGTAAAATGGTAAAATGAAGTTTAATAGTTATTTCTCAATCCCTGAAAATTTGATGGCAATCGGATGAAAACTCGAATTTTGCGAATCAATTTTGTGTGTGGCAATTTCATCGTGGACACCCTTTAACAATTTACCATATCGCTCTGCTTTAAAAAATGATAACTGAGCTCGCAGCAAATTTTCTCAGCTACAACATTGTCCAAAACCACTTTTCAATGTAATGTAAGCATCAAAAGTTATCAATAATTCAAGCCACTAATGTCTTATGATTATGCTTAATCAACTGTTCAGCAGGCAACATTGGTGTTTCTGGCGCTTAGAATACATTACAAAACTCATGGCTACTACACCGAAAATAGTTTTCATGTAGCTTCCATTGGAAACACACATGATTTTCATCCATAATCAAAATTAATGGAATTCATCTGAATTTCACATAACATTTATGCGATCACATTAATTTTATATGATTTTTCATATGAATTTCATGGACCTCATAATATTCATGTGATTTTGTGGTGGGATTTGCGGCTATGTGATCACAGGAAAGCTATGTGAAAATCACATGGATTTCATCCATTAGATATGTGATAAATTTTTTGAGTGTATGTCACACTGCAAGAAACAGTGTTGCTCACAAAACAGCTGCTTGATCATGCTATAAGATTATCAATCTCTTAAACAATTAATAACAATTAATCACAAAAACTATATTCTGCTAAGTTGTAGCTGAGAAAATTTTCCATAAGTAGGGGAAATGACGGCTTCGGCATGCCAGACTATTTTCGGCAACCCAAATTGAAACACTATTTTCACTGGATTTTCTTACGAAAACACTTCGCTGAATGCATGCAAACGATTCTTTATGCTTTCAGCTTCAATTTGACTATATTTTTACCACTTAGAAAAAGCAATCTAGCAAGGTTTTCTTGAAATGCAACACACGCACTACAAATTGTAGCTGATTTCGAGTTGCCGATAATAGAACAGCAGATTTACATGCAGTTCAAATAGAACGGTTGCCGAAGAAAAACTGGTTGCCGACAATACTCGCTCTCACTAGAGAAGATTGGAGCTTTGTAAAAGCGTTTCAAAATAGTTTTTGACAATTCTTTCGACTGAAATTGTTAGAGCAGCTGGCAGCAAAAGATTGTAAACAACCCAATACGGCATATGTGTGCGTTCCTTAGAGAAAAAGGCTATAGAAAGAAGGTCGCTGCTTAGGTTGCCGAGAATACGTAAATTCCCCTGTAGCTTTTAAATTTTTAAACAGTGCAATATGGAAAAAGGTAAGAAGACAATGAACAAAAACTTTGGATTTCCCATACTAATTTCCATATAAACTTCAAATGGTTTGTGCCAAGTCAGTTTCTTATCAAAGGAGTTCAAATATTGGGAGACTTATCAGGACCCGATTTGGAACCGTTTGAGCACTGTGGAGCGAAAATGTCAAAATTTGCATCAGTCTATTCCAACATGTTGGAGTTCCCTCCGCGTCTAGCCGTACGGATACCCAATACAGCCAGTTTACTTCAAAGCAACTTGAACGAAGATCGGAATGCGAGGGTTGATATCTTCCATGAACTATAGATGTAAAAACGGGTGCTAAAAGTCATGAAAGGTCATCCCAGCCGCGGACAAATCACGACCTCGTAATATGTCAAAGTGATTATAATAATGAAAAAAAAAAGATGGACAAATGATGAGCTGACCGAAGCCGCTCTTAAGAACTGCAGGATTAATATCAAAGCAGCCATTAAAAGCGCAACTGCAGCTGCCGTTATGGGGTGTTTACATTTGTGCGGATTAGCTAGCGCTAGTGTACTAGCCAACTAGCACGAATTACAGTTGCTTCTGAAATCTCATGCTGGTAGACGCTGATGCGTGGAGAGAGATCGACGAGGAGTGTTAGACGGTTTTAGACTAGAAGAATGCAGCCCGCGTAATGATGCTGCAGCAGGGACCCCTTCAACGGATTAATCGATTTGCTTGGGACCTAGTAGTGAGCCAATTTAAAATCGTTAGTTTCGAATTGATTGTTGGCACCACTGCGGCTGCCGTTATGGGGTGTTTACAATTGTGCGGATTAGCTAGCGGTATACTATAGTGTACTAGCCAACTAGCACGAATTCAAAATTTTCCATAAATCTTTGCTGTTGTTTTGATGCTGATCAAACTTCCTTTGAACATATTCACAACGAGTTTTCTGTATCGATTGTGAATACTTATTACGCGCGATTGTGTATACCTATTCCAATGATGATTGTCATTATTTGATCTACAAAACGTTTTGTACCATTTGTCCCTTTTTCGTTTAAGACGCAAAAGATCCAAATTGTACCAGCTGTTCGAGTTTTTCAAAGAAACAAAATTTTTGCTTAACTAGTTGATTGGTACACGTTTTCAAAGCGTTATTAAGAACAGCTGTATACCGTGCGGGACCGAAATCCGTACAGCACCGAAATCCGTACACCTTGTTGAATTTGTTTATTTATATGCATCATAACAATGTAAATATTATACATGAATACATATTCATGTTCATTCATGCATTAGCTTGATGTTTACGTCAACAATTAAGCAGTATGTCATGTAATTAAAATAAGAAAAATAAAAACCTTATCACGTGTCGGGCATTTCTATCAATCGGTTGCGTTCTTAACGATTTTCTAAGAAAATCTCTCGGATTTACTTCCAGTTGTTAAGCGTATTTAAGTGATTTTTGCAAGTAGTTTCCTGAAGGTCGATCGGAAAGGTGAGTGTTTATCGTTTTATATCTCAATTCTAAGCAATGGATCATTCATATGGTATTTATTTATCAAAATTAGTACTGTACGGATTTCGATCCATATATAACAGCTGATTCTAAATCCGTACACTTGTGCATTCACAATGACGACTCCACTTTATCCAATGTTTTTCAGCAGATCATGGAAGCTAAATACACGCCGGAGGATTTGAAGAAGACTGTGGCAATGATGCGTGCGGGGAAATCTTACCAAGAAGCATCCAGGGATTTTGCCGTTTCATTTACCACCATAAGAGATGCCGTATTGAATCGCTACTCTCTTATTTTATTCGTATTGTAAATGTTAAATTATTAGTATCTTTTAATGAAGAGCGCCAAGAACCAGCCGAAAAGGAAAACAGTGCAGCTCCTCTACACCAACACGCATATACAAATTACAGAGAGCAGACAGAAATGGGCAAGAGAGCATTCCCAACCGTAGCCACCAGCGAGGAATGGCCGGAAATATACATGAAAGTGAACGGGAGAAAATTGATAAAGAGAACGCAAAGAAACAAAGGATTGAGAAACGACAAAAGAAAAAGGTTGAGCGAGAGAGGAAGAAGAGGAATAAGATGAAAAAGAGGAAAGAAAGCTGGAAGCAAGAAAGCATTATAACTTCAAAAGGTAATGGCAACAATGGAGAAGAAGCAGAAGAAAGCTGCGGAAAAGAAGCAATGAAAGATCTGCATTTTTATAATTATTACTCTCTTGACGTTTTAAATTAAATTAAGTTTTAGTCATTAACTTACGTTTATTTTATTTTTCATGCACAAAACGAAAAACTAATCTTTGATGTCAGTTCATTGTCTTTTTATGTTGGTTTCTAAGATGGTTGTAATTTTTTTTTCACTTATCCGCCATTATAGGGCTACCATCTTAGGAACCGCTTATTCTATCGCTTGATGCCAGTGGGTTGGTGGAGCGTTTCCATTATCGGTGTATTAAAGATGTTTCGGCAGTCTTCTATTCAGTTTGCTATTATTGATTCGACAACATTGTCCAAGCTACACCACCCAGTTTAGTCCCGGTAAATAATGTTTTGTAGCGTTGAGCTGGAGTGCCCCCAAGTTCCAAAGTATGGCGCATCTTGCACGTTATCACATGTCAAATTTCAAAGACCTCGAAGTTGTGATCGGAGGTAAACTCTAGTAATAATATTTAACACAAAGAACTGGTATAGACTAAAATTTGGAGGAAATGAATCCTTAAGCATGATATTAGTTAGCATAAAAATCCAGAGCAGTCTGTTGAACGTATCTATATTTTTATCATAGGGGCACTGATCCACTGAACTAAAATTACAATTATATTTTTTCCTTGCCGATAATACATAACACGTTTGCAATCGAAAGGTTGTGTCGCGAATAATTGTCCGAGTAAATATCACATTTTCCCCACGCGGTAATCGGATTCCCTGTGCTGTTCTCGCCTGTTGTGGCCATTTCCTTCCAACAGGTTATGGGCCCAGTGAGGAATTGAGGAACTCGGTCGATTTAACGGAGAAAATTCGCGGAAGAAAGTTCGGTCGTTTGTTTTTTTTTTTTTTTTTTTGTCGTCGTGCGGTTTGTTGCCTGGTGGTGATTTACCGGCGTGATTGAGTGAAAAATGGCGGATCCGGGAAAGTTTGCAATCAGCAAGCTTGGGAACTCCAACTATGCCAGTTGGAAGTTCCAGATGGAGATGTTTTTGATCCGGGAGGATCTTTGGCATGTCGTGGCTGATGCCAAGCCGGAGCCAGTTACTGAAGCCTGGACGAAAGCTGACCGAAAAGCCCGTGCCACATTGGGATTGTGCATTGACGAAAGTCAATATGTGTTAATTAAGGACAGTGACAGTGCGAAGGCGGTATGGGTTGCCTTGAAGGCATACCATGAAAAGTCGACAGCATCGTCGCAGCTATCGCTGCTAAATCGGCTGTGCGATGCAAAGTTAAGTGAAAACGGAAATGTGGAACAACATTTGCTGGAACTAGATGCACTGTTCGAGCGGTTGACAAATGCTGGACTTGAGTTGGCTGAGAAACTGAAGATCGCCATGGTGCTACGGAGCATGCCAGAATCTTATCATTTCTTGGCATCCGCTCTCGAAGCACGACCTGACGCGGACGTTACGATGCAGTTGGTGCGATCAAAGTTGATGGACGAATTTCACAAGCGGCAAGAACTGAGTGGAAAGTTTTCTTCTGGCGAACAAGTGCTCAAAACGCAGAATGTAAACAAAGACAAAGTGTGTTTCTTCTGCAAAAAGCCGGGACATTTTAAAGCTGACTGTCGTAAGTGGCAAAGTGTGAAAGAAAAGAACAGTAGTGGAGGCCCATCCGACAGAAAACCGGGTGGTAGCGGCCAACGTCCGGCGAAGGCTAAGCAAGTGAAAAATCCCGAAGATAACAGTGTGTGTTTCTCCGCTTACGTTGAGAGCGAAGCCATCTGTGCCGTGGCAAAAGTGGATCGGTTGTGGGCAATCGATAGTGGGGCATCTTGCCACATGACCAGCAGTGAAGGATTTTTCAATAAGCTGGAAAAGTCGTGTGTTACGGTAGTGATGGCGGACGGAAATCGCTCGAAATCTGGTGGTGTTGGCTGTGGTTCCGTGAAAGGCATTGACGGAACCGGGGAGCCGGTTGAGATCAATCTGGACAAAGTGTTGTATGTGCCGAACCTCGACGGTGGGTTGTTGTCAGTCAGTAAAATGGCGGACAAAGGTTACAGTGTGCTATTCACGAAGAACAGTGTTGAAGTGCGTGATAAAGCGGAATCAGTCGTGGCCTTGGGAGAGAGGCGCGGTGGACTTTATTTTTTGAGTGAGTCAGAGATTGCAGCGGTCGCAACCCCCCAGTTCCATACAGTGAACTGCCAGCATACATGGCACCGACGATTCGGGCATCGTGACCCTGCAGTGTTCGAGAAGATCCAACAGGAAGATCTCGCTACCGGTTTGATCCTCGTGAACTGTGGTGCCAAGATAGTGTGTGAGCCGTGTATGGAAGGGAAGATGACTCGGTTGCCATACCCCAAACAGTCCGAGCGAAAGACGACGCAGCCGCTCCAGTTAATCCACACGGACGTCTGTGGTCCGATGAGCAACGTGACTCCTGGTGGAAAGAAGTATTTTTTAACCATCATTGATGATTTTAGCAGGTACGTAGTCATGTATTTGCTAAGAGAAAAATCCGAAGCGAAACAATGCATCATGAGCTTCGTGCGGATGGTTCAGAATAAATTTGGGAGAAAGCCACAGATAATCAGGTCTGATCGTGGCGGAGAATTCGTTAACCAGGAGCTTGAGCAATTCTTTCGAGATGAAGGCATCCAGATGCAGCTGACTGCAGGCTACGCACCGCAGCAGAATGGCGTAGCGGAGCGGCGCAATCGCTACCTCCAGGAAATGGCGGTATGCATGCTCCTCGACGCCGGCCTGGACAAGAGATATTGGGGAGAGGCAATCGCTGCTGCTGCGTATATCCAGAACCGCTTGCCCTCAAGATCCGTGACGAAGACACCGATGGAACTTTGGTGCGGAGAGAAACCCGATCTGAGTCATCTAAAGGTGTTCGGATGTGAAGCATTCGTATTCATCCCAGATGCAAAACGAGGGAAGTTAGACAGCCGGGCTAAACGGCTAACATTCGTCGGCTACGCTTGTGGCTCCAAAGCGTATCGTTTCTTGGATAAGCAAACGAGCAAAATCGTCATCAGTAGGGATGCTCGTTTCCTCGAACTCGGACCAGAGCTGCAGGAGGAGTCAAGAAGCAATGCAGAGAAGCAGAAACGCACAGGTCACAAGAAACCGTCTATGACAAGGAACAAAGTTGTAGTGGAGAGCAGTTCGGATCAACTGGTCAGGATTGAGCCAGATTTCGTCGATAATGCAAGTATCGATGAGGAACCGGATTGTGAAGGTTTTTCGGATGAGGATTCTGACGACGACGGACCGCAGAGCGGCGAAGAGCAAGTGAACGACGGGCCGCAGGGCGGTGAAGAGCGAGTGAACAGCAGGCCGCATCGTAAAAATACCGGAGTACTGCCGGTTAAGTATCAAGATTTTGTCGTCGGACTGGTGAAGATGGAAGATCCGGAACCGAAGAACTACAGTGAAGCAGTGAACAGTGCCGGGAAGGACAAGTGGATTGAAGCTATGGACGCTGAATACCAGTCATTATTGTCGATGAGCACCTGGTCGTTGGTTCCGCTACCGGAGAATCGACGAGCAATTGGCTCGAAATGGGTATTCAGGAAGAAGAAGGACTTCGCTGGCCAAGTGGTGCGCCATAAGGCTAGGCTAGTTGCCCAGGGGTGCGAACAGCGTTACGGCAGTGATTTTGGTGAAGTTTTTGCGCCGGTTTCAATGCCGTCGACATTCCGGGTACTTCTGACAATAGCAGGTCACAGAAAGCTTCAAGTACGCCACATCGACGTGAAGAATGCTTACCTGTATGGAAGATTAAGTGAAGAAATTTATATGCGGCAGCCCCCGGGATACGCGGAGCCCGGAAAGGAGGAGTTGGTATGCAGGCTGCACCGTAGTTTGTACGGGCTGAAGCAGGTGGGACGCGTCTGGAATGCAACGGTGAAGGAAGTACTCCTGAGTTCGGGATTCCAGCAATCGGATTCAGATGCTTGCCTTTTTTCGAAGCAGTTAGATAACGGTGAGTGGCTATACCTTCTAATATATGTAGATGACATTGTATTGGTTGGTGGAGATGAGCATCAGCTGAACCTCTTGGAGCAAGATTTGAGCAAACATTTCCAAATCTCGTCGTTGGGACCGATAAGCCATTTTTTGGGTATCAAGGTTGACAAGAGCAACGATGGATTCTATTCCCTCAGCCAGAAAGCGTTCATCAAGGAAATCGCTGAACGCCATGGATTAAACGGAGCCAAGACATCGAGATACCCTCTGGACACAGGGTACATGAAGCAGACAGACTCCGAACCTTTAGTTGATAACGTTCAGTACCACAGCCTTGTTGGTGCGCTGTTGTACCTGGCAACGCAAACAAGGCCGGACATTGCAGCATCGGTGTCCATCCTCAGCCGTTGCACCAGCCACCCTACGCAGCGTGATTGGGTGGAACTGAAGCGCGTGGTTCGTTACTTGGTCGGTACTGAAAACTTGGTTTTACGTCTTGGAGATCAACGAAACGATGAACTGACTCTGATTGGATACAGTGATGCAGACTGGGCAGGAGATACCTCAGACCGCAAGTCTACCAGTGGATTTGTTTTTATGTTGGGAAGCGCCGTGGTCAGCTGGGGTAGTAGAAAGCAGAACTGTGTCACAATGTCTACTATGGAAGCAGAATATGTCGCGCTATCGGAGGCGGCACAGGAGGCAGTGTGGCTACGACGCCTGTTGTCCGAATTAGGTGTTGAACAGCAACAGCCAACGACGATTAACGAAGATAACCGCAGCTGTATCGACTTCGTTTCCCTCGAGCGCCAAAACAAGCGCAGCAAGCACATCGATACTCGACAACATCATGCGAAGGACTTATGTACGAAAGGATTAATTCAACTGGTCTACTGTCCAACTGATAGGATGGTGGCCGATGTTTTCACCAAACCTTTAGGACCGCAGAAGATCAATCAGTATGCAGCGGATCTAGGGCTAGCCAAGCTGATTGAAGGAGAGTTCGTTCAGTAGTTCAGCGAGGAGGAGTGTTGAACGTATCTATATTTTTATCATAGGGGCGCTGATCCACTGAACTAAAATTACAAAGCGCCCTTTTTTGTGTTATTTCTCTTGAAATTTTTTCCTTGCCGATAATACATAACACGTTTGCAATCGAAAGGTTGTGTCGCGAATAATTGTCCGAGTAAATATCACATTTTCCCCACGCGGTAATCGGATTCCCTGTGCTGTTCTCGCCTGTTGTGGCCATTTCCTTCCAACACAGTCACCTTCTTGAATAAAAAGAAATCAGTTACCTTTCCTTTGAATCGATTGAAGCATCAATTAATCTAACGCTGATATTACTAGTTAAAAAAAATAAAAGTAAAAAAATGAACTTGAACTTTTGACGAATGATTCTTATGTAAAATCGTACGCTGAATCCAACAATATAAATATCAATTATTTTAACGCTAAATTAGAGGTAAGAGATTTTTTGTTCGATCAATTGAACATCAATTGTCAGTGAGATTAGTGGTATTGTTATTATTTAATAGTTTTTTTTTTAAGTTTTCCTTAGAAAAATTGAATTTCTGCTAATTTTTTAAGCAATGTAAATAAAAATGTTTATTGTGGTTCTACCATTACTCTCACGGAAAAAAAATGTTGTAATTATCGAAATCAAATTTTATCACGCCGGAGGTATTTGTGGTTTCAGTAAACACGTTTTTTTTTAAAGTGATATTTAATTTTTTAGCTATATCTCAAAAACTATCCTACTGAGATTTTTTGGACTACATTTTTGGATTCAGCGCACGATTTTACATGGGAAATGACCATCAACGTTCAAATATGCTGTAAACTAGTGTATTTAAACGAGTATATCTATTTTGGACTCCTAGCCAAGCAACTTCTAAATAAATACTTTATTCAAGACAGCAACATGTTTTTTTTTCATTGATTTAGATCAATTTACATGCATGTACGGATTTTGATTCATGACTGTACGGATTTTGATTCATCCTCAACACAGTGTACGGATTTCGATTCAAAATTGTACGGATTTTGATTCAATCGTAGAACGCTGTACGGATTTTGATTCAAGAGATGTGCAATTTAAATACTTTTTTCTTATAATTAAAGGTAATTTTAAGACCTGGTGTTTGCAAATAATGGTAAAATAAAGATAAATGTATGGGGAAAAGATGTGATACAGAGCATAATGTGATAGCATTATTTAGTATTGACTGTTAATGGTTCTCTCGTGCTTAGGTGTACGGATTTCGGTCCCGCACGGTATTCATCTAAGTTACCGGTCGTGAATGGAAAATCCACGCTCCTCTCAACAAGATTCGAAACAGCCTGCTGAAAGCTCGTTTCTTCGGGACCTTCTGGTCTTAGAGTTACCTCTATGCTATAACGTTCGCCATTACAAATACAAAAAATGCCACCTGATCTACAACTTTTGAGTCTTGACACTCCTGATACGTGCGTATCATCACAGACAAACAGACGTATCACTTTAAAAAAGTTTTTCTTGAAAACATAGTACCGTGCCGATTCAAATTTCGGACACTTAAAGTCGAATTTCGGACACTTTTAAAAGTTGATTATCTCGGTCGAATATGATCCACAAGTCTTGTAAATTTTAAATTTTTTTGACTAGTGCCCTCCACGATCATCTAACATTATTACTTTGTTTCTAACTGGATGTAATATTTAATTAAAAATGAAAGTGTCCGAAATTTGAATCGGAACGGTATCTGAAAACATAGGACCTCAGTAAAACGCTGTACAGACTGGAGAGTTATAACATGTTATAACGGTCGTCAAATAATTGCAACACAGAAAACACCATCAAGATAGCGCTATAACATGTTATAATTAGGATAATTACGTAGAAATCCCAAGAGCTTCTGGAAGTTTGTGAACTCCAAACGAAAATCGTCAAATATTCCTTCATCCGTGGCGATTTGGAGTCTACTTCTATGCTCGAATCGTGTGATCTATTTTTCCCGCCACTTCAGTTCTGTTTTTTCGGATTCAGCCGCCAACGCAGATGAAGTAGAAAGAGCGGCTTGCAATGTTCCTGAGGGTCTCATCGATTTGCGTACATTTGTGGTTAGCAATATGTATGTCGTTAAAGCTGTTAGGAAGTTGAAGAAATCTGTTTCACCGGGTCCTGATGGTGTACCTGCAATCATTTTTTGCCGCTGTGTTGCTGTTTTAGCTGATCCCCTAGCTCGCATCTTTACCGCTTCGTTGCACCAAGGAGTTTTCCCCGAAATATGGAGACATTCCTTTATGTTCCCTGTCCATAAGAAGGGCGACAAACGTGACGTGACAAATTATCGTGGCATAACAAGCAGCTTCAAAATTATTCGAGATCATTGTGAACGATGCTATCTTCTTTCATGTCAAGAGCTACATTTCAGCAACGCAACACGGATTTATGCCAGGACGCTCAGTTACATCAAATTTGCTGGAGTTCACCTCAACATGTATAAATCACTTGGAAAATAGGGCTCAAGTAGATACCGTTTATACCGATCTGAAAGCGGCATTCGATTGCATCGATCATGGTATTCTTCTTCGGAAAATGTCTCGCCTGGGAATTTCGGATGGTTTGGTTGATTGGCTGAAATCATATCTTTCCAACAGAACACTTCGTGTCAAGCTGGGTTCGTGTACTTCATCACCATTTGCTGCACCTCCGGTGTTCCCCAGGGCAGCAATTTAGGACCATTGCTGTTCACAATCTTCTTCAACGATGTGACGCTCCTCTTGCCGAGTGGTTGTGTGCTCATATACGCCGATGATATCAAACTATACATTGTTGTCAAGAACGTCGAGGATTGCCGTCAGCTCCAAGCAATGTTAGACCAATTTGTTGATTGGTGCCGCTTAAACAAGCTTTCCGTCAGTATATCAAAATGTATGGTCATGACATTTAATCGCACAAGAACGCCAATCGTATTCGATTACTCAATTGATGGATTTGTACTAGAAAGAGTAGAACAAGTAAGCGACCTAGGTGTAATGCTGGACCCTAAACTTACGTTTGACTTACACCGTTCAATGGTAATCACTAAGGCTAATCATCAGCTTGGTTTTATATCAAGAATCTCAAGAGATTTTTCGGATCCGTACTGTTTAAAAGCACTGTACTGCTCACTCGTTCGTCCGATTATCGAGACTGCATCTGTTGTTTGGACTCCCTACCAACTTTCCTGGAACATCAGAATAGAACGTATCCAAAAAACATTCATTCGTCGAGCATTAAGACAACTTCCTTGGAGAGATCCACTAAACTTACCTCCGTATGCTGAGAGATGTCGCTTGCTAAGCATGGACACGTTACAACGACGGCGACAAATTCAACAGGCAACATTCGTCGCGAAGTTATTAAGTGGTGAAATTGACTCTACCCACTTACTCTCTTGCTTGAACTTTCGTGCGCCAAGCAGATTTCTACGCTCAACGTTCCTATTGCGTCAAGACTCACACCGCTCTTCTTTTGGACAACATGAACCTGTTACGAGTATGATTCGCACGTTTTCTACAGTTGAAGAGTTGTTCGAGTTTGGGGAACCTGCTGCTCAATTCCAGAGACGTATTATTAACTCCAGATACATTTAGTATTTGTTATGGCTTCTGGTTCATTAAGACTTATTGTCAGATGGATGTATTAAATAAAAATAAAATAAAATAAAATAACTCTGTAGTCTGAACGTACTATAACGACATCTCTCAGGCTTATCGCGGAAAACAAGCTTGCTCCCTAACTCGCAAACAATATTGCATGAAAGTTCTATAGAATGTATAGAAACGTCAAAGTGATCCGATGCTAGCGCTGCGGCGAGTAGTTCGCGAAACTGATAATATTCAAATCAATCGTTAAATGCGTGAACGAAGATACACAATGAAGAGTTACGTCTGTTTGTCTGTGGTATCACGAAGGGCATTTTCATGCTTCTCAAGTTCCTTGCCCACGGTACTGGATCACAGGACCAGTCACCTAGCCAGATTCAACGTGCAGGACTGCATCGCCAAAAACTTCTGGAGCCACGGTCACTAGCGTGCACAGGAATCTTGTTAAGGAGGGGCAATTTTTTCTTCTATGGTGCATTTAATCTGGGGATGGAGACTACTCCAAAGTGCGTGGTGGATGGTGCTGTCCACCTACCACTAAAACAGTGCTACTGTTCAATTAAGCTAATTTTATTTATTTTTTGCTCCGGTGGTGGTTCATCTTCTACAATGCAAACTGCTTTCAGACAGCCAATGGAAATTGGCAGTTTAATCCCATCGACGATGTTGATGATGATCGGTTCATCAAATGGTTGCGATAGTAGGTCTTTAACCATTTGCTGCAATGTTGTTGCCTTGGTGGTCGGATTCAGCTGAAGTCACGTCAGATGGGGTATGATAGCACAGACAAACCGACATGAATGACCAATAATTCGCATGCACACTGCGTCGACAAGCACAAGGTTCAAACAGTGCGCATAGCAGTGAACAAACAGTATATTGCTCTTGATCAATCCAATCTTCATCAGTGATATTGTGTTGAGTATTTGGCACTGATGAAGTCTGCAAGTAGTAGACGCGTATCTGTCAAAAGATAAGCAATTATAACGGAATTAAAAGGAAATATACCAACACATTCAAAGCCCTTCATAAAAGTATATTGCTGTTTTTGTCCTTGCACCTGGCTTGTACTCCAGCACATTGTGCTGGTATCGTCAAAACATACTGCCATCATTTGCTCCCAAGAAATCTGCTTCGCTGTCAGGACCTCAGGAATTGAGGTTTTGACATTTTTCCACGCTTCCATACTACCAATATGGGTATCACTGCGATTGTGTTTGCCCAGCAACTCGGTCGCTTTCTTCCAATTTCTGAACCCTGTAGGAATCGTTGTAATAATATTTTGCGTCATGTTTTTCTTTACAGGTTAAAAATATAAACCCAGAAAAATATATTCTTCAAGGTCCTGGTATCATCTTTTATTCAGTTACCTTTCTGATATTTTGTGCAGTACGTTTTTGTATATTTTAAAGGCATCGTTACAGTTTATTTTTGACTATTTCAAGGTTTTGTAAGCCTTATATCAACAATCAATACGAAACTAACGATTTTAAATTGACTCACTACTTGACTAGCCTATTAGCATAGAGGTAACTCTAAGACCGCTGGGTCCCGAAGAAAATCATTATTATTTTTGGCTCACTCAGTACCAGAACAACGGTTCCAAGCAGTCCCAAGCTATTTCACTCACCCCTGCATGTTCTGCATGAATCCACACACCCCTGATGTTATCTGTCAAACTTTCATAGCGAATCAAAACAAACATAGTGTAGTATTAGAATTTCAACTAGAATAGGGTACGTTAATCGTTTGCTTGGGACCAATAGGCTACTAAAGTGGTGAGCCAATTTAAAATCGTTAGTTTCGTATTGATTGTTGCTATTAGTCCCAAGCAAACGATTATCGTACCCCATTCTAGTCGAAATTCTAGTACCACGCAATGTTTGTTTTGATTCGCTATGAATGTTTGACAGGTAAAATGAGGGGTTATTGGTTTTTCCTTTGTTTCGAGGGGTGAATCGATTAGCTTGGGACCGAAGAGAGTACCAGAGCTGAGCCAAAAAGTTGAGCACGTTATTTCGGGACCTTCTAGTCTTAGAGTTACCCCTATGCTTATATGTTGTTGTAGTTACACTTTACCATAACCGTTGTGAGTACGTTAAACTTGGTCATTTTCAGCGAAAATCGTAGTTATTTTTTTTTTCAAATTTTGATTAAATGCCAAGGCTAATAAGATCATTAAAAAGGTTTAAAACATATGTAATTATTGGAACAAAAGCGCACAAAACTATTTTGACAAGCGAGTACAGGATTGTTAACGGAATGACGACTTGTGCGAAGGATTGAGCATGTTAACTCTGTCCCAAAGTACCGCCAGTCGGGGTGACAGAAAGTTATGCCGAATATTTAACATGTTTTAAAGATGATATAAAGAACAAACCCGAAGTTATTGCAGCGCACATCAACAGCTGTAACTTTATAACCACGGTATTTTCACGGAAGATATTTTCAGAGAAGATTCTTAGACGAATTTTTAGTACGACAACAATAGACCAAGGTTCAATAGCAAACTAATACCAACTTTTCAATTAGGGAATCCAAAAGCTGTTTTTAAACTTTGTACAGTTGCGAAAAATTCCATCATCAGAATTCCTTGAGGTTCTTTTAGAAATGTTTAGAACTCTATGAGCTCTTTTGAAATTCTTCTCAGAAGTCCACTGGAATTATTTTTGGAACACTTCTTGACTTTTACTCATTACATCTTGGAACTGAAATTCCCCTGAAATTTCAGAAGAATTGCCTCTGTATTCTCCAGAAGTTCTTCCCAGAATGAGCTTGAAATTATCCTACGAATTCCCGTGAAATTTTCCTCAACATCCCTTTTCATTCAAAATTTGATTCTCTCGGTATTATTTTCGAAATTATCTTGGAACTATCTGCAGGATTCACTAGAAATTATTCGCAGAATTTTCTTGGAATATTCCCCAGAAATCCTTTGGAACTGTTCTCAGAATTCAATGTCCTTTACGTTTTTTCAATTTTTTTTAGAACGCTCCTACATGCTTTATTGAAATTCTTCTCAGAAGTCCACTGGAATTATATTTAGAACTCTTCATATTTTTTCTCAGAACACCTTGGAACTGAAATTCCTGTAGAGTCTCAGATATTTTTCCCGGAATGAGCTTGAAATTATCCTTGGAATACGCTTGAAATTTTGCTTAAAATCCCTTTGGAATTTCACTCAAAATTTGATTTTCTCGGTATTCTTTTCGAAATTATCTTGGAACTATCTACAGGATGCACTAGAAATTTTTCACAGAATTTTCTTTGAATTCTTCCCAGATATATTTTGGAACTTTCGTAAAAATTTAATATCCTTGAGGTTCTTCTCGGAATATAGTAGAACTCTTTTTTCTCAGAATACCTTGGAACTGAAATTCCGCTAAAATTTCAGAAGAATTTCCTCTGTATTCTCCAAAAATTCTTCCCAGATGGAGCTGGAAATTATCCTAGGAATTCCCTTGAAATTTTCCTCAAAATCCCTTGGAATTCCATTCAATATTTGATTCTCTCGATATTCTTTTCGAAATTATCTTGCATTCACTCCTGCATTCACTGGAAATTATTTTAGAGAATTTTCATGGAATCATCTGCAGAAATCTTTTCTTTTGGAACTGCCCTCAGAATTTAATATCCTTGAGGTTCTTTCACGAAAACGTTGTAGTTTTTTCTACCAGAAATGTTCAATAAAGCTTGTCCCCCCCGCATAAACGCGAACCATAACATGACCTTAAAGAAAATGGTTAAAAATTGTTTATAATCCCTGCTAAACTTTAACTGAAATGGTTATGGAACTTTACATGAACGTTTGTGTGATAAAGTTTGAACCTTATGTATTAAGGTTTTTTGGAAGTGAACCTTACAAATAATGGGTTGTTAAGAACCATTACCATTCCAAATTCTTGTTTTCATCATACATTTTTGGGAAAGGAATTATATTGAAACCATTTTATTTATGATTTGAGAACTTTAATGGTAATGGTTATGGTAGTCGGTAAGGTTCACAGATGATTTTGTAACATCCATCAACTTTATGTGGAATATATCGCGAATAGGTTGCCTGTAAATTACTGATTACCAATTCGCGATATATTCCACGTAAAGTTGACCGATAATACAAAACCATTAATGAAACTTACTGGCTACCATAACCATTACCATTAAAGTTCTCAAACCATAAATAAAATGGTTCCAATATAATTCCTTTCCCAAAAATGTATGTTGAAAACAAGAATTTGGAATGGTAATGGTTCTTAACAACCCATTTTTTGTAAGGTTCACTTCCAAAAAACCTTAATACATAAGGTTCAAACTTTATCACACAAACGTTCATGTAAAGTTCCATAACCATTTCAGTTAAAGTTTAGCAAGGATTATAAACAATTTTTAACCATTTTCGGTAAGGTAAAGTTATGATTCGCGTTTATGCGGGCCTCCATTCACCAGAACTCTGCAATTTTTACATCAGGAATTTTCAATTCAGCTTGCCCCTCCATGCAGCAGATTGTTGCAAATCTTACACCAGAAATTGTCAATACATACTTGCCCCTAGAAAATTTCAATTGACCAGAACGGTGCGAATTTTCTACTGTTTATGCTCAATAAAAATTGCTTCTCCAATGATTGGTGCAGATTTACTTTTTTCCATTTTCCACCAGACATTTTCAATAACTTGCTTCTCCTATCATCAGAATGTTGCAGGTTTTGCACCAAATAAAGCTTGCCCATATTTTCAGATTTTTCATCATAAATGTTCAGTAAAGCAGCTTCCCTCCAATCATCAGAATGGTGCAAATTTTACACCAGAAATGATTCTTAAAGTTTGTTTCTCTATTCAGCAGAAGGATGCAAATTTAGGACCAAAAATTTTCTGAAAAGCTTGCCCATCCATTCACCAGAACGGTGCAGATTTTCCACCAGAAATTTTCAATATAGCTTAATTTTAAATAAAACTTGTGCCTTCATTTACCAGACCAGTGCAAGTTTTCCACCAGAAGTTTTCTGTCATTTTCATTTATCAGAGCGATGCAAATTTTGTACCAGAAATTTTCAAAAAAGCATGCTCCTCCATTCACCAAAACGGTGCACCAAAAATTGTCAGTGAAGTTTGTTTCACCATGCAGTTTTGTGGTGAAATTTTCGGGCTATGGCTCTTCATGTAATTTTCCACCATAAATTTTCAATGAAGCTTGCATTCATCAGAACGATGCTAATTATGCACCAGAAAAATGAATAAACCTTGCTTCTACATTCACCACGTTGCAAACTTTCCACCAGAAATTTTCAGTTAAATTAGCACCTCCAAATTTTTAGCGAGATTCCGATTATTCATTTTGATTAGTCCCTCCATGTACCACCTTGATTTTTTCGATTTACCACCACGTAGGTGAATTTTTCTAACCTTAAATTTACCCTCTTCTTTTAACCCTCCATGAACACCTTTGAAACAAAAATTTACACTTGAATTTTTTTGACCGAAAAATTTAATTGAAGTTTGTCCCTTCATGCACCTTTGTGGTGCAATGTTCAGGCACCATCTCAAAGACATTGACGCAATAAAAGGTTTTCAGTGCCCTTATATTATGAAATGAAGTTATTTTACCTTCAAATCAAGTTATCAAGATCAAGTTATTTTATATGATAATTTTGTAAATATGGAAAAATCTTATTTATAAAAGGAGGGGCAATTGCACCACCCTGTGCACGCCAGTGGCCACGGTTTATATCTACCAGCATCACTCGTCACCTTCGCCAGGTCATCATAGAACCTAGAGACTGATCTCGCTATTCACATCGTCGAGCAGCACCATGAATTGCCATTTTGAGGGATCCGAAGACCTGTTCTCCAATTCCGGTTAAGGTCAAAACGTTGAGCCGGGTGTATCGTTCACCTTATTTTTTACTTCAACTTAGTTGACGATGACTTTGAAGGCATTTTTCCATCGAAATTAAGTTGTGTCGTCACCAGGCAGAATTTGTCAATGAGCCGAGGGTCTAATTATATACTTTCATGCTTATACACTATATACCTATTGCTATTGCTTCTGACCTTGCAGGAACGGTTTACCATGCCCACTTGGCCCCACTCCCGGATGCCTCCAACCATTCCGGAATGGTGCTCGGTCTGTCGGAAATGATCAACCTCCTAGCTCCGAAAACCCTCGCGATTCTAGTGCTGAACGAAACCAAAATCGACAAGATCGATCGGCTGACCGTGATGATCCACCACTACAACATCCCCACCTGCATCTTCAACAACCTGGACGAATACTTCCGGTACATCGGCAGCAACTTGAAGAAATCGCTGGAAACCACCAGTTTGCTGTTCTGCCACCCGGAGAAAATGCTCGAGGATCTCATCGAACGCCGCCTGGCGCACCGTTTGAGCCTGTACATCTTCTACTGGGGAGTACGGAAGGTACCGACCCAGCTGGATCGGTCACTCCTACGGGAACCCCTTCGGGTGGCAGTCATTACCAATCCTCGGAAGAACATTTTCCGGATATTCTACAACCAGGTCAAGCCGAACAACCGAGGGGAGCTGCTGAGTACAAATTGGTTCGACGGAAACGACATGACATTCCAGAAGGTTCCCCTGCTGCCAACTCCAACTACGGTGTACAAGAACTTTGAGGGGCGCGTGTTTACGATTCCGGTTATTCATGTGAGATTAACGGGGTTGATGTTTGTTTGAACACTATCTTGAGTTGATGATTTTGTAGAAACCACCGTGGCATTTCGTCACCTACAGCAAGTTGAATGAATCGTCCTACAATGATACGGAGACGGACCAGTTGGAGCTAAGCACCAACAGTACGGAAAATGAGGAAACCGTCTTCAAGGTGACTGGCGGAAGGGATCACAATCTGATACAGCTGATCGCTCATCGGATGAACTTCAGCTTCAAGTACATTGATCAAGAGGATCGGATACAGGGAACGGCGATTGGTCCAGCGGAGAATGCCACCTTTACGGGAGCTCTCGGTATGTTACAGCGACGCGAAGTAGATCTGTTCCTAGGCGATGTTGCCGTGACATGGGAACGGATGCAAGCAGTGGAGTTTTCCTTTTTTACTCTAGCCGATTCGGCAGCGTTCGTTACGCACGCTCCGAGGAAGCTCAGCGAAGCGTTGGCTTTGGTAAGACCTTTTCAGGTGACGGTATGGCCACTGGTGCTGCTGACCATCATGATGTCCGGACCGATTCTTTACATGATTATTGCTATGCCTTACCGGTTGGAGGATTGGTCTCGCGGTAGGATGGCACGGACGAGGCGGTTCAAGATCCAGCGGGGTCCTTCGTTCTACCACATGCAGTACATTCAGGAAATGAACCACGGTGCTTTGCCCGGAGGGGCGGAGATAGCAGGGACGCCTCAGCATCCAACGCTGGATCGCTGCATCTGGTACACGATCAACGTTTATCTGAGGCAGTGTATGACTTCCAAAAGGGTATTCGTTGGAAAAGGTTGCTTATGAGAATTTCGTTTCAGCTGCCACCATCCCGTACAATGGTCACGTATCCCGATTCTTTTCGATCCTTCTGTGGCTATGTGCGACGTACGTCCTAGGTGACGTTTACTCTGCTCAACTGACGTCCCAACTAGCCCGACCTGCTCGTGAAGGACCGATAGGTAACTCGGGCGCAGATATATCTACGCTTGCTGAACATTAACCTAACTTCCGCAGATACTCTTGGCAAATTGGAGATCTTCATGCAACGCGATGGCTACCAGCTACTGGTGGAACGGCAAAGTGCCTTCCAAGCGGCTCTGGTCAACAGTACCGGCATCCTGCAGCGGCTGTATCGAATTACCCAACAGCAGTCGCACAACGAATCCTATCTGGTATCATCCGTTGAGGAAGGAATTCGCATCCTGGTAGACAATTCCAAACGGGCCGTGTTTGGAGGTCGCGAGACGCTCTACTTCAACACGAAGCGCTACGGAGCTCATCGCTTTCAGTTGAGCGAGAAGCTATACACGCGGTACTCGGCCGTAGCCGTGCAGTTCGGATCACCGTTTTTGGACAGTTTAAATGAAGTGTAACAGTGTAGAAATCGGTATTGGATGTTTTTTTCTGCAGGGAATTTGTTCTTTTTTTATAGGATCATGCGCCTGTTCGAGGCGGGAATAATCGAGAAAATAACGATCGCCGAGTACGAGCGGATGTTCGGCAGCCATATTGGACAGTTCGATGACGAATCGGTGATGACGACCAAACCGGACAGCGTGGAAGGAGATAGTGGGAAAGCGAAGAAGGCTGCTGAGAGTAACGAGAAGCTGAAGCCCATGAACCTGCGGATGTTGCAGGGGGCCTTCCTGGCGCTGGCATGTGGACATTCGCTGGGTGGTGAGAGTTTGGGTTGTGATTTAAACTGTGTTAATCGAAATTTTCGTACCTTTTTAATTTTCAGCCATCGCTCTTGTGCTGGAAAATAAATCCAAATGCATCCAGTTGACATTCGGGCGGATTAAAATGTGCCTCCATTGGATTGGCCGGATCTTCTGTAAAATCGGGAGGGCGATTTGCCGACTGTGGGCTCGGCTACAGCGAGATGATTGAAACATTTCCCGTTACCATTTGAATTTGCGTGAAATATTTCGCAGTTTTTCTTTGTTTTGGTTTATAGGTTACCTTACTTTGTTTACAAACAAAATCACAGCCGGCGCACGAAAAGAGTAAAAGCACTGTAGTTACACCAAATAATGGACCCAGCTGTAATACGGGATCTAGTGTTGAATGTTCGCGAACCGGTTGTCCTGCGTAATGTTAAGATTCCGTGGTTTTGCATGGATCAGCCATTATCGGAATGGTTGAGCCATTTGGATGATTCGAATCAAAGCGGAGAGGATGGATTTCTACTGGACTGTGGTCCGCGGCGGAACGGTCGAAGACCACAGTGGGAGCGGACTCGAGGGAAGATTCGGAAGACGATGACCGAGTTCTATGAAGAAGCCACGGGTGATGGTGACTATTTCCGAGAAAACTGGGCATCCTACAGCTACCGGTACGTCAATGAACTTCCGGAGCGGTGTCGAAGGGGAGTCAATTTTGAGGGGTTTGGCTTTCCGGATGTCGGGGAGGATGTGTCCTTCTGGATTGGATCCGGTGGAGCGCACACTCCATGCCACTACGACACATATGGGTGCAATATTGTGGTGCAGGTGCACGGTCGGAAGCGATGGTTGCTGTTTCCACCGGAGGCGAAACTGAAGGCTACCCGGGTTCCTTATGAGGAATCCAGTGTGTATTGCGAGGAGAATTTGTACAGTCCGGAGGCGTATTCCAGGGTCATTGGTAGGTGGTGCTGGGGATTGTTTAACATTTGCCCGAATGACTAATGGGTTTGAGTTCGGGCTAACACGGAAAATATTTTCAGGAGTCGAAAGCGAAGCATTCCATGTCGATTTGGAACCCGGTATGGTACTGATCGTCCCTCCCAAGTGGTGGCACTACGTGGAAACGATGGAATTTTCGTTGAACTTCAACACGTGGATACAGTTGGTAAGTTGGTGGTCGGGTTAATAATGATATCGATATCTGTCGCTTCAGTAATATGAATAGTGAATGAAACCTTAGAACATTTGCTGAAAGCGCATATCAAAATTTCTAGATGGTGCTTGTTAGCCTAGGGGATTTTTTTGATTATCGGTTAAATGAACAAAAAAAAAATTAAAAATTCGGGGTGGTTAATTTTTTTGTAAAATTTTTGATGAAGTTCTCGGATTTTCCCGGACATCACGTACTTTGAAAATTAATTACTCATGAACCAAGCATCGTAAAAAAAACGACTTACCTTTTACTGGTGAAAACTTCAGAGTGGTGCCTGACTAGATAGAAGGTTTCCGTCTTTGATAAAGTTGTTCAAATGGACAAGACCTATCCTAAGGTGAAGAGTTTAGTTCATAATTCACTCACCAGGTGGCACTAGTGTGACATTAATTTTTAATTGTTTAACCTAACTTAACATATGAACTAGATAGAAGGTTTCCGACTTCGGCAAAGTTGTTCAGATGAACAAGGCGTATCCTAATGTAAAGAGTTCAGTTCAGAATTCACTCATCAAGTGGCGCTAGTGTGAACCATAAGCAATCGGTATCTAATGCAATCCCTCACCAAAGCCGAATCGATTTTCTCCTGCTAAATGGCATCGTTCGTTGCCTCAGGCACGATTGGATATCCAGCTGTGTAGAGGCAAGTGGCATCCTCCATCGATGGGACACCAGCATTCCGAACCGATTCTCTCCCCCTCTCGTAGTTCCTTTCGCTGAGTGATGTGGCATAGATGATCCGCAGTGGCTCACGACGAGCAACTGAATCCGATCAGAAGCGGTGCGGCTTCTCCCTCCTTCTTCGTTGAGTGGACGCCCATGTGGGCTGCTTGCGGACAGCCTGTGTACTAGATGTTCAACGCCACGCGCAGAAAGCACTGCTGCTGCTGCTGACGACCGATCGGACACCACCACACACGGTGATTGAATAAGCATTGTTCGGCGAGACCGGATGGAATTCGATTTTGAAATCTGTGCTAGGGAAAGCGCTTTTTGCAGACAATCGGTGATAATTTTGGTCACCATTGCAACAGCTGAACATGAGTGTTATTTTCAACAGTTACCTTTCGAAAATTGATAAAGTGTTTATTTTAGCAGATTAGTAGAAAAATTTCCACTCGATTGGCTTGCTTAAAATTGAAATCCATCCGCTATTGACAGAGTTATAAGTGGTCAAAACCTGACCACTGTTCGTTACGCGGTCGATTTGGGTTTTTTGGAATTGCACCCCCAATATGTTGCCGAAAGAATCCTACGTCAACAGTTACAGCCTTTTAAAGTTGCCTGAGGTCAAATTGACCCCAAGGCACAGACAAAAGGTTAACGGGGGCGAGTTATAAAGGCGACGTATAACCATAGAGGTAACTATAAGACCAAAAGGTCCCGAAGAAACGTGATCAACTTTTTGGCTCAGCTCTGGTACTTTCTTCGGTCCCAAGCTAATCGATGCACCCCTCGAATCATAGGAAAATCCACGAATCCCTCATTTTATCTGTCAAACATTCATAGCGAATCAAAACCCTTGTGTAGTACTAGAATTTCGCCTAGAATGGGATACGTTAATTGATTTGCTTGGGACCAATAGGCTAGTCAAGTAGTGAGCCAATTTTAAATCGTTAGTTTGCAACCGGTGGTATAACGACGTTTTGGCAAATGTAGATATACAGGAAGCTCCCATGTACACTGGCACCACCGAGGCCGCCACTTAGTGAGAACATTTTGAAACTATCTACCATATCTACCATACGCTCATTCGCTATGAAAGATAAAATGAGGGGTCGTGAATTTTCCAATGTTTCGAGGGGTGCATCGATTAACGTGGGACTGAAGAGAGTACCAGAGCTGAGCCAAAAAGTTGAGCACGTTTCTTCGGGACCTTCTGGTCCTAGAGATACCTCTATGATACTACCCTTGACCAAAAGGCCGAAACGTCAGGTACGTAGAAAACCAATCGTTTCTATTTACAAGACTGAGAAAACCAACCCAAACAAGGAGATCCAATCAACCAGTCGAAACTGCCATTAGTATTTGGATTTGTCCTCAGAATTTGCATCGAATTCTCCTCATAATTCTCCTGAAATTATAGTCAGAACTCCCTTGGGATTCGTTTAAAATTCAATTGTAACCCTCCGCTCAAATCCTAGGCATTCAATCTAGTGCCAATCACCGACGGAAATCGATTCCAATCCATTGACGGCAATCGAATGTGCAGGAAGGCAGCTTCCACACCTGCGTAGGATATCGCACCCATTCAAACACACATTGGCCGGGACCAACGGCTGTACTTGACCAGAGATTTTTGTGCCTCAGAAAAATCCTACCGACCTCGACTGGGATTGAACCCAGACCCATTGAGACAGCAGTCATGCTGGCTATATTTCTCCAAATTAAATATGGTGTGGATTGTGTGGTGTGGTTGATTTTCTGGCACATACCTTTGACAACGATTGCAGTCCAGCGAGCGCTCGCTGCGGTTCCGGAACGATTCTGTCAATGGCCGGACGATGAAAGGCCGATTTTGTCGGCAAGATGGCGGTACCACCGCTCGCTGAAACTTCGGAACAATTCCGGTAATGGCTTATTATACAAGGTTAGCCTTGTCGGAAAGATGACGGTACCACTGACTAGTCTACCGGTGACTACGCGAGATGGCGGTCGGACTAGCGTGTCTGCCGTACGTCGGCTGAAGTGCGATGGGGGTTGGTTTTAGCTGGTATAGCAGTTTATGCAGATGGTTACTATGCATAGGCGCTTCCTTCTGACGGAGCCGGTCAACGACAACAAGGCCGGACTCTGTCGAACTGGGAAGGGAAATTCTCCTTTACGTTTAGGAGAAGACTACAAACCAAGAAGACTGGCAAGTCTGCCAAAAATCAGGAGACAGTAACGGCAACGCCTCTTCTGAGCAAAAGTGGAACCTGTGTATGGTGGTGTGTGTTAATTCACGAGTGCATTCACACACATAGGTAGGAATAAATAGCTGTCAATTATTGGTTTTTTTATGATTGTCGTTGTGATAACCCGTTTTATTAATGATTAATCAACTAATAATTAGTGCTTTTAATAAGAACGTTTATTTAACGATTATCTGTTCCTCTACGTTTCTCTACAGATGTCATAGTACCGTCCGTCTGCCCAGTGGTTAGCCGTACGGCATATTGACATCCGTAGCTCAGCTTCAGCCCAGTGGCTGTGGCTACTTACGGACTGCCACATCTCCCCTTTTATATAAATTTTAGATAATCCGCTTACAGTACAAAATCTCGAAACTTGTCCGGTACTCGGCGATTGCATCGCTCCCTCTCTGGCAAAACATCCCTCTGCTGGTCTTCTTCCTCAAATCCGTGGAAACCCATTCTGTCTTCATCATCGTCTGAATCTGACTCGATGATCTTCTGAAAAGGTACATCCTGGTCCTGGTTGCTTCCGGTTTCACCCACGTCACTTATCTTCTTCACATGAGAAACGTTACGGTCGAAAACCCGTCCATTATCTTGATCCTCGATTGTGACACGTGCCCCACTGCGATTGAGGACCTTGAACTTCGTTGGGTTAAATGTTGTGGTAAGTTTGTTACCTGGAACGAGATTCTGCATAAGAACTGTATCACCTACCTCAACTGATGATTCCGTAGCCCTTCTTCTCAAATCTTCCCTCTGTTTTTGTTTTGTTTTCAGTACTTGATCACGGTCTGTATATTCGGTGCTAACCGGTGCCGTCTCGATATCCTCCAAGGATGGAATCTTTGATCTGATAGTTCTGCCAAAACACAACTCAGTTGGCGTCTTTCCCGTTGAAGAGTGCGGTGTAGTATAGTACATAATAAGGTAATCCTGCAAATCCTGCTTCCAGTCACGGCCGAGAGCGTGGCTTATTTGTAAGCGCTTCAGCAAGGATCGGTTCTGCCGCTCAACTAAACCATTCTCCTGCGGCCAGTATGGTGTAGAATGGTTCAACGTAATCCCATGGGTGTTGCAGTACAGTTCAAATTCCTTTCCAACAAATTGCTTGGCATTGTCAAGTGTCATGGTACGTGGATATCCGAGTCGAGTGAAAATTCTATCGAGACGTCCAACGGTATCCTTAGCTGTTATTTTAACCATGATTTCTACCTCTTCATATCGACTGAAGTAGTCTACGATGACAAGCAGGTATTCACCCGACGGAAGTGGACCCATAAAATCTATGGCCACATCCACCCATGGTTTTGTGGGCATCATTCTGCGTGACATAGGAACCGGTTTGCTAGGAAGTCCGACTAGTCGACAGCCTTCACAATTCTTGACGTATGACGTGATATCAACATCCATCCGGGGCCACCAGACTCTATCCCGCAGCCTACGCTTCATTAAAGATTCACCGAGGTGACCTTCGTGTGCAAGGTCCAGCATCCTCTTCCGCAACTGTTCCGGCACCACCAGTTTACTTCCACGCACTAACAAATCTCCGACAAGTCCAAGCTCATTCTGGAATGGTTCGAATGCCTTAACTTCCACCCTGGTCCATGATCCAGATCGCATAGCTTCAACTACCAATCGTAATTGTTGATCCCTTTCCACCGCGTTCTCTATTTCTCCAACGTCCACTGCGGCCGATTCCGTTACCGCAAGGATAAGAAACTTATTATCCTTTTCAAACTCCACCGCGTTATCTTCTTCCACCAGCCGAGAGAAAGAATCTGCGACATTGCTTGAACCCTTCCTGTATTTAACTTCGAATGTGAAGGATTGTAAGCGTAAGACCCACCGCTCTATTCTAGCACAAGGCCTCGAAGACGGCGAGAAGATTACCTCCAGAGGTTTATGGTCGGTTTCCAATTCGAATTTCCGACCAATGAGATAAACGGACAACCGCTCCACAGCCCAAACGATTGCCAGCGCTTCACGTTCAGTCTGGCAGTAACGTTTCTCCGTTGCGGTTAAGCTCTTACTAGCGTAGCATATAACCCGAGGATTTTCATCATCACTACCTTCAAACTGTACTAACACAGCGCCCAGGGCTACTGGAGACGCGTCAGTTATTACTCTCGTTCGCAGTGAGTTATCGAAGAAGTGCAGGGTTCGAATATCGCCGATTATTTCCTTCAATCTTTCGAACGACTTTTGATGACTTTCTTGCCAAACAAAATGTTTTCCCGATTGCGTCAACTCTCGTAAAGGAGCCGTTACTGTGGCTAAGTCCGGCAAGAAACGTCCGACGTACGTTACCAGTCCTAAGAAACTGCGAACTTCTTCAGCAGTCTTCGGCGCTCGAAATCTGGTCAGGAATTCTATTTTGCTTGCAGTTGGTCGTATGCCTTCCTCTGAGATAACATGTCCCAGGAATTCAATCTCCGTTGCCTTGAAAACACACTTTCTATGGTTCAAAAGCACCTCTTTTTCTCTTAGAGTTGATAGAACCTGTTGCAATGCCCTGTCATGTTCTTCTTCTGTCTGTCCGAAAATGATGATATCGTCGATATAATTGACTGTATTCTCACAACCTGCTAGAATCTGCTCTAAGGCCTTCTGGAACATTTCCGGCGCGCAGCTGACGCCGAACATCAATCGCTTAAAACGGTATAGTCCCTTGTGAGTGATGAACGTCGTTATATCTCGGCAATCCTCCTCGAGCTCTAGTTGATAGTAGGACTCCTTAATATCAAGCCGACTGAAGAACTTGGCAGCTTTGAGGCGAGGAAGAAAATCTTCGATAGTTGGCATCATGTGGTGTTCTCGTCGTATAGCTTGATTTGCACGTCGCATATCCACGCATAGGCGAAGATCTCCGTTATCCTTCACTATCGTCACTAGCGGTGATACCCACTCGCTGGCTCCAGTGACTGGTTCAATTATATCTGTAGTCAGAAGTGCCGACAATTTGTCTTCAATACGTGAAAGCAGAGCAATAGGTGGGCGTCTGACATGTTGTACAACAGGAGTTATAGTTCTGTCGATAGGAATTCTCAATTTGACATCCTTGATTTTAGGAAAAGGCCTTTTTTCGTCTACAACCTGGTTCAAAGAAGATTGGACACTAGGTAAACCGATCGACAATACTCCTAGCTTGGTAGCAGTCAATCGCCCGAGTAAGGGTTGTGTACCTCCCTGTACTACATAAAAGCGATCGCTCCTTTCAATCCGCTTTCCGGCATCCTCAACAGAAATAACTGCTTCAAACATTCCACCTACTGCTAACGGTTCCGAATCGCGGCCATACGCACGGAAAGTTTGATCGGTTTCTTTCCAAAATTCCTCAACTTTCACTCCATGAGTTTTCATGTACGCCCACGTCCTGTCATCTATAATGTTCTTGGCACTTCCAGAATCAATCAACATTTGGATCATGACGCCTCCTACTTTGACCCAGATAAATTCGTCCCCATTTCCGATACTAAAGATGAAATTTGGCGGTACCGGTTTTTCCTCCTCGCTGTCCTGAACTCGCATGATACCTTGGGATTTCGGTTTCTTTCCCCGCCATTCGATAGGGTTATTCGCGCTTCGCTTCTGAGGAAGTGTGATTGTTCTGCACCGTTTATAGAAATGGCCGATTCTGTTACATTTGTTACACCTTTGATCTTTAGCTGGACACTTCGGATCATTTCCGTAGTGGTTCTTACGCCCACAGCGGCAACATTCACCGGTTGGGTTTTTCGACGAACCTTGAATCTTGCAGACATTAGTGCCATTATCCATCCAATAGCTAGGTGCTGAACGTTCTGTACTCGATGACGCTGTTTTCATCTGCTGTGATTGATATTTCACTGCTTCATACGAACTGACCACTCGAGTTACATCGTCTAGTGTCAAGGACTCCTTTTGCAGCAGTTTCTCCTTTAATTCCGGAGGAGCAAACAGAATTATCTTGTCAACGACAGCGATATTACGACTCTCCTCAAGGGTACTTCCGAAATTGCATTTTCGAGCCACCTCAAGCGAACGCCACAAAAACTTCTCCATAGACTCATCCTCCATTGGCTTCAAATTCCAATAGGAATTCCTTTCGAAAGCTTCGTGCCGTTTGGGCGAAAAATATTCATCAAGTTTCTCGATCGCCGTTTGATACGGATCGATCTTCTTTTCTTTGTCTTCATCAACGTCAGCTCCTGGTATTGAAGAGAAAACTTCCTGCACGTCCGGGCCGGCTCTAGCCAAAAAAATATTTTTCAATCGGGTTTTGTCCTTTTCCCCATTGGCAGCCGCTATGAAACCGAAATTCCGTTTATATTTCTGCCATTCGTCGCGTACGGTACTGTTTGGAATCGATCTGAACTTGAATTGCGGTATGTCCCATTTGTCCATCTTTGATTATTTGATAAAAACGCTAAAATTTAAAATAATTGTTTTTGGTTTTCGTTTGTTAGTAAATACTATTTACGCATTCACCTTTCCAAAATCGACGAATTACGTTTAAACACGGCCAACAATACGATTGACATCCACGAATCCTGTCGGCCGGCCAGTTTCCGTCTGGCGGCTTCTTGCCTTTATCGGTCGTCCTCGACCCGAGAGCTACGTTCCTTTTGACGGTCTTCCTCGACCTGACGGCTTACTGCCTGGTACGGTCTTCTCACTGACCTGACGGCTTTCTGCCTGCTACGGTCTTAATCTGACCTTCGTCGTGCAATGCACCGACCACTACTTGGATGTAGTATTTTCCACTAAATTAGACAAAATGAAAACAAATTCTTATTAGAATTCTTGCCATCCACATTTTTTTTTTTTTCATCACGCATAACATAACCAAGAAGAGTCTTTCCTAGCCCAGCAAAAAAGTTTTTTTTTTTTTCTCCAATATTTCTAAATAAATCTTACCTGTAATTAATTCCAGTTTATATCCGTCGTCGCCAGATGTGATAACCCGTTTTATTAATGATTAATCAACTAATAATTAGTGCTTTTAATAAGAACGTTTATTTAACGATTATCTGTTCCTCTACGTTTCTCTACAGATGTCATAGTACCGTCCGTCTGCCCAGTGGTTAGCCGTACGGCATATTGACATCCGTAGCTCAGCTTCAGCCCAGTGGCTGTGGCTACTTACGGACTGCCACAGTCGTAAAAAGTGAAACGTTTTTTTTCTTTGCTAACAACGAGTAAAATTCCAGCTGAAATTGAACAGATCCGTAAGTAACTTTGTTTTGAAAATTAAAACTATGCTAGATAAACATTTAAAAAGGTCCTATTTGCATTGAACGATTATTTTCATCGACTTTCTCTTCCATTAATAACTCAACTTCAAAAGCATTCCCTGCTGTGTTCAACGTTCTAAGCACAAGATATGAACTGCTGCTATCAAACTGTGTGGCAAAATTAGCACCAAATGCATTTGCGTAGGCGTGGTTATCAAAAGAGAAAGTCGATGAAGAGAATCGATCAAAGCAGATAGGACCATTTGAAATGTTCATCGAGTATGGTAATGATGCCATTCACAATGATGGTGGGACCTTCCTTGATCATTAATTTGCTATCTCAGAATTATCTTCCACTTTTCCTAAGCCCTTCAGTGATGCATTTATGGGCATTCGTATGGTGCATTAGTATTGAAGTATTCCGTCAATTTGAAAACACCGCGCGGCATTTCGATTTTTCTCAAACGCGCAGTTGCACAAAATTTCCCGCGGCCTTTGGTTAAGTTGTGACGCTTGGTAACTTGACACAGTACTCGCTGACCATTTGAATGTAACTGGCCAATCCGACACTGTTGTTATCATTCTCATAGACGGGGTTGGTCGATTCCAAGAATTGTTAAAGCATACAGAGGATCACCCTATCCGGTGGTTTCATGGAAATATATTCTTTATCAATACGTACCGTTTGGGATTGTAGTCCTTCAACCTTTCATTTTCATTTTCTCCAACATTAGATCCTGCTACGCCTTCCGTTGGATCGTGATGTAGGTACCGGTTCTTTCTTCTTTTTGACACCATGACAAGTTTTTCGGTTTGGAGTTGGAAAACCACTGGCTTGCTGGGATTAGGATACAAATTGCCGTGAAATTTTGTAGAGCAAAACAAAAACAACGAGTACCGTGTTATGATTATTCGTTTCGGTGACATTAGGTCACACACACAGTCACTGTTTATGAGCAGTCTCACTAACACTTGTGCTTCAAAGTTCCACCTTTGATTGACATAGGCGCTGTTATCAGTGACGTTTGACATTTGTATGGGAGAAGGAAACAGTTGCTAGGCTTATTGATTTGTAGTCTTCGGTTTAGGTCAAGGCAACTAAAACGCCACCTAGACCGTATCGTGCAATGAATCTGCGGAATTGGTGATTTACACTTCACTTAGATTCACTACGCACACTTGGTATTATGTTAAAATTATGCTTCACAGACACTTCTGGTCTACACGCTCGTCGGAGGTAAAGTGAACGATGCCCGGTCCCTTAAGCATCGGAGAACCCTTCAGTTCATCACCCGTGACTCCGTATCACCATTTTGCCGCAGTCATGCATGCCTTATTCAGCAATCGGCCGTTAAGCATGGCCGTATGTTCTGCCCAGTGGGTTTCACTGCACAGATTTACTTGATTGCTCGATCACATGGCGCACATTTAAAAGATTGTATTGAACCTTTGTAACACAACGGTTACAAGAATTACCTTGGAAGAATTCCATAAATTTCGCGTGAAGATCTCCTCAAAACTAGAATGGAAGTCCAGTTAGAACTCTCTTAGACAATTCTTTAGAATTCCATTTAAGTTCGCCTCAAAATTCTTCAGAAATTCCCAAGGGAATACCACGAAATGCCAGAATCTTGATTATTTTCTTCAAGCCGATGAAGCTAGAAATTTTTCAAAAATCATTATTGTTATCAAATCTGGGATCTTGGAAAACATTTCAACATCCGAAATCGGAATCTTCGTTCCAGAATCTTGAAAATTTCTTCAAACTTGGATTATTTTTTTAAGGTCCAGGATTTGAAAATTTTCTTCAGCCCTATAAAATTTGATATTTTCAGAATCTGAGGAATGTGACTCATGATTTTTAAATATGCTTATATGGGAAATGGATGTAATGTCGGTCTAAATGCCCCTAATTTGGGCCCACATATAAATTCAGCAATCGACTAAATCTTCAATAGCGACCCAACATAAAGGGTGATACGGTCAAAATTTGGTCAATATCAACTTGACGTATTTCTTTCAATTTTGCATTTAAAAAACCTGAACACCCCTCATTTTGAAGGTGTGTGTGTGTAGAATGTTGCTCCTATTTTGATTTTGGAATTCACTCTTCAGTTGTCAAAATGCCGTCCAAGCAAGAAGAGCAGCGTATCAAAATTTTGCTCGCGCATCGCGAAAATCCGAGCTACTCGCACGCAAAGTTGGCAAAATCGCTAAAAGTTGCCAAATCAACCGTTACAAATGTAATTAAAGTGTTTGGGGAACGTTTATCGACAGCCAGGAAGTCTGGATCGGGGGGAAATCGAAAACCGGAAGCCGCTGAGACGACAAAGAGAGTTGCCGGTAGTTTCAAGCGAAACCCTAACCTCTCTCTCCGAGATGCCGCAAATAAGCTGGGTGTATCGTCTACAACCGTGCATCGAGCCAAAAAACGAGCCGGACTATCGACTTACAAGAAGGTAGTGACTCCAAATCGCGATGATAAACAAAATACGACGGCCAAAGCGCGATCCCGGAGGCTGTACACGACGATGCTGACGAAGTTTGACTGCGTGGTAATGGATGACGAAACCTACGTCAAAGCCGACTACAAGCAGCTTCCGGGACAGGAGTTTTATACGGCAAAAGGAAGGGGAAAGGTAGCAGATGTTTTCAAGCACATGAAACTGTCAAAGTTCGCAAAGAAATATCTGGTTTGGCAAGCCATCTGTACCTGTGGCTTGAAAAGCAGTATTTTCATAGCTTCCGGGACTGTCAACCAAGAAATTTACGTGAAAGAGTGTTTGAATAAACGTCTGCTGCCTTTCCTGAAGAAACACGGTTGTTCCGTACTGTTTTGGCCGGATTTGGCATCTTGCCATTACGGTAAAAAGGCCATGGAGTGGTACGCCGCCAACAACGTGCAGGTGGTTCCCAAGGACAAGAACCCTCCCAACACGCCAGAGCTCCGCCCAATTGAGAAATACTGGGCTATTGTCAAGCGGAACCTAAAGAAGACCAAAAAAACTGCTAAGGGCGAGCAGCAGTTCAAGGCAAACTGGCTTTCTGCGGCGAAGAAGGTGGACAAGGTGGCTGTACAAAATCTGATGACAGGGCTCAAGCGTAAGGCCCGGCAATTTGGATTTAGAAAAACGGAAGCCTAACTGAATATTTTTCCTGAATTTTATACTAATTGAACTTGAAAAAGAAATTTAATTTGATTTTTTAAATAAACGATTTCACCGATTTAGACGCGTTTTCCCTTGACCAAATTTTGACCGTATCACCCTTTATCCATTAGTACCGTCCCAATGACGCGTTCATCTACATAAAATTTATAAATAGCAGATTTTTAGCGATGGGCCCAATCTTAGATCCATGGGCCAACATTAGAGCCATTTCCCCTATCTTAACAATCTCACAGTCTTGAAGATTCTTCTATCAATCAAATCACATAAATTTGTCTCGGATCTCAATTATTTCTTGAACCTCCGAAATGATTGGCTATAATTTACAATTATGTAAAGTTTCATGCAAATCGGAGAAGGTCACGTCAAATTTATCGTTTTGTTATTTGGCCTGAAGCTGCTCTTCGAAAAAGTTGGGTTACCTGGATTTAAGGCGGTTATAAAACGCAATTCTCCTTTTCCAGGAGAGCGATACGGAGGAACAAGTCTCTGAATGCTTAACACGACTCATCATACAGGACTATTCAGAGTGTTTGAACCCGAACAATTTGCGCCACGTTCTGAATCCTAATGAGGTAAATTCTCCTTATTCTCCAGTTACATTCCATTGCATATTTTTTTCTACATTAAGCTCCCATCAATCTCCACAACCTCTCGGGAAGAACTGCAGTCAACCCTAGAATACCTGCTCAACCAGCAAGCCTCCGGTAAACGCCAAAGGACAAATTCCACACGCCATCCTTCCAATTACCTCTCGCCGAAAGACTTGCACCACCTGCTGTCAACCAACGAGAACTACGTTACCCCGATTAGGAAGCTCGAAAACTACGAGTTTTTCCAACTTATGACGGAAAACAGCCGGCGCTATGATCCCGGAATGAACCGGCCCAGCGATGACGAAGAGGACAATCAGCGATCCACCCAGGTCATCAACCGTTCGTGCAATCCGGAGTTGATCGGTATGTTGAAAGGTTGTCTCAACAACTGAGAACGGTAGGTTATGGATGTTTCAATACTTGTTTTTATTTTCCGAATGGTTCCCATGGGTAATGAATTGTACAAAAAACAGTTCAACTTCTAGCAGATTAAAAATGATGAAAATGTGTTTCTCTGGAGTTTGATTTTGTTATTTAGATTAATATTTTAGCTTAAGATGAGTGGTTGTATATCATAGAGTTACTATAGTCACTTGCTGTTCAATTGGACACTTCCTGATCTTCGCTCGTTAGAAATAAGTTATTATAGGAATATTATAAGTAATCGCAGAAAACCAACAGATTCAGATTGCTACCACTTGGTTGGCTAAACGATGACGTCAGCGACGACTAAATGAACACCTGCTCGGATGCCAGTGCTTCCGTAAACGGTTTCACAATCACGCTGGTCACGAAGCAGAATATCAGTCCGAAGAAGATTGAGATCGGCAGCGCTGGCAGGGCCTTCCGGAAGACGGCCAACAACAGCAGCGTTAGGCAGAGACCCTGAAAAATCGTTGCGATCACCGAAGGTTCTTGGATGATAAATTCCCACACTGGATACTCACCACCAAAATCGCTACGAAGCAGGCGATCGTCGTGTTCCAGTCACCGTAGCTGGACGCCTTGCCGACCAGCACCGAGTAGAAGATGAAATCGCCGAGACCCAGCTTGATGCCACCTGAAAAAAAAAATAAAGTTCCATCAGTTGTTTGGAAACTACTGCTTTCCAATGTCCTAGACTTACGCTCCTCCGCCTGTTCGTACAAGGGAACCTGCTGGGAGTCGCCGGTTCCGGTGCGCTCTACCCGATCCGCCGTGACGGTGCGATACTCCGGCCGGGTTGGATTCGAGGCGATGTTGGCTTGGACTTCGATCTGCCGTCGGGCCACCCGCTGGTCGGAGTTGTTGGACCATTCTTGCGTGAAACCGCCGGATTGATCTGCTGGAAGGTGGCGGCACCACGATTAGCGTGAATGATTGTAGTTGGATTACACCAACAGATAAGGTGGTGTGTGTGTGTGTGTGCATGGTTGTTTAAGTTTGTGCAGAATAGGAATTTGAAGACTTCCACCGGAAATTTTGACGATGAGCGAAAATCTTGAATTGTGTTTGTCATGTTTTTTGGCTGTTAATATTGCTGCTAGTATCCCTGATTTACACCGGTGTCGATAAGAATTACTAATTGTGAATTGCCGATCAGGGTAATGAACCACCAAAGTACGTTTTGTAATTAGGAATTTTCAACAAGAAATAACTCAACGGATTTTGGAAGTTCTGCGAACCTCCATGAGCCTATCTTGAACGTTGCCAGAACTTTCCCGAAGCGTCCTACACTTCCATGAGATTTCCTAAATTACAATGAGGTTTTCCCGAACTTCTTTATGTTTTCGAAGAGTTGTTGAGGTTCCTTGGGTTTTGTTTTGGATCTCTACATATATTTAAAGCAATGAATTGTCTGTAATTTTATTAGACTTTTCAAGATATCCTTTCGGCTTTAGAAGTTCTCTAGACTTCTTCGGCTTCTCTAAAACTACTCTAAGTTTCCCTGAGATTTTGAACGGCATCTTCGAAGAGACTTTTAAAGAGGGTTTTAAAAATTTCTAAAGGCCTTAGGGGTTCCTTAAGTCTTTCTGATATTACTTAAACTAAAATAAAGTTCCTTGAGCGTATTTCAAGTTCGCTGAATTTGTTTGAAGATTCATATTTAAAATTCAGAAAGTTTATCTAAAATTTGCCAGACTTCCCTTTGAGTTCACAAAAATCTTCTATAATGATGATGATGATAGTGGTCTACCACTCATTCGTGTTACAATGAAACTAGTCCGATAGATGTGGGCTATCCTCACTGTTGAACTTGATCATGCTTAATAACCTCTGATTGTCATCATCCTTGTGCTTCTCTAAATTTTATAGAATTTTTCTGAGGACCACAGATCTTCTTTGAAATTCAGGAAATTTATCAAAAATCTGCAAGACTTTCCTGGAGTGCATCAAACTTCTATGAGGCTCTCTGCACTTCACAGATAAATTCTGAGATAACCAGGCAGATACTCTTGAATTCTCCAAAGTGCTTGGAGTTCATCTCGTGAAATCCCACAGGCGCAATGATGTCTTCCATGATGTACTTTCGGAATCCGTAGAACTTCAAATGATTCAGAACATTTGCATTAACAATACATCATAAGGCAAACCGTCCAGGAGTTCAGATCTTGATGTTCTATAGGCGCACCAAAGTCTTCTACGATGTGATATCAATCAAGCCTACGGCATTCCACGCCATCGTAGACTCGAAAAGTCTAGCTTTGTTCCAAGCAAATTTCAATATGCAGGTTTCATCTCTCCAGTATTAAAATAAGCAAACCAACCACCAATAACCCCACCGCACCCAGAACCCAAAGCGTAAGCAATAAACATAGGCAGCGTACCATGCTCGGCACCACGCGAACCGGATTTTACCCGATACGTAACCAGTGGCGTACCTTCAGCGTTGTTCGTTGCCTCGGGCACCCTCGTCGCCATCGCTGCTGCTGGTTGTGCTCCCACTGCAGCCGCGTGCACCGGAGAAGCCGTAGTCCCGTATCCACCAAGACCAACGCCACCACTGCCGGATCCAGTGCCGATTGTGCGTTCTCCGGTGCTTCGGGTTAGCGCTTCCTCGCTCGGATCCGAGTGCGTTCCCATGTACGAATACATGATGGTTGCTATTATTGGAGTTAAAGGAAAAAAAAAAAAACCTTAGCAGTGGTCGGTGACTGTGACTGTGAAAACGGCACTTACAAGAGTAGATCAACGCCGGGAATATTTGCTCGTTTCTTTCGTGAGCCGTTTCCACCAAGATCCGAAGGGGACCTTTCGGCGTCAGGACTGCTATTAAATCTGCAACAGAAGTACTTTGTGATCAATCGATTCTAGTAGTGTACCTGTGTACCGGAAACTAACCCCAAATGGAAATCACGGCCAACACCACCCAGGTGGTCCATTCGGGTAGGTACTTGATGAAGACCAGTGCCATCAGGGCAGCGATGAAGATCAGATAGCCCTGTTGTAACCGCAGCGGTCCCTGCCAATGGATCGAGATCATTCCCACCACGCCAAAGTTCCACATCAGTAGCAGTGCCGTGGGATAGTCGAACGGAATGTTGTACGCCCGGAGCACTTCCTCCAGGTACAGGTAACTGAACAGAAACAGCAACATCAGCGAGGACATGATCAGCCAACCGTGGATTATCTTGTAGCAACGTTTTTTGTACAGTACAATCAGCAGTATTGTCATGATTACGATCACAGTCATCAGGATCATCGAATTGGCCAGCGCGTTCCAGATTTTCGTTCCCGTGTCGTCCGACAACTCGTGGAACGGTGTGTACACCAAGTACACATCTTTGGTGGAGTAGAAGTTGATCGAGCTGATGGTGGCCACCACGACCACCATGCACAGGGTCACCGGAACGAACAGCTTTATAACGTGCTGCGCACCGTATTTGAGACCTTCCTCCTCCTCTTCTCGCTGCCGTGCTGCGGCAGCAGCCCCCGACGGACCATCTCCTGGGGGACGCGTTGCATTTGCACCCGCCTCGTGACTACTTCCCTGGCCACTTCGACTGTTGGGATCTCGTATCGTTACGTTGGGTACGGAATCGGTTGTCTGCGGATCAATAAAATTCCTCATTCAAGACCAATCATATTCCAGCAATCAACTTACCCCATAGGACGGGTGCGTTCCGGGGCCATCCTGTGGCATCTTTTGCCAGCGCTTCCGCGACGAACCTCGACCATCGGCCGCATCGCCACCGAGACCCGCACCGCTGCCGCTGGCCGACGTCGGATGGTCAATGTTTATGTGTCCATCCATCTTCCGCAACAGAGCAGTTCGTTCCGTTGGCTTTCGCTTCCGTTCCCAACTCTGATGATCCACTGCTCTTGCAATGAATCACTCGCACTACCACCCACCTATAATGAACCTACTACCCTTCTGATGCTCGGTTTTTCACCAAATATTACGCCTTCCCAGCAAATTCACTCAAGCACCACACAACTCCCGAACGCCATACAATCGAAACTCATCACAACAGTCGAAAAAAGCTGCAAAAACACGGAAATAAATGGAAATTCTCTTGTTTTGCGAAAATTTCACTACTGCCTGGCGGAAGAAACTGAAAACAATAAACGCTCTCACTTTCCAGTGCGAGACTGACAGCATATAGCAACATAAACGTCACAACGGTCTCTCACTTTCGAACAGTAGTGTCCGAAAACTTTTTGCACTTCCATGTTGAGATTTGAGTGCCATTTGTTTACAACCCATCATCAGTCGGTGGTAATCGCACGTGCTTTGTGGAATTTTGCCAAATTTGTTGGAATTTTCGCGATTGCGAAAGTATTTTTGAGAGTAAAGTGTTTAGTTCGAGAAATGGAAGGTGTTTCGAAAATATTGGGCGGTGTGCTGGATGCCAAGGAAGGGAACGTGAGAAGGTTGCTTTCGGCGTTGGACGAACATCAAACGCTGTGGGCGGAGGTGAGTTGCATACGGTTGATGGTTGCTCGCTGGGCACAGATAAAGGGGGACAGATGGTTTATTTTTTTAAAGAACAACTGAATTAGGAATTACCAGCGTCGTTGCGCATGATACTTTATCATATCTGTTAAAGTTTTGCGATTAATAATTAATTCTATAGTTACCAATGACGTGATATATTCCATATTAAGTTGACCGATTTTATAAAACCGTACCCAGGGATGCCGGATTCAGGCTTCCAGTGCGCGTATCATCGCTTGTGAGACGCACGAACAATAATCTCGCATTCATGGTCGAGTCGTGCACATGAGATGTATTTTTCTCTATATCACGATCATCCAATACGTCGCATCTCACATGCTCATAAAAGTTGTGCGACACACGACTTGGTAGCGCAATACATTTCCTAAAGGGTGTGTTTCATTGTACTAAATCGCATGCGACGTCTCATGAGACGAAGCTCATGAGATTATCTCACAAGATCTTCTCATGTACGTAGTTGTGCGTTGTGCTTTTAGATTTATATGCGAGAACAGTTTTACTTGGGTATGCTGATGGCACTATCATTTCTGATGCGATATTTCATATCTGATACATGATAAGATATCTGATACATGATCGCGTACAACTAAATAGTGGGTCATGTTTGTGTCCCGATATTATGTTATTTCGATTTATTTTGAGGTCCCCAATGAATGTGCCTAATTTCATGGATTCATGGAAAAATACATGAGAATCAGAATGAAAATAAACTTTTTTTTTTTATCAACAACTTAAACATCAGGTAGGTATATATTGGGAAAACCACGTAAACAAATTTTTTTTCTACTCTAAAAAAAGGTTATGATTCATAAAATAAGCAATATTTTCTTCTTCTTCTTCTTCTTCTTTGGCTTTAACATCCCAATCTCAAATGAAGTTACACCTTCTTTGACCAAGCTCTCTACAAATAAATAAGTAAGTGCTTCCTTATTTATTTGTAGAGAGCTTACTATACCTGTAGGGTAGAACAGGGGATAAATGTACCCCGGGGAAAGCACCCGATTTAGTTTTTCATAGCTATTCCACTCTTAATTCTGGGATTGTTTGTGCAAAAAAACTAGTTTAAGCACTAAAATAGCACTGTGACTTGTCAAATTTATGAATTAAAAATTGCCCCGGTGTGCATGTTGGGCTTTTCCCCCGACCATTTTTGCATGCGTATATTGTGTCGTGTGACAGGTATATGATATGCTGATACTCTATGCCTGGGGAGTCGGGAAATTTTCCAACTCCGAAAAAATCCAAATAAAATTGATCATAGTTCGCCACAATTTGAGTTGTCAGATTGCAGTTTTGTGAAATGGAAGTGGAAAAATGTGCACTCATTGTTTTAAAAGTTTTGTTATTTTCCAACGCTAAAGGTTTTTTGAAGATTAAACCAAAAATTAAGATTCTTTTGGGACCAGTGCAACGAGAAATGAAAGTTCAGTTTAAAATAGGATAAGAGTAAGTTACAGTCGTTTCCCAAACTAATGTTAAATTTTATAGCTTAAGTGATTTTAAATAACGACAAGCGACATTTGAAGATTTACGTTTTCCAAGGATTAAAATATTGCATCAGCTGCCCATAAACTGCGAAGACTCCTTTTTTTGCTGTCCTAAACCATCCCTTGCCTCGCGTAGGTAGTTTTTTCGATACCCCATAGTTTTTAGTTTATTAATAGGTCTATACCGTACTCCGGTAAACAAGCCTTTACCCGTGAGACTAGTCCATAAAAAAGCAAAAATTCTCAGTGAATACACACTTGGAAATTATCGCCGACTTCGGTAATTTTTACCGAAATCTGAACAGCTGAACTGTTCGGTAAAATTTATGCAATTCAATTCAATTGCTTTTCAGCTACTTTGAAACTAAATCTCTACTTAAATGACAAGATTTGATCATTTAAACAAGGTTGAACATGTTTTGAAATTATTTTCAAATTCAATAGCCTTTAAAATGAAGGTCAAAGTTTTACCGAACGTTCAGCTGTTCTGATTTCGGTAAAATTTACCGAACACGAAAACAAAATCTCAGTGAATACCTTGTATCTGCAGCCACTTAAGCAGTATTACACGCTCGTCATTGTGTCCGACTTTGATTAAATTTCCCAGGAGTAAAGAACCTATCACCATCGCGGTAAATAAAAATACGATTATAATGGTGGAAGAGCAGCCGAAAACAACGAAAAATTCATTGAAGAACTTTTTTTCTAACGTGACTCCTTTGACGAGGTATACGCCAGACCTTTACTCCATTGAACCACAGGATTCAAAATCTTTAGAAGCTCCATCATGCTACACACTTAAATTTTTTGCCGAGATGGGCAACACCAAGCAGGTCGGTATTTTATTTTGCTGGATCTCAGCGAAAAACTTGCCGAGATTCAGCAAAATTTATCTTTGTTTGCTCAGATCTCGGAAAAATTCCCGTTTGTTAGCTGAATCTCTGAGATCCAGCGAAATAAAATGCCGAGCTACTCGGTGGTGCCCATCTCGGCGAAAAAATCTAAGTCTGTAGTATCATGCATTTGGTATTTGCCTCATACGATGTGCAATACGTGACGTGATTCGAGTAACTATCAATAAGTACTTGAATTACCGTTTTCATTGCAGCAACCAAGCAACTTAATTCGTTTTTGACTGCTTTCTAGTACAGGAATCTCCCAAACGGTGGATTGTGCAGTTCCCTCAGTCAATCGAGTACATTTTATTGTTTGTAATTAGTTTCAATCATGCTGATACTAGTATCCTACAAAAATCCGCTCAATATGTTGGATGACTGCCGAGACATAGCGGTGGGTGGACTGCACTACTCACCGTGCTATTCAGGGGATTTAATAGATAGGGTTAGGGAACTACTCTCAGACCTGAGTTATATTGCCACAGAGTACCTATGAATGGGAAACAGCCACGGTAGCAAAAATTCTTCAAATGCAGAACTGCCAACAGGATAACACCACCATGATGCCACCATGGATTGGATTGCAAGATAGAATTTATATTTGTTTTAATAGTTAGTCATACGATTATTATATGCACAAAAGAGCACAAGGTTATTCGTCACGAAGGGCCACTGTGATCAACCGGTATTCAAAGAGCCTCTTTCGGTAACATACAATTATATTTGATTCAACGTAGAGAGTTCAAATAGTTATCCCTAAATACTTAAGAATCAGAGTGACAAGCCTGCAAACTATGTACCAATGTTGTGACACAGCACGACTGTTCCTTTTTCCGAGACGCGAGTGCTGTGCACAAAAGCATTAACTATAAGTTTGCAGGTTTGGTACTCTGATAGTTAAATGGGAGTTTGGTAAAACGGATCACTGCAAAGAGCCAATGACCTCTTCTGCCACGCTTAAACAGGGATCTCTAAACCAAATGACGCAATAAAAAAAAAGAAGAGTTGCATCGCTCTCTGTTTCATAACTTTTTAAAAATTAGTTTGGCAAATAGGGATATAGAGTAGAATTTTTTAAATCAAACCTCTGAATACAATCGGTTTTGTTCATCATCATGAGTCTCATATCTTTGTAACTGTTTAAGCCATCCAGTGGTAGGTATTTGGGTTATTTTGAATTATCGTGTTGTTTATACGCAGAATGGAATAAAAATATAAGGGAGGGTGACGTTGGTGCACGCTATGTCTGAAGGCACTTTTTTTTTGCAACATTCATGTACCTCAGTTTTATCTTCATATGAAGTTAGTATTGATCCTAACAATCAAATCTGCGAAGGTTTTAAAATATTTCATCTTGAGTTTTTTGAGAAAAAGTGTTTTGAAGTTTACTTAGCTGTTAACAAAGGCGTATACGGACTATTGATTATACAAAACTGTTACGGATCGAAACAAATTCAGCTGAAAATGATTCAAAAGGGGATTAAAGTTGTCAAAACACTAAGTTTCAATGATACAGTAAGATTTGTTCTTCGGTACCGTCAGATATCGTAACAATGTCAGAATGTTTAAATTAATAAAATAATTAAACAATGGTTTAGTCTCAAAATTTACTATTATTGAGCCATTCCATATGTATATATATATATTTTTTTGTTTTTAAATCCAAGCAAATTTAACTTCACCACCTGCTGAGTACGGGACACAAAATTTTCGGATACCTTCTATCTCCTTTATTGAACTGAACTCCAGTAAAAATCTTTCAACGATCGTCGCTACTAAAGTGGCTTGATTTTTTTTTACAGAGTCGCTTTTTCGAAGCACTACAAGCGAACTCTAAATTTTCTTCATGCAGTTTGTTTTTATTTTTTTCCAGATTTTCTACACGATACCTCCAATAAAAACAAAAACACTCGAAACAGGACGAAAATCAATGCCTACTACGATTACGTGGCTGTCTCAGACTGTCCGTTTCTTTCTCTTTTACTCTTATGTGGGAAGAGAAATTAATTCAGAAGTTGTTCTAGCAAAAAATATTAATTGATTTTGGTCAAAGTCGACATAATCAATACGGATCTTACTTAAGAGTCAAAGAGAACTCTTTAATGCCATTTAGATTAATGCAATCATCATTTGAACCTTGTTTAACTGCATTTGTTCAATTTGCAATAGTTTTGTATCGTCAATAGTCCATATATGCCTTCATAATCGGCTTTGTAAACTTCAAAACACTTTTTCTCAAAAAACCCAAGATGAAATATTTTAAAACCATCACATATATGATTGTTAGAATCAATACTAACATCCTGTCAAGGAAAATCTGAGGTACATGAATGTTGCAAAAAAAGTGCCTTCAGACATAGCGTGTGGTGGTGTATTTGCCTTATTTTTATTGAAAATGAAGCACATATTAAACGCATGGGGCGTTAACTTTAGATTATCAATATCCCAAACAGCTCTCAAAACTCAGTTATATGCATGTATGTATTTTGCCTCTCTGATTCCTGATAAGGCCTTTATTAAAAAAAAAAAACAAAAAAAAAACATTTCATTTGAAGTAAAACATTCAGATCATGACACTCATTCAAAGATACGTTTCATTTTAAGTTTTACTAAAATCAACCTTCTTCAAAAGGTCAGAGTTAAGCCGAATGAGTACACACTTAGATTTTTTGGCCGGTATTTTATTTTGCTGGATCTCAGTGAAATACTTGCCGAGATTCAGCTAACAAATGGGAATTTTGCCGAGATATCAGCTAACAAACAAAATTTTTCCTGAATCTCGGCAAGTTTTTCACTGAAATCCAGCAAAATAAAATACCAAGCTGCTCGGTGGTGCCCATCTGGACAAAAAAAAAATCTAAGTGTGTAGAATATTGTTCAGTGTCTCCTCCTTTAATTGAGCTCTAAAATAAGTTAGCACAATCGGCAGAGCACTGAAAGTGTGTTCAAAACTAGCTTGCGAGCACGGGATCGCAAGGATGGTGGAAACTAAGGAAAACAAACTTGGTTTGTTAGCTTTCGATCCAAATAAGATAAATCGTTCAGCTCGTCGATTACTTCGGATTCCTCTTTATTGTTGGTTGCATCATCCAAGGATTGCAAATATGTATGCCTCAAATGCATCGTTTGCAACATCTCTCTGTTGAGATGTTGATGCTAATGGAGTTCTACCGGAAAGATCTTGTAAATTGGTCCAGGTTTGCATCAAGAAATCCTATTGAATTGACAAAAGAGCATATTAATCGCAATTAACGTATAATCACATTTCACTTACCACACATAATTTGGGATTAATTTGCTTGGATTAGCATTAGCATTAGCATAAGTATCGAAAAAGTTGCACAATATCGTAAGTGGTACGAATTCAAAACTATTAAGAGCAAGACGGATATCTATTACTGGACAGATAGTTAGTAGGAAATAATTACTATCTCCCAGATAAAGACATATCTCGCTCCCATAGTTACTGATTGTCCTGGCCACATCCTAACAACTGGGATAGGAAATGTATGTTAGGCTAACATTTACTTAAGAGAGGAGAGACGACCCCTCATAAATGTAATAAATGTCGGGAATTTAGGCATTATGTTAATAGGGAAGGTAAGCCATAGGATCCACCCAGTCAGTGTTGCTGGCAAATGTAGTTTTTATTTTAATAAATGTTGAAATTGCTGTCTAGAGCTGGAAGATAAAGTATTGCGTTCGAAACGAAATTCCTACACAAAAAATTTTTTTTTGTATGAGAATTTCGTTTCGAACGAAATACAGGATTGGGGTGAAGGTTGCTGACATAAAATTAAGATATAACATAATGAAGTCACCATCGTTGTCACACCCGTAGCTAATTAAAAGGAAGGAATTATGTAGATGTTTTATCATTTTTTATGGATTGAGGGGAAGAGGAGTAAAAATAATTTTACTTCCTCTTCTCCCTGCTTGGATGTGTAAATATTCATTCCCAGGAAATTGAAACTGATTCAGTAACACACGCTTTTTTTCAAATGGTAGCCTTGCTGTTTATTTTATTTTATTTGTCATTTCAAAGCCGTATAGAGACGTCGCATTGAGATGTCTCATTTGGATGTCTCACTGAGACGTCTCATTGAGACGTCTCATATATTTATCTCACTATATTCCACATGCATACATTGCGAGGGAAAAGAGATGAGACAAAAACTTGTGAGGTGCACGACAAAAATATGTGCGTGTGACGTGTCCCTCTCACAATAACAGTGTCGCGTCACCTCAGCTTGTGTTGCTCCTGGCGAGACAAAGAGAAATGTGACAACCAGTTTCACAGCTCACTGTCGCATATATGTGTGCATGAGATTTTCGGAAGCCTGGCCGGATTTGAAGATATATCTGAGGGGGGCGACACATCTAAATCTCAAGTTTAGATGCTCAACAAATCTCACACTAGCGAATCAATCTTCGAAAAATCTTCTTTCATTTGTCGCATCTACTTGCATCGCTCATCATCTTTTTGCAGGAAAGCTTCAGAATCGTCATCAATCTTCTTTCTATCTACTCAGCGTGCGCGCAGCTAGCCACAACAAAACACTATCTTTTTTGCATCGTAGATAGAGTTGGATATATCTACATTTTGAAGACATTTGAAATTCTGTGAAGATTTTGTCGAAGAGAGAGTCGAGAGAATTAAAATGTTAAAAAGTTCAGCATTTTAATATTTCTATTAATTATCCATCTTCAGGATATTCATATAAGATTTTAAATTTCTGGCTTATCTTGAAATCCTTTATAGGATTTCTTTGTGATTTGTTCAATAATTCAATAATAATTTTTCAATAATTTTCTTCAAAATACTCTAAAAATTCTCTACAGATATCTCTTGAAACTCATTATGCGATTCGCTGTGAATTTTCAATAATTCTAGCAGAGTTTACTTGAAATTCTGCTCAGATTTCTTCTTCAGAATTCTCATGGAACTCCACTTTGAGTTTCCTTTAAATGGGAATTGCATTGGAAAAGCTCTTCTAACAATTTCCTAGGAAATGTCTTCAGAATTCCTTTGGAATACACCATAGATTTGTTTTAGAATAATCCTCTTAACTGTCATCGATTCTTCTCATAAATTTCCTAAAGTTCTAGTCAGAACCCCCTTGAAATTCTCTTCAAAATTCTTCTGAAACTCACCTGTAATTCTCCTCACAATTCCTATTCGATATTACATGGCATTCCCTGAGCTTTATCGTAAAAAACCCGTGGAATCTAGTTTCGAATTCCCGTTAAATTGAGTAACAGCCAATTTCGTTAAAGTATATTTTAGTTAGTTTATTCTAAAGTTAATCTTCATGCAGTACATTGAAATAATTAAGATAATCGTTTTGAAATGGACTGAAGCCGAGCCAAATGAAACGAACTGTTGTTTACTTCTTGTATGCAAGTCAGTTGTCTACGCGAGGTTGGCCAAAGCTTATTGCTTACTTGCGTAGCTATCTCCGAAGGGTTTCACTATTCGTGGTTTCGCTTCTCGGATAGAGAAAACCGAATCAGCGTACTCTGGAATTAGAACAGAACAAGATGGGCAGACGGGGCAGACTGAGATCGACGGAAGAAAGAAGGACATACTTTCATTTGATATCTCACGACCGTGACTAACGAAGTCTGTTCGCGACGCGCGTGTCACGTTCATCAGACGAAGCCGAAGGGGCTTCGTCCTTTATTATTATTTTTCGAGAGGAACTCGCAATCCGCGAAGGATCACGCGGCGAACTTTCGGCGTGCGGTTATTCACAGACCAGACCGGAGGAAGGGGTTCGAATGCCTCACGGAGGATCCTAATCGAATTGGTAGGTTTCGACTGGCTTCGAGCTCGTCGTTCCAACAGCAGGAACCGATACCACTTGAAGCGAGATTCGCCTACTTTCGAACAGGATTCCTTAGGACTTGGCTGAGTGCTCTACGGTTGGGATATGGTTGGACGGTAGCTGCCCAGCTCAGATGGGGGCAGTAGCGCGATTCCAACAGATACACCAGCGGTAAACCTGATCAGCCTAGTCGGGGAGTGCCCAAACTCTGAAACGGGTTCCGACCAATAAAGGTGCTCGGCCGGTACTTGCCCAGCTCAGATGGGGGCAGTAGCGTCGATTCCGAGGAAACTCTTATTGGAAACGGATTACCGCGAGAGAGTTTGATAGGCTGGAGGCGAAGAGTGTTATTGAGGTGATATGTAGGAGTAAGGGTGGACCTGGCGACAAGTCCGTACACTTGGATAGGATAGTGAAAACTGAATATATTTTGGTTGTATCAAAACGCTTTTATAGCGTCCCTTAGACCTAAGTTTTGGGCGTCGGTGCCCACGTACGCATGTGCGTCTATCTTCCCGCACAGGGGTTCTAGACGCACTTTCTTCCTAATTCTAGATTTCCCTTGGTCACGCATCCTAGTAGGGGAACGTTTTCATTTTTAACTTTTATGACCCAAGTTCTCGCGCCTCGCTGGTGCATGTAAATTACTTTAAATCAATCCGCACCAGGCTTCCTGTTTACATTGGCCCGCTCCCCAGATCTAGCCTATAGCTTGGATGCGTACGCATGCATCGCTGCCTATCTAGGCCTAAGTGCATTTTTCCATTGATTTTGCTCTCTGCGGTGGAACCGTCGCTAGCTCGGTTTTATTGCCCTTTGTGTTTTTGGAAGGATGCCGAACGCAAGATTGTCCCTTGGGACGATTTCATTGCTTTCTATTAATGCTTCAACTATCCTTCCCAAGACTGGTTCTATTACGATAATTCGTTTATCTTGGCGTTGTTACGCATCTTTTTAGGGAACCAGATTTTATTACCTTTGCGCCAGGCTCGCATTGCCGGGCGCACCGAGCTCCATGCGACCGATTCATTACCATTCCATTCACATAGCACGCGGACTGCCTTGGCATCGAGCGTCTAATACACCGCAGCGCTGCACGCATTGCAGGGCTGCATATGGTTCACCGTGGAGCGAAGAAAGTGGAAAGTAAATGCGTACTGATTCTATATGCGTCAGCCAGATCTGGCGGTGTGGCATGTTTACTTCTCGTTTACGAGGCGTGAGTTAGGGTAGGTTTGGTCTTGACTTTGTGCTTCTTGCACCTCTCTTAGACAAATTTCTTGCTTTCGCTTATTTCCCGTACGAGGGCGGTGACCTATCGTGGGAACTTGAAAATGCATAATGAATTGCGATATTTTACGTTGCATCTGCAACATCCCGGGCCTCGTAATTCTTACTAGATTTACTAATCTAAATCATATGTTAATATTGCAATTTTTCATTATTGGGATGTTACATTGCTCCGAGTGTTTAAATTCCATGTTTTACATTTCAGTGTTTGATCTTGTATGTAGTCATTAATTTTTCTAATATGTTTATAATTTTCCGTACTTTCGTACTGCTTTTACTGATCATGATATATAATTTTCGTAACTCTAATTGAGTTGATTTATATGCCTTTGTACTTCTACGTATTTGTATGCTTGATATATATCTGTTTTGTTTTTATGTTTATATCATGTCTTGATAATTCTTCTATAATTTCTTCTTAGTTTATATATAATGATTCGTTGTATAAATGATGATTACATATTTGTCAAATAATGTCTTCTCTTCTTGAGGTGGTGGGATGTTAGTTTGTTTGATATTTCTAGTTGTTAAGGAAAAACTATAATTTATTTTCTTGTCTTTAATAGATATAAATCCCATCAATATACCTCTTTTCATTTTATGCTAATTATGTACTTATTAATTTAATGTTATTTCAGGTGTCCATCTTCGGGTGGTGCAGCCGAGCGTCGCGCATGCACTTTTCGTCAATGTTGCTGTCTGCTACTACTTGTGAATTCGAGGGTGATCTCACCCTTGGCTTGGCTTGATTTTCTTTCATGTTGAATCGGCTCGGTTTTGAAATGCCGATTCTGGTGCAATGTTGTCTAGTTGATTCGTCATCTCGTTGTTGTCGGCATTCACTACTGGATGTGAATGTTGGTTTCTGGCGGACTGGCTGATACCCAGTCGTCTTGTTATCATATGCGTATTGGCTGACTTCTTAGGCGGGTATCTTCTATCGGGGCATCGTGAGCGCTACATAGGGGTGCGCAGGAGGGTGGGCGCGAGCCACCGTCTGTGGTTCTTCATCGGATAGTGGTGTGTTTTCTGAAGGATTGGTCCCATCTTCAGGCGTCGTTACATCATATGTTCTGGTCGTTGACTTCTTGATGTTCTTCAGAGTGTTCCTATGCGTGAGGAAGGTTGTCATGGAGTCCCACAGCGATGCGATTAGCTGCCATCCGAATCCATAGATGTCATACAATATGCGTCCGTGCATCAAGGTATCTACAAGAAACTTGATTATTCTGCCAATGATATACAGCCCGATGGCTGTAGATGTTATATTACCCAACCAAGATGACAATGACACAAGTTTTTCCCAATACTTGTTTATCATGTTGTCAATTAACTTTTCTGACATTAGGGCTTCGAAATGAAATCCCTGCTTGCTGGGATTTTGTCCAGTTAATATCTTATGTACCACGTTTGTGGCTATGCGACGGTCACCCTGATCGTATATCATGGTTCGCATCTTTTTCAAACTATCAGCGTCGTAAATTCCGCTTTCCATTAAATTTGGAAGAGGTGTGTAAGTCCATTTGGTCACTATGTCCGTGGCCAGTTTTTGTGGGAATGTAGTTTCTCTTATCTTCCCATCAAATGTGTACCATCTGCCTCCAAATTGGAATTTGGCTGGTAACAACGGTGTACATTCAATTTCCGTTCCTCGCATTTGTAGTGTACGTGTGACTGGGGTTAGAAACATTGTGACATTTCCGAACTTCACTGGAAGTTCTTGATAGCACCTTTCTGATGCAAACGGTTGCACGTAGACCGGCTTGCATTCCAATACGTGTAGCACTTCTCCGGCTACTACCGCGGAAAAACCCGTTCTTTTCATTATGCTATTAACGAATTCTGTTGGGTTTATGCGGGCAAGTGTAAGTTTTGTTTCCAAAAGTGCCTTGTCTAATTTACACATTTCAGTCATTACTGTATTGTATACGTCGTCGAGCTTCTGACCGACGTAATTCTCAACTAGAGTTATTTTAGAATTGAAGTATGTGAAAATGTCATGATTTTTTGCACTTGATGGTCTTCTAGCAAATGGAGACTTGAACTCCGCTTCTTCCAATATGAATATTCTCGGGTGGTCTGTGCTATAACCCTTGTATCTGCATATCTTCGCTGTATCTTTGGTGCGAATTGAAAACAAATGCGAATCGGAAATGGAGGTATAAACGGCATGTGGATTTGGTTTATTTCCTTCTATATTTATTGTCTTGTTAACCTTTCCTTCATATATAACTTCGAAATCGGTGTCTTCACACCGTTGGTTTAGGCTCACGTCCCAAGTGGAGTATCCATCTTCTGAGTCTAGGCACTTTCCATGTGAATATGGACATACTAGTCCGTGTCGGAGCATAATTTGATCATTCTCGTTATCGATTGTTGCCATGTAGTTATACAATGCGATTTCATATTCAAAGTATACTAACGCATTGATCCAAGTATACTCCGGTGTTTTATACACGCCACCGCTGCAAGAACTAGCCCATACGCTACCTACGACTAAGGTTTCTCCTCTAGTCGTGTGGTTTCTCTTAAGTTCGAGGAGTCCCGTGCTCAATGTTAAGGGAATAGCTCCCGTGAGTTGAGTGCGTCTACACTCGTCGGGTGTAAACTCCTTTACTATGTAAGAGTATCCGCGCTCATAGTCCGAGGTGTGCGAGTGCATTCCGCAGTGCCTTATTGATCTCTTAATGATCATTTTGCACTGATATACCATTGTGCTTCCCTTAGAGCTTCTTTGAAGTACTTGAATAGGTACTTCAGATATTGAAAGATTCTTTGTAGAAGGGATACAAGACGTTACGTCCAATAGTGAATAACTTGTCATATTCACTTCTGGGCTCGCGCAGTCATACGCGATAAGCCCGGTTGGGTATTGCCCTAACGCTGCCGTTATAAAAAATAATACCATTATTATGGTCATATACCATGGAACATGGATTTTAGTTTTGTTCGTTACATTTCTAGGTTTTTGTTTCGAGTTCATTCTGTCTCTTAGTTCTTTAACCTTATCGATGTCTACTTTACATCGTTTTCCCCAAGAATTAAAGTTCTTTCCTGCGCGTTGATCCATTGTCAAATTAGCGCTTGGTAACTCGCCCTCCACCTTTCTTTTTCTATTTGCGGAGACTGGACCTATATCGCCGTCCTCGTACTCCCGATGGTGGTTTATACGGTGGATTTCCACTGGTTGATTTACCACCTTTCTTTTATGTTTAATTGGTGGTGCCTTCTGCCCTTTGCCCTTATCTTGAAGGGCTGGTTTAGTTTCCCTTCGATTCTTTGTACATACCTTTGGTGCTTCTTGGTGAAGGTTTATGTGTGCCGTAGTTGTTTCGTCCTTAGTCGTCGCTGCGCTCTTTACGTCAAGCACTGCTATTTTCGTGGCAGGTCTTACGTAATTTCCTTGTATCGTTTTAACTTCTGCCGACCTAACTTGTCCGTCGGAACTTGTGTGAACTTTCACAACTCTCCCTTTGAGCCAATTGCCGGGTAGAGTTCCTTTGTCCGTTATGACCACAATGTCGTCGACCTTGATTGGCTCGACTTTCTTGGTCCACTTATTTCTTTTGATTATGGTGGGGAGATATTCTTTTCGCCACCTATCCCAGAAATATTTTGCGTAATGAATAATACGCTTGTAGTGTGCTCTACTTAAACTGTCTGTTGTTAGTGCGGTTGGTGCAGGAGGGTTCTTTGGGTGTGCTCCTAAGAAATGAGAAGGAGTAAGAGGTTCGTCATCTGCTTTGTCTAGCGATACATGGGTTAGTGGTCGTCTATTCAATATGCCTTCGGCTTGTATTAAAGCCGACCTTAATTCGTTTTCTGTTGGCATATGGTGTTGGCGTGCTTTAGCCATTTCGTACAGGCATATCTTTATGTTTCTAATTAACCGCTCCCAAGCTCCGCCGAAATGTGGTGCGGCTGGAGGGTTAAAGTGCCATTTAATGCGCATTTCTGCGGCCTTTCCTTCTCCCATTTCCCTTTCAATTTCCTGAACGGCTGTCTGCATTTCCTTTTCGGCTCCGATAAAGTTCGTACCATTATCGCTGTACAGATGCTTGACCGGGCCTCGTCTGACTTGAAAGTTCCTCAAGCAGACTATAAATGCGTCTGTGTCTAATTTTTCAGCCAAGTCTAAGTAAACGGCTCTTGAGGTTAGGCACGTAAATATAACGCCCCACCTCTTTTCTATTGACCGTTTTACTTGTACTTCTATTGGCCCAAAATAATCTACTCCCGTGTGTGTAAACGCGGGGTTGTATATATCCAGCCTACAATCGGGTAGGCATGACATGAGCGGTTCGCTAGGTGAGACCTTCTCATTCTTACAGTGCTGACAATTTGCCTTGACTGTGTTATGAACTCTTCTTGGATCTATTATCCAATATTTTTCTTTTGCCGCGGCTAAAATAGTTTGATCACCGTGGTGCAGATTTTCTTCATGATAAAATTTCATGATCAGTCTGGTAATTGGGTGTTTGGTGGGTAAGATCATTGGTTCCCGTGTTGATAGCGGTACAATGTCTGTGTTTGCCAAACGTGATTGGACTACCATAACCTCATGATCGTTGATTCGTGGGGTTAGACATCTTAACCTTCCTGATTTAGTGATTTCACCGTGCTTTGTAATGTCATGCATTTCGTCGGTGAAACCTTCCCACTGTGCCTTGCGGACAATAGCATATTCGGCTATTTGCATGTCGTCTTCGCTTATATTTTTATCGAAGTTTCTTTTGTCTTTTATCCAATCGACAAACTTCTTCAAAATGCAGACTTCCTTGAGTAACTTCTCCCAATTAGAGTAACGATACTCGCGGATAAATTTAAAGTCTGATTCGACTTCTTGGTGAAACATTACCGACTCCTTTATTTCTTCGGTCGTTTCTCGCATAAACCTTGATTTTGGCCACATACATTCTTCTTTCCAAATGAATGTTGGACCTGCTAACCATTTAGGTTTTCCCTTGGCTAGCTTGGTTCCTTCGTCTGCTGGATTTTCGTCCGTGGGTACATAACGCCACTGCTCAATTTTTGTTTCTTCTAAGATTTCTCCTATGCGGTGTGCTACAAATTCTTTATACTTTCGGTGGTCAGAATGAATCCAAGACAGCACCGTTTGCGAGTCTGACCAATACGTAATTTTGGAAGGCTTCTTGCGCAGCTCCTTCTTCAACGTTTTGGTGAGCCTTGTGCCTAAAACTGCTGCTAGCAATTCCAACCTCGGAATTGGTAGTTTCTTAATTGGTGCTACTCTTGATTTAGCAGCTAACAGACGAATACTAACAGTCTGACCGTGGCTACCTAATCCTCTGACATAGGTGGCCGCTGCGTACGCGTATTCTGACGCGTCGACGAAAGTATGTAGTTCAAATTTTTGTACCTTTGGAGCTAACATCCATCTAGGTATCTTCACATTTGCTGCTTGTTTTATTATTTCTAAAAATTGTTTCCATTGATTGTAAGAGCGCTCTGAAATTTCTGCGTCCCAATCCGACGTTTCCTTATGCAGCTCTTGGATAAGTATCCTACCATGTATGGTAAGATTAGCGATTAATCCCATTGGGTCATAAACGCTCATAACGAAGGATAATACCTCTCGTTTAGTCGGCTTTCTAATTTCATGGCGTACATCTACTGGTAGCCGATTAAATTTAAGTTGGTACTGAATACAATCTTTACTTGTATCCCAGTACATCCCAAGAACCTTTTCACCTTCGGACTCCTTATCCTCGAAGGTTTTAATCTTGTCCACTTGGACCCTATTCTTCGGAAGTGAAGCTAGCACTTCTTTACTATTAGAAACGAAATTTCTGATAAAGAATTTCGCCTTGTCGTGAATTTCCATAACGTCTTTGATCGTTTGCGTTGCCTCTTGAGGCGTGTCGAAACTATCAATATAATCATCAACGTAATGCTGTTTTATTATTGCCTTTACCGCCTTGGGTTTTGTTTCGGCGTATAGACTGGCGTTGTAGTTCTTAACAGCTTGCGCGCAGGCTGGAGAGCTGGTAGATCCGAAGATCATAACCTGCATGACGTACACGTCAGGCTCTCGGCTGTCGTCACAATCACGATATAAGAAGCATTGCTTCTTCTGGTCCTCTAGACTAATCCCCACCTGACTAAACATTTCCTGCACATCTCCAGCGGATGCGATAGCCCCTTCCCGGAAATTAGTGGTGACGCCAAACAAAGAGGTTGTAGCGTCGGGACCCGCTAACAACGCGTCATTTAGAGAAATGCCCCAAGACTTTGCGGCCGCATCGAACACCAAGCGTGGCTTAGGAGGTGTTTTATTTTTATTTACCACGATAAAGGTTGGGAGATAAAATATCTCTCCAGCCCATTCCTCCTTTTCCTTTGGTGTTAATTTGCGCGCGTAGCCCTTGGTTACATAATCCGCAATCGTGTTGTTTGTCCAGTTCTTCAGTTCTGGATCTTTTTTCAATTTCGCTTCCAAATTTTGGAGCCTCTTATAAGCTTGTATGTAACTCTCTGGTAGATGCGTATCATCCTCTTTCCAGAGTAACCCGACTTCGTATTTTTCCCCTGTATATTTTAGGGTCTTATTTATTATCTCCTTGGCTCTAATTTCATTCTTGGTCTCAGGAAGTTTTTCTGGAATTTTGACTCCAAAGTCCTCCACTGAAAAATATCGTTGCATTAGATCATTCATTTTGTCATCTTCCTGAATGACCATTAAATGTTCTGCTTGTGCGGTATGTTTGATATTACCAAATATCAACCAGCCAAGCTTAGTTTTGATTGCGATGGGTTCATTCACTCCCATCGCTCGTCTTTCTAACGGATATAATAAATGGCTATGATTTAGCCCAATAAGTAATTTTGGCTGTGCATTCTTATAATTCTTTATTGGTAAATTGGCCAAGAACGGATATTTGTCTGCCAAATTATCGTAGTTCACGGTTTGAACCGGTAAGTGAAGATTACTTGCGGTTCTGACGTTTGTCAACGTGAATTCATTATCGGAATTGCCTTTAATTTTTAATTTGACCCTCCTGCTAGTTTTCTCTTCCCTAGACACATTCTGGGTCCATTTTATTTTGAGTGGATCACGTACTCCTTCTAACTCAAGTTCCTCAGCAACCCCTTCATCTATTAAAGTTAAGGAGGATCCTGGGTCTAGGAAGGCGTAGGTTTCCACCTCGCAATTCTTATTTTTAAGTGTTACCGGAATGATCTGGTAAAACACTTGTGCCCTTTGCTCCTCGTGTAAGTTTGAAGTTTCGGGTCGTGGTTCGGTTGGCTCGCCGGAGGCTGTTATCTGTCTTCTTTCCGGTCTGCTACCTTGATTATGAATATCCCTTGGGATATGTAGTAGCCTATAATGGTGCTCGTTGCATCCATTTATGCCACAGTTTCTTTGAAAATTACAGTTTCCTTTGTGTCTGAACAGACACAATGGACATACTCGCAATTTAAGTATTTCCTGTCGTCTGTTTTGTACAGACATTTTTCCAAATTTTTGGCACTCTCTTAGTCTATGTGTTCCGTTACACATATAACAACGTACGTTGTTTTCTGAGTGCACATTGACTCTATTCCTTTTTTCGATCGGAGCTCTATTAGAATTATAGAGCTCACGATGAATGTCGGCCTTAGGCTTTAGCCATTTAGCCAAATCTTTAAGGGAGGGTACTGAATTGCCTTGTTTGGCATTAGATTCTACTACCTCCAACCATTTTATCTGGGTGTCGCAAGACATCTTGCTTACCAGTTCCTCAACTAAGCGAGGATCATTTGAGTACGCCATCTGATTGGAGGCGGTTAAATGCGCTATCAAATTTTCTAGACCATTCGATATCTCGACTATCGCTAAGTGGCCTCCTGTTCTAATACGCTCGAGATCGTCTCGCAGCTCCTTATAGACCCGTTTTGACTGTCCAAATTGTTTTTCGAGTCGTTCCATTATTTGCGGTACGTTTGCTTGATCAAGCATCATGGACTGTACCGCCTTAGCCGCTGGGCCCCCTAGTGCCTTTTGCAGCCGTATCAAATTTTCCAAACTGGTATATTTCCCCTGCTCGGTCGTGGCCTCGAACATTTTCTTAAATGCTGGCCACTCTCGAGCGTTCCCAGAGAACTGGGGCAGACCCATTTCTTGCCGTTTTAAATACATAGCTACGGAATCGTCGTCCGCAGCTGTCTCTTTTCTTACGAGTTCGTTTTCAAGCTTGACTTTATTCAGCTGGATCGCCTGAGCGATGTCCAGCAATACGTCTCGCTTGTCCTTTTCTTCCTTATGTTTAGATTCAAGCTCACGTTTGTAGTGCGCTAGCTCCGTCTCCATAGACGTCGCGTGAATCTCGGAGGATTTCTGTGCCTTTGCACGTGCCTCCAGCTCTAAAGCTATATTTGCTAATTTATTCTTCATCTGAATAAGTTCGTCGGCTTGCGCCTTCTTAATACTTTCATCCATGCGGCATTTCGCACACGACCAAGGTTCTTTTTTATCAGGTAGACAGGTGAGTTCCACGCATCCATAGTGGAACCACCTATCACATTGGTCACAAGCGACCATATCTTGCACCTCGTCCTTACGAGTGCATAGGCGACAATGGCCGAGCACATTGTCTACAAAATTCATTGCTATTTTGTTTGTGTTTCTTTCTTTTTAATGACTTTTCTTTCTTACACCCTTTCTTTCTATCTCACTAGAGATTTTATATCGGTTTTACGTGCACCCTTCTGTTGCTCAAGTGAGCCTGTTTTTCTTATTTTCCGTTTCTCTTTTAACGAGTACGTTGACTCGTTATGCAATAAACGTTTCGGGTTTATGACCCGCCTGGCGGATTTCTTACAGGGAATCGATGGGTTCGTTGACCCGTTTTTATTCTCCTTCCCCTTAGAACTTCGTAGGCTAATTGCCTGTTTAATTTTCCTCGTGATCGTGTTCTCTAACGAGGTGTATTTTGTTTATTTCCTGCTCAGGAGCTGGAACCCTTGGGAACTTGTCCCGAATAGTCACTATTGACTTCCTCTTGCCCCGGATTAAACCGCAGACCTGTGCAGGATTTCCAACTCAGGAGCTGGAAATCCGCTAAAACTATCTCGGATTACACCGCAGATGTTTTACTATGGCATTCACGAACCTTTTGTTCGGAATCCTTCCTGTGAGTCCCTCCTATGTGGACTCCCGACTTTCACGGTGGGTCCCTGATAATTATTCTCGAATTTTTCCTATATAAATTCCGATAATTATCTCCCGTATTCCTGTGGGTTCTGACAAATACCTCCCGAACTTCTTGGGACTGATAAATATCCCCACCAGCCTTCCTTACGAAGGTTGCCCTACCTACTGTCGGGCCCGGCCTACTTATGTAGGCACTGTTTCGAAACTCCCGGCTTACGCCGTTGCAGACGTTTCTTCCTTGGGCGTTCGCGTACCTTCCGTGCGGAACCCCGTCTTACTGGAACCTATCCCGGATTAACACCGTGGACGTTCCTAAACGAATTGTGTTTTTGGGTTTTTAGGCCCCTTATAGTCCGGAGACTGCTGTTATGTTTGGGTTTTTAGGCCCCTTATAGTCCGGAGACTGATTCAATTCACACTTTATCTTAAACACTTCACTTTAGCACTTGATTAGTTGGGTCCTAATTGGCAGGGTGTTATTGATTTGTTACTTATTAATTAGGAAAAGAATAATTACTTACCTGATGACCCTGCCGGTGCTAGAGTCTCCTTATTTCACTTAAGCCCGTAGGCTTTCACTTTACTATTAGACTTTCTTCCGGTGTCGGAACACCTACACTGTGAGTTCTTATAGCACTATTGCTCCTCTCTGGAGCCACCATATGTTCGCGACGCGCGTGTCACGTTCATCAGACGAAGCCGAAGGGGCTTCGTCCTTTATTATTATTTTTCGAGAGGAACTCGCAATCCGCGAAGGATCACGCGGCGAACTTTCGGCGTGCGGTTATTCACAGACCAGACCGGAGGAAGGGGTTCGAATGCCTCACGGAGGATCCTAATCGAATTGGTAGGTTTCGACTGGCTTCGAGCTCGTCGTTCCAACAGCAGGAACCGATACCACTTGAAGCGAGATTCGCCTACTTTCGAACAGGATTCCTTAGGACTTGGCTGAGTGCTCTACGGTTGGGATATGGTTGGACGGTAGCTGCCCAGCTCAGATGGGGGCAGTAGCGCGATTCCAACAGATACACCAGCGGTAAACCTGATCAGCCTAGTCGGGGAGTGCCCAAACTCTGAAACGGGTTCCGACCAATAAAGGTGCTCGGCCGGTACTTGCCCAGCTCAGATGGGGGCAGTAGCGTCGATTCCGAGGAAACTCTTATTGGAAACGGATTACCGCGAGAGAGTTTGATAGGCTGGAGGCGAAGAGTGTTATTGAGGTGATATGTAGGAGTAAGGGTGGACCTGGCGACAAGTCCGTACACTTGGATAGGATAGTGAAAACTGAATATATTTTGGTTGTATCAAAACGCTTTTATAGCGTCCCTTAGACCTAAGTTTTGGGCGTCGGTGCCCACGTACGCATGTGCGTCTATCTTCCCGCACAGGGGTTCTAGACGCACTTTCTTCCTAATTCTAGATTTCCCTTGGTCACGCATCCTAGTAGGGGAACGTTTTCATTTTTAACTTTTATGACCCAAGTTCTCGCGCCTCGCTGGTGCATGTAAATTACTTTAAATCAATCCGCACCAGGCTTCCTGTTTACATTGGCCCGCTCCCCAGATCTAGCCTATAGCTTGGATGCGTACGCATGCATCGCTGCCTATCTAGGCCTAAGTGCATTTTTCCATTGATTTTGCTCTCTGCGGTGGAACCGTCGCTAGCTCGGTTTTATTGCCCTTTGTGTTTTTGGAAGGATGCCGAACGCAAGATTGTCCCTTGGGACGATTTCATTGCTTTCTATTAATGCTTCAACTATCCTTCCCAAGACTGGTTCTATTACGATAATTCGTTTATCTTGGCGTTGTTACGCATCTTTTTAGGGAACCAGATTTTATTACCTTTGCGCCAGGCTCGCATTGCCGGGCGCACCGAGCTCCATGCGACCGATTCATTACCATTCCATTCACATAGCACGCGGACTGCCTTGGCATCGAGCGTCTAATACACCGCAGCGCTGCACGCATTGCAGGGCTGCATATGGTTCACCGTGGAGCGAAGAAAGTGGAAAGTAAATGCGTACTGATTCTATATGCGTCAGCCAGATCTGGCGGTGTGGCATGTTTACTTCTCGTTTACGAGGCGTGAGTTAGGGTAGGTTTGGTCTTGACTTTGTGCTTCTTGCACCTCTCTTAGACAAATTTCTTGCTTTCGCTTATTTCCCGTACGAGGGCGGTGACCTATCGTGGGAACTTGAAAATGCATAATGAATTGCGATATTTTACGTTGCATCTGCAACAAAGTCCGTTGGACTTCCATTTCCGGAAATCATGCCTTGGACCTTTTCTGAGTAGAACAGGGGGTAAGTGTCAACATTTCCAACAAGCGTTCTATTCCCAGCAGCAGAAAGGGTTTCAACATTCAACAAGGCTGGCGTAACATGCTACAAGTGCACGTTGGAGAGGCCGCAATCGTATTGGAGAAAGAACTCGGATCGGGAAGTAATAAAACACGTGTGTACTGAACGTGAACAACAAAAGGAATGACAGTTTTATTCAGCGGAAGTAATACATAAAGAGCCTGAATTTATAAAGAGACGACATCTTATCCATTTGACAGGTCTTCTGCTCGATTGGAATGACTTTTCCTATGACTTTGACGGACAATCGATTGTTCCAATTTTGACATGTCGCCTCTTTATAAATTTAGGCTCTTTAGTAATACAGATGTTAACAAACATATGTATCATGGTTTCTCTCTAGTTGATGAAGTTGTCGCCGCTTGGGGGGCTCAACACTCCTCCTCAACTTCAACAGACTTTACTCCGATAGCCGCCCGAAGTTTCCCTAGCTTCACTGCTGCTAGCGGCTTAGTCAGGATGTCCGCCTCCATACATTCTGTAGGGCAGTATTTGATGGACACGACACCGTTTGCCACAAGATCCTTCACGAAGCAGTATTTGGTGTCAATGTGCTTCGACTTTCGTGAAGCGCGTTCCGTAGCAGTGAGAGCAATGCAGCTCTGGTTATCCTCATGAACTGCAACGGGATACGCCATGGACACAACCAGATCAGCCATTAGCTTGCGCAGCCACTGTAGCTCCTGCAGATAGTCAGCCAAAGCGATATACTCAGCCTCGGTGCTGGATAGCGCCACGCTGGTCTGCTTTCGGCAATACCACTCGATGTGTCCACCAACATTGAACAGAAAGCCATATTTTGGATTTTCGGTCCGTCACTTCACCCGCCCAATCGGCATCTACGAAACATTCCAGCTTCAGTTCCTCGTTAGCACCTAGGTGTAACTCGTGGTTGATTGTCCCCTTCAAATACCGAAGCACCTTTTTGGCCTCGATCCAGTCGGCCTTCCCTGGTTTGGATATACGCCGCCCAAGGACAGGAGTAGCGATTGAAATGTCCGGACGACTGTTTATGGCAACATACAACAACGCACCGATTAGGCTTTGGAATTTATCCTTCTCCGCAGGCTCATCGCTCTCCTCCTGCTGTTGTTGTAGGTAACCACTCGCCATCGGGACCCGTGATGTGTTAGCCTTCTCCATTCCAAATCGTACGAGTGTTTTTGATATGTACGATTTCTGGTTGAGAACATACGCACCGGCTTGTTTTCGGACCTGAATCCCCAAGAAGCACGAAAGTTCTCCCAACTCGGTGATTTTGAAGTTCCGCGCCAACACCTCGACCACTGCTTGGTATTCCTGCTCCGTGTTGCAGGTGATTATGAGATCGTCTACGTATAGTAGCACATACACGTAGCGACCGTTGATCTGCTTCATATAGAGACATGGATCCGCCTTCGACTGTTAGAATCCAATCTCCTTCATAACTGCATCGATCTTTCGGTTCCACACGCGGGCAGCCTGTTTTAGCCTATACAAGCTGCGTTTGAGACGGCATACCCTGTTTGGATCCTCGGTCTCGAACCCAGGAGGCTGTTTCATGAATATCTCCTCCTGTGATTCGCCATAGAGATATGCTGTTTTAATGTCGACGTGCCTTGCCAACATTTTCCGGCTGCTAGCCACTGTGAGAACTGCACGGAAGGTGGTTTGTTTTACCACTGGTGCAAAAACCTGGTCTGCCGAACTTCTGGCAAAACCCTTGAGCGACGAGCCAGGCTTTGAAACGCTTTCCTTGCGCTTGCACACCCATCTTGACCCGATGGCCCTACTACCTGTAGGCAACTCGACGACGTCCCAGGTACCGTTCTCCAGTAATGAAGCCATTTCTTCCGCCATAGCCGCCTTCCACTTATAATTCTCAGAACTAGCCATCGCTTCTGCATAATTTCGCGGTTCACACGCCACCTCTGCAGCTAATCCAATTGTATCTCGATATCTTTCCAGTGGTACTCCGATGTTCGTTCTGGCAGAACGTCGCAAGCCGCAAGGAACTTCACCTAACTCTTCCTGACCTGATTCGTTCTCAACGCCTAGAAAACGACCATCGCCGCCTTCGTCCGAGCCGTCTCACATCCGAAAAACTCTTCTTCCGACTCGATGCTTTGGTTGCGCACGTCATCTCCCAGTTCATCCAAAGGAACCGCGTTATTGGGCGTACTTCCTACCTGTACGAACACCTCTTTGTCCACACCTCGTTTGATTGCCTCCGACTGGTCGCAGGTAGCATCCGGTGGCTTTGCTTCGTTGAACTCCAAAAACTGGAGATGTTCACTACAATCCGGCCGGTACACACATCCAGTAGCCGGTAAGCCTTATGCTCGGAAGAGTATCCGACGAAGGTGAGTTTTTCAGCTTTAACCTCGAACTTCTTTCGTTTCTGATGGGGAATCCAGGCGTACGCAGCACATCCGAAGATCTTCATGCCCTTCAGGTCCGGCTTCCTGCCGAACCAAAGCTCGAACGGAGTTTTGTCAACAGCAGCGGACGGCAACCTATTTTGGATGTAGGCGGCCGTATTCACCGCCTCTGCCCAGAAGCGTTTGGGCAGCCCTGCATCGAGTAGCATACACAAACCCATTTCGTTGAGGGTCCTGTTTCGCCGCTCTGCCACCCCATTCTGTTGGGGAGCATACCCAGCGGTGTACTCAGGCTTTATTCCCTCCTCGGCATAAAATTTACGGATACTGTTACTGATGTACTCACCTCCTCTGTCCGAGCGTATGGTCTTCGGCTTCTTACCTAGCTAGTTCTGGGTGAATCGGACGTAGTCGCGAATCCTACCTTCAACCTCCGATTTTTCCTTGAGAAAATACACCATAGTGTACCTACTATGGTCGTCGATCAACGTTATATAGTACCTACAGCCGCCCGGAGTCTCCGTCATCGGACCGCAGACGTCGCTGTGTACTATATCGAGCACCTCCTTTGACGTTTTCTTAGCTACCTGTGGAAAAGACGGCCTAGCCATCTTCACTGACGCACATTCCAGACACCAGACCCTTACGCACCGCTTCCTTGATGGCTTCCAGATTCTTGTGGCCGAGCTCAAGTGTGAGCTCATCTTCGTCCCGTGCCTCCAACGCTGTTGTGAACGGATTGAACGCGTCCGGGAGGCCACGAAGGATCAGCGCCACTTTCAAGCATTCGGTCATCTCGAAGCCCGAATTCTGGAGACGAGCGTAATGCTTCTCAATGCCGGCAAGATAACTTTCCATATCATCACCCACTCGGTAATTTTGGTTGGTGATTTGCTTGAGCAGCGTCACTTTCTGCCCCAGAGACGTTTTGTTGTGGTGCAGCTTGAGTGCATCCCACGTCTCTTTCGCTGTTGCTTTGTCGCGGATCAAATTGTACTGACTCTTGTCCACCACACTATGATGCGGAGTGTCCAATGAAGGATGCACAAGAAGGCCAATTCGAACAAGCATGCTGCATTTACGATAACCCATTCCTCAACCAGGCGCGAGCCTCGGCACGAGGTGAGTTGGATATTCGATTCAGGTACCACTTCGCACATGTGTCACAGCGGCTTTACATTGGAATATGCGAAGGAGGTTAAGCAGCGAATCTACGAGGCAAACAATGCTGTGTCGATCGAAGGGCTCACGTTGGCAGCGTCAAGATCGAAGCAGATGTCGGCGATGGCACGTGCAATGTTAATTTGTCCAACGAGCTGTGCACTCCCGATCTGGCGATCAACTTGATATCCGTGAGTGAGATTTGCAGCAACAGGTAACACAGTAACGTTCTCGAAAGATGCATACTAGGTGCGATCGGCTTCCAACGATGTGGTGGACTCTATCCACTATGTTTGGCAAATGAACAAATTTTCTGCGTAACCAAGGAAGAAGCAGACAAGGTGTTGTGGCACCGAAGAATGGGGTATTTGAAAATGCCACGTCTCAAGATGGTCAGGTCCATAGCAACATTGATCGATTTCGTTGATGCAGAGGTCCAGGCTTGTATTGCGTGCTTGAAGAGAAAACATTTCCGTCATCCTTTCTAGAAAAGCGGAAATCGTGCAGGAGAAGTGCTCGAGCTGATCCATAGAGATTGATGTGGCCCGATGGAGAATGTGTCCATCGGTGGTGCCGATATTTCCTAACATTTATTGACGACAACAGCCGCAAGATGTTTGTGTATTTTCTGAAGATTTCAAGTCGATGGTGGAAAACCAGACCGGCAAACGGATCAAGCGCATGCGGTCCGATAATGGCACAGAATACGTAAACGGTGAGTTTGAAAAGTTTCTTCGCAGATCCGGGATTCACCACGAGGTTAAGGTGTCCTACAATCCGGAGCAGAACGGTCTAGCTGAGAGAGTGTGAATCGAACGTTCGTTGCACGAGCGCGATGCCTTCTGTTTGATGCGAATCTGGAGAAGCGATTTTGGGCGGATGCTGTTTCAACTGCTGTATTCCTGATCAACCGATTACAGACGAAAGGTTTGCAAGTGACCCCGGAAGAACGGTTCACCGGTGTGCAGTCAGTTCTGGCTGAACTACGTGTGTTCGGAGCGAAAGTGATGTGAAAGCTATCAAAGTGGAATCCGAAATCTGCACCTGGCGTTTTCGTTGGATATTCCGATCGTTCGAAGGGACTTCGGATCTTCAATCCAAGAATGTGATGTCGTCTTTTTGACCCAAGGTAGCGGAGATACTGAACAGAGGTTGGAAGTTGAACCTGTGAATGAAATGATGGAGTGATTGAGTGATGAAATTGTACAGGGTAGTGAAGTTACCGGCTGACCAGCAGTTTTCGCCGAACTCAATGGAAGAGATCAAGAAAACCTTTCAAGACGAAACGGATTACGACAGTGCAAACGACACCATTCTGGTAACCTCGTCTGCACTCCCCTCGCAACAAGAAGAGCGCTGGAACCCAGGAAAGTATCAACATTTTGATATGGCATACAGTGTACTTCCTGAAACGTTTGTTGAATCCCAGGTAACCGACGAGCATGAGAGGGTAATCGAGCCGCAGTCAGTCGGTGAGACAATGGAGGCCGACGATCGTGAGCGTGAGCGAAAGGTTATGGAATCTGAAATGCATTCGTTGACCATCAATAAGACATGGAAGCTAATCGAGCTACCGGTAGGCAGAAAGCCTTTGAAGGCTAAATGGATCTTCAAGCGGAACTTGAATCCGGACGAATCCGTGGAAATATACAAGGCAAGACTTGTTATCAAAGGATTCTCGCAGCTCAAGGGAGTTGATTTCAAAGAGACCTACTCACCGGTGGTAAGATACGCAAGCATCCGCTCTGGTAGCAATACACCAAATGGATGCGGAAACGGCGTTTCTTCAGGAAGAGCTATCCGGCGAAGAAATATACAAGGAGCAACCGGAAGGATTCGTCGACAGGATGGCACCAAAGAAATGTTGTCGTTTGGTGAAGGCGCTGTATAGATTAAAGCTAGCAAGCCGAGTCTGGAATTTGAAGTTGAACGTAGAGCTGAAACGCATGGGTTAGAAGCGATCTAGCAACGATCCGTGCGTGTATTTCAAAATAGAAGGCAACACAATACTTGTAATCGCCGTGCTGTTTTCGACGGATCAAACTTTAATCGATACCGTGAAGAAGCAGTTAATGGCGACGTTTCATATGAAAAAGCTGGGCCAAGCAGGTACTCGGTATGCGAATCACCAGCTGTGACGACGCAGTTATGCTGGATCAAGAAAGGTATGTAGATGATCAACTCGAGTATAAACTGCAATACAGTATCGACGGCCATTATCCGGCCCATTATCATGGCGTTTGACGAAGATGGAATCAACCGAGCAACAGAAGCAACAAATGGAAAGGATTCCGTTTCGCGAATTGGTAGGAGGATTGCAGTTTCTAGCGCACTGCACATGGATGTGGCTTATGCCGTGAACCCCTGCGAAACACAATGGATAGTAGCCAAAAGGATTCTCCGATATATGAAGGGCACAAAATCGAAGCTTATTTTCCGGAAGGATTCAGCAACGCAGATTGGGACAACGACCTTGAAACCCATCGTGCTGTCACAGGGTACACGTTTCAGTACTGTGGCGGATCAGTGGCATGAAGTTGTAGTCGACAATAAACTGAAGCGGAATATATGGCTCTGTCAGGTGCGACACAGGAAGCTGTTTGGTGGCGTGGATTCCTTGGCGAGGTGTTCCAGACAGATGTTTCAGTCCCAATCTTCTGTAACAACCAGAGTGCGATATGTTTGGCGGAGAAGGGGATCGTCTATTCGCCACGAAGCAAACACATCGACCTGAGCACCACTTCGTACGAGAGCAACTTGAGAGGAAGGCAATCTCGTTACATCACGTCAAATCTGAGCTTCAGAAGGCGAACGTTCTCACCAAGCCCATTCCGGGTGACCGTTTCACTGAAGCTGATAAGAATCTAGGAATAAATCAAATTCACGGTTAAGGAGAGGATGTTGTAGTAAGCCTTGAATTTGATAGTCATAACCAGACGTCTTTCAATTACGACTTTAAAGTTCAAACCGATTCCGGTGAAGATTTTCAATGCTGCCAACGTTCCAATGAAATTTTCTGTCGACGAAGGAGGTTCAAGTCGATTTCGGTGGAGATTGTCGATGCTGCCAACGATGGATTTTCTGAATCCTCGGCGAAGCAGGTTCTAGCCGGATCTTTCGTTGGCAGCATCGAAAATCTCCACCGAAATTGAATGGAACCTCCTCCGTAGACATCGTTAAAAAAACTCCGCGGAAATCCACTGGAACTTTCGTAGGCAGTATCGAAAATCTTCACCGAAATCGTCCGGAACCTGCTCCGTCGGGAACGCTAGAAAACTTCTTTACATTGTCTGAAACGTTATAAATCTCAGTCAACTCCAAGAGTGAAAACGGATTTTAACGGATCAGATTGATTGATAAAATTGCAAGGGGTGGTCACTCTACACACTCATTTTGCGCCAACTTTTTTTCTCAGTGTGCCGCAGCTGTGCCGGCAGTGCTGCCAGCTAGGCCAACAGTGCCAGTCATCGAGCTAACTTTGTTTAATTGTGAATAATTACATGTTTGGCAACCCGGTATTTTGATAGCCTAAAACCGAAAATAGCACTGGGAGTTCGTGAACCGAGACACGGATCTTCAGCAGATTTGCGAAACGTTGATGCACCGTTGCAACTTTCTATTCTGTACGATGGAAAGGCCGGTGTGCAGCAGCAACCGCCATGGAGGGAAGTAATCAGGTGAAAAATAACAGCTCAGAATCACGACGAGCAGTTTCAGTTGGAAGGTAATTCTGGGTGCTCCAATGATTTGGTTTGGCCATTGACCTGCCGAAAATTAGTCCACAATGAGTTGTTCGTATTGTACGGAACGGATAGAGCTCAAATAAGAAAATGTGGACGGTTTTGTAGCTCTGGGCAATGGTTTTGATTACGGGGCTGGAGGGTATCCGGAAGATAAGATATTTGCCAAGGATTAGGCCGATTAAAATTCTTGGAGGAACTTTTTTTTAAATCATAACTAGTGCTGCCTGCGGTGCTATTTGTAATGTGGGATTGATTGATTCTTTATTCTGCCTGGAGCTCATGACAGCTCTGACAAGAAATTCTGATAATCCTTTCTGTAGGCAAGAACTCCAGTATTTTGGAAATTTCCTATAGATCTACCGAATAACCACAAGAACTATCAACATTTCAGAAACGTCTAGAAAAATTAAAAAATCCAGTGCGCTTGATTTTAAGAAGAAGTGTTTGGAAACTTTGAAAAGAATATTGAGAAGTTTTGCATTGAATCCTACTGCGAGTTTTTTCATTGTTCTGTTTACTAAATTTCTCAAAACATCTTCTAAGAAACCTGATTTAATTTATTCACGAAAACCCCCCTTCCAACAGCCACAACATGAGATCGAATTCTACTTCTCGAAAATCGTTGCCCTGCTGGGCAGTGCCCTCACCCGGGACCGTGGTCTCATTGCGTTGAGCCACTTCCTTCCGCAGTGCCCGTTGGACGCCCTGGAGGAGAAGCTGCAGTACTACGTCAACGTGTGCTCGAAGATCTGCAACCAGAAGGGTCACGTTGCCAGCATTCCGCTGGCCTACGATGTGCTGAGTATGACTTTGACCTAGGCTAGGGAAAAAAGGGAATGAAATCTGACTTATCTGGGAACCTTCTTGTAGAACAAATTCTGATCAAATCGTTGGAATCGTCCGATCTCAACAAACTGGCTATCAGCAACATTCCGAAACTGATGGACAACATCACGAGGTCCATTGATCCTTCCACGCATGTTGCGGCGCTAGATTTCCTGGAAACAGTCATGCGCCACTATCCGGGTGTTTCCGGTCCGGCCAAAAACCGTATCGAAGACTATCTGTACTCTTTGGTGGACTCGGAAGATCCGCAGGTCGTAGAACGCACCGGGCGTTGCCTACTGCTCTTACAGCAAATCCGAGGCGGTGGCCAGCATGGTACTCTGCACAAGAAAACCTGGGATGAGTACCAGTGCAAACTGGTCGACACGATACACGATTTGCTGGGAAAAGTCTTCGCTCATACACCGGAAACATTTGACGTTGAAGAAAACCTTGAATGTCTCAAACTGCCCAAGCTAGCGACCGACGACGAACCGGTCATTTCAGCTCGAAGGATCGTCAACCGTTTACTGAATTTGATCAGCTATCTAGAAGAAGCGATCGTACTACCATATCCAGTACCAAAGCCGTTCCGGCCGATGAAACTCTTGAATGTGGTTCTTCGTGGTCATTCGGTAAGCTGTCAGACCATGGCAAAAACTACCATTCAAGAGAATCTGGCACTGGGAATGCTGTTGCCACAGGTCCAGGTACAGCTATTGAAGGTTCTTGATGCCTTGGTTTTGGTGCTGAAATCGAATATGCTTCCGTTTGGAAATCTGTTGACGGATCTGTTCGATCAGTGTCTCAAAGGGACGTTGACCACGGGTGCCAAAGGACGCAAGAAGTCCTACATAGCGCTGCGAACGAAGGTTTACGGAAGCATTGGCTTGTGGTGCGAAACGGTCACATATGCCAGTGGTATCGAGGAGATTACGGACGGCTTGCTGGAGCATATCGTGCAGGACGTGGCTCCATTCGAATCGGAAGTGACACTACAGGTTAATGCCAGTCGGTAAGTTGTTTGTCATAAGGACGCATGTGTTCGAAGTTTAAGAAAACTTTTGCTTTACAGTCAAAAATTATCCGCCAAGGCGAAGAAGAAGCTCCAAAAGGAGCAAAATGCCGCTACTTCTCTAGCGAAAACTCACTCTACGGGTTCTTTCGAAAACACCAAGCATCTCCAGTCGGACTATGGTAACGAAGTTCTCTGCTTGGCCGCACTTCGTTGTCTCAGCCAGATTCTTAATGCTGCCGGTTGTTTCATCAAGCCCATCATGCAGAAGCTCATTCAAGAGAAAATCGTTTCGCTGTGCTTTTCGGTATTCTCCCAGCTCAATACGGGTGTCCGTCAGAACCTCTACTTCGACCCGAACTGTCGGAAAGCCCTTCTTTCCGCACTGCACGCCTTGATTGTCAATCCGCATCATCTCTGTCCACCGCCGCTGCAGTACGGGGTAGCCTTGTTCAACGTAGCCGGAGTGCAGGATCCTAACGGAGACGTTCGTGCTAGGGCTTCCGAGCTTAGTCGTTCGGCTGAAACGTTGGTTCACCCTCGCAAGGAAGTCTTCTATTTCCCCGTGGAAGAGAACGCAGTGAAGGACATGTTGGTGGCTAAGAAAAAGCACCCATTGAATAGCACATTCTTCCCGGCGAAACAATCTTATGACGGTAACAGAACTCCGATCAGTTTTGAAAAGGCCAAACAACAACCGGTAGTTAGAAAGGTGACGGAACAAGTGGAAGAGCCTGAGTTGAGTGACGTAGATGAGCCGATCGCTGTGGTTGAGGAGATCACTATAGAAGAAGAGAAGTCTCCTGAAGTCGTTTTTGAGCTGGATGATGTTGACAGTGGAGGCAATTGCAACAACGGTGAACTGCGAAAATCAGTTACGGATAAGACGTTGGAGTCGGAGGCTATCGAAATCGATTCCGATGGCGAGGAGGAAGATGAAGTGGAGGTTGTTGAGCCGGAGCAAACTCCGAAAAAAGCTAGCAAAGCCGTAAAAACTCCGAACAAGTCTACTGAGAAGCCTCCAAAGTCAGACGACGATGTGGAAGTAGTTGAGGAACCTTTGAGCACACCGAAAAGGGCTACGACTCAGAAACGGAAGTCGGAAGCTAAGGAACAACCGGAGGAAACCGAATCCAGTGAGAAGAAGTCGAAACCAATCGTTGAAACGGACGATGTTGATGCTCGCGTAGATGACTTGGTGGCGGAATTCGTCGATGAATTGAACGATGATGTTTAGTAAGTATACCAGTGATTCTATCACCCCTATTCTGTATTCCGTTCGATACGGAATTCCCTTTGTATGGGAAATCCGTGTCGATTGGAATAGAGAATAGGGGCTAATAAAAGTGTTATATGTATTATACTTTCTTAGGTACCACAAAAAGAAATCCCTAATTATCACCCATGCTAGCGATTTTCTGATCGATTTCAAGGATCATCTGCGCTCGCTTCTCCATTATGCATTCAAGATAAACTGGCAAATCTGGAAAAGCTGTCGAATTTTGACACAAGTGCAACTCGGCATTCCCGTACAGTTCGGCTCGGAATTCCCAATCCTTGTAGACGGTATCTTCCGTGTCGGCATTGAAACTCTTCTCATAGTCCATCAATTTCGCATTGAAACGCTTGAAGCTAGCAGCCTCTTCCAGCAGCGCTTCTCGAGTAAGGTCGTCCACATTTATACATTCGTCTGGTAGTTTAGAGAGAGCGGCTTCTTCCAGATCAAGATCACACGTTACAAACCTGTTCTCGTCGGATTGTGCCAACTAAAAATTGCGAGTTGTAGAACGTAGTTAAGCGTAAAAACTGAAGCTACTCACTTTCAAAATTGATGCAATCAGGAAAAGGCGAACAAAGAAAGTAAGCATTGTAGAGCACTTGCTGGAGGATGAGTCACGCAACGCGGTCGGTTTTTGCTCACAACGAATGTGTCCGGATAAGACGAAGGTTTATTTAGCAGTGGTAGGCATTCATTGAACAAACTTTAGATGGTGCTATTTGACATTGTTTTATAGGCAAATCAATTTCAAGATAAGCCTCACCTGTGCTGGTTGATAGCGAGGTAGATATTTAGTTAGCACTGTGAGAGCGGGGATGACGAGTTGTCTTACTGATAATTGAGTACTTAAGGACTGTTGTGAAGGGCAACTGAACCAACCGCGTACACACCGCATGCTGGTTCGATTTAAAAAAAAAAATACTCCTGTGTTTATGCAAGCGTGTACCCCGGTTCGGTTGGATTTAACGGTTGACTATGGAAGGACTGACGATCGAGCGGAATTATCTCTTCGAGAAGATTAAGTGGGAGCTAAACACGGCGAAACGCGTCCAGAGCCGGGGCCCTCCACTTTGTGAGGTTAGGGAACGCGTGCAGAGTGAAATCGAAGATAAAACGCCGTCATTGGAATCAGTTTCATCGGTTTTCAACTACCGGAGTTTGAGGAGTTATATTATGAAGCCAAATGTATCTACTCGCAGATGGAGGAAGGGATTGTTGGCAGTGATAACACGTTTGAGGAACCAACTAGTAGTCTACGGCATGCAGTTTCGACACTGCTGGAAACGCACCGGTTGCTCCTGTTGAACCAAGCTGTAGTTTATATTGAGGAGCAACATCTGCATTGAACACACTATGTCCGTTCTGCTCTCCCATCAAGTGTGACGCCCATGCGGTGGTGTAGAATTCCCATGTACCGTTACTTGAATAAACACGTTTTTAGTCGCTCTGTAAATCGTGGTGTTTTTTGATAGCTTTCTGGCCGAATTCGCGTGTGTAGGTAAGTATCAGGGATTTAGTGAAAATGGAGCGGGAATCAGAAAATGTCCGGATTCCGATGTTTGAAACCACGAACTTCCCATCATGGAAGTTCTGCATGTTGATGATGCTGGAGGAGCGTAATCAGCGTGGCCAGATAATTTTTTCACTATCGGTAGCTTCTCAAAACTTTTATCGGTAGTTATCGGTAGGCCGTCTTAAGAAGGCTTTCCCAATACTTGAAACCTTTGTGAGCGGGGGGGATTCTCGGTAGGAAAAGTGAAAAATCGGTAATTTTTAAACTTTCGTCTGTGAATCGGTAGGCGTCCCGAAAATCGGTAGGACTACCGATAAACGGTAGGTCTGGCCACCCTGAGCAACATATCCATAGTCGATCGTTTGCACTTCACTCATTCAGTCCAGTTGATGTACATTTATGGTTCCAACAGAGACTCGACTAGTGTAGTAGTCAAACAGTTTAGTTTAGTCCGGTTTTGGCTCGCTCAGTCGAGTTGTTCGAGTTGCGCGTTTGTTCGTGTCGTAGTGCCGGTCGCATCGTGTGATGGGAAGACAGCGCTCCCGGAGCAAGCTATCACAAATAGGTACGCTACTCTTCCCACCAATGTTGGGAATGTCCCACCAGTGGAAGTGAAGCGGACGAAGAAAAGGAAGAAGAATCAGGGCCAGTCCGATGGTGCGAGTGGCCGTGACACCATGACGAACGTCAGCGACATCGGTGAATTCGGCGTTATCGTCGAGCATGAAAATTCTGCCGTCCCGAGTGCGGCAAAAGTCAAGCTTCCACTGGTGGTGATTAAAGTGCCACTCAACACGCTCATTGGCGATCTCACATCGCTGGGCGTTGCAGCTGAATTCAAGCTGAGCAGGATCGGCACTAAGGTGATGCTGCGTACCAAAGCGGAGTACGAAGCAACCGCGAAGTACCTGAAGGATTCCAGGGCGGAATACTTCACACATGACATCCCCGGTGAGAAGCCCTTGAAGGTAGTCATCAGGGGCTTACCGAACTTTGACTCCAAGTCGATCGAAGAAGAACTTAAAGACCGTTACAAGCTAGCCCCAATCGCAGTCTTCCGGATGACGAGGAGAGACGAAAACGTAAAAACGTACCCGGATTACTTTTTCCTGGTACATTTCCAGAAGGCAACGGTGACGCTCAATGCGTTGAAGGCCATCCGCTCCATCAACCGCCATCAACTTCATCATTGTTTAATGGGAGCCATACCGTGGCGGCCGTCACAACGTCACCCAGTGTCAGCGTTGCCTGAATTTCGGGCATGGCACCCGAAACTGCTACATCAATCCGCGCTGTGGCAAATGCGCCCAAAATCATGTCGACGAGTCGAAAACGTGCAAATGCCCCTACTGTGGTAGAGCTCATCAAGGGTCCGACAGTGTCCCAAACGCGAGGATTTCAAGCGGATCCGAAAGTAAGCGTCTACAAGAAGCCTACCAGGACGGAATAAGGAAAACTCTCCGGCATTCAGGGTGGAGGACTTCCCGCCTCTTCGTGTTACGCCGCACGGTCAAGCAAATCCACGGGTGCAATCCCGGCCCCCGTATAGAAACGTCTGGTGCCTCAGCTGGACAAAGCTCTCTACCCCCCCCCCCCCCCCCTGGATTCTGGAGACAACCACCAGCACAAAACGACAATCCCGATCTGCGGTTGAGCTGATGAAGATTTTCGTCGAAATGACCAGCGCTCTTCGTCAGTTCCGCAACAAGCCCGAACAGATCCAAGTGCTCGGTAAGTTTATTATTCAGTATGGCGTCTAAACCGTTAACTATAGTCACTTGGAACGCTTGGTCTGTACAAGCCAAAAAGTTCGAGCTAGCTGACTTCCTCCGCAAGCATAGTATCGACGTGGGCATCCTATCTGGTGACAGCTTCTGGTTGCCTGACCACAACATTATTCGGTTTGATCGCACCAGCTCCAGGGGGGTGGTGTTGCGGTCGTTGTCAAGAAAGGAATAAAATACCACACTCTGTCCCATATCCGCACCTCTATCATTGAGGCCCTTGGTGTGGAGGTGGAGTCGTCGACTGGATACGTTCAGTTCATCGCCGTCTACTGCCCTCGACAGTGTGCCACCAGCAGTGGACTAGCGGCTAAATTCAAGAAGGACCTGTCCACCATCACCCGTACCGGTCCCCGCTTCGTAGTTGGAGGAGATCTAAACGCTCGCCATGAGGCCTAGCGGAACTACCAGCAGAACCAGAACGGTCGCCTGCTGTTCGACTACTCACAGCATGGGCTGTACTCCGTTTGGTTTTGGGATGAACCAACATTTATTTCACCGGCGGGCAACCCATCGACGCTAGACCTGTCCCTGACAAATATCGGCTTATCCAAGCCGGTAGCCTTGAACGAACTCAGCTCCGACCACCAACCGGTGGTGGCTGAACTGCACTGTAACGTGACATCATCGACAACCCGCTGCTTGACACCGTAGAGCACATCGACCGAGCGTTGGAGGGACTCCACCAAGCCATAACCGTGGCTGACGAGGCGTGCGTCCGACGAGTTCCTGTGAGGGGTAAGTTTATTGCCATTGATTCCCACACCCAACTCTTGATTCGCCTGAGAAATGTTCGTAGACGCCAGTTTCAGAGGACTGAAGATCTGGGCAAAAAACGTGAAATGGCCGATCTGAACAGGCAGAAATGAAAGTTTCGGGCGTGTTGTCCAGAATCTGGACGTCCGCTCCAGACCATTCTGGAAGGTAGCCAAGGTCCTGAAAACTCATCCCAAACCCATTCCACCTCTCAGAGTCGAAAATGATGACGATCGGCTTTCGCATTTGCTTGGCTCGACTATCCAAAGTGTGCTCGATGATCAGGTTGCGCAATACGTTCAAAACCTAGATGCCTCCCTTGTATCGTGCCTCCGGCGGATATAATTACAGTACAACAAATTTGCTCAGCGCTGAAATGCACCAAGAACATGAAGGCTCCCGGGTTTGACGGTATATTCAACTTGATATTGAAGAGACTCAGCATGAAAGTGCAGTCTCTTCTAACCGCTATCTTCAACAGATGCTTGGAACTGCACTACTTTCCTAGCATCTAGCAAAATAGCAAGATAGCAAAAAACATACCAATCCGCAAACCCGGTAAGGATCCAACATTGCCTTCAAGCTACAGACCATTCAGTCTCCTTTCAACGCTGAGCAAATTATTCGAGAAACTCATTCTCAATCGTTTGCACAAGTTTGTCGAGGAAAATAACATTCTCCTTCCGGAACAGTTTGGATTCAGAAAGGGACACTCCACCAGTCACCAGCTAGTACGAATGACCGCGCCGCTGGATCTAATCATTGACGAGACTGGTGCTCTTAGCCAATCAATGATAACCCAAATGATTGAACTATTCCACAAAAGGTTTGGATGATATCCGGAACACGTCGTTAAGCAAAATAATCATAACAATTTTATTGGGGGAGAGGAAGCCGATAGTGACATCGATGACAGCGAGGTCGAGGACTCCGACGACAACGAGGTCGAGCATTCCTATAACGAGATTGAAAATTCCAAAGCAGTAGGAGGTTCCGATTTTTCCCTAATTGTGTGTGCGGTTGTCTAAACTAGTTCTAGCGATTGCTAGCCTATCCTGGTCTTGTCTTCGAGCTCATGTGTTTGTGTGTGAGGAGATTTGCATGCGTTTTGTTTGCTCATGGTATCATCGATGTCGTCGCTGGTTTACCCTCGGCTTTACCTGTGTTGGCAAAGTAGCATCCCTTTTTCGAAGTGAGGTCGGCAATGTAGCACCCTATTCAACGGTGGTGTGTAGCGAATTGCACCCCGGACAGGTGTGGTGCAGAAATTTCCAATCGACCTTCGAGTTGGTACTGAACTAGCGCCGATTGCCGGTGGCGTAAATATCGACGAGGGGGTCGTCATCGATGAATACAGCACGTGGGTTCACGTGGTTGATATTGGCAGATTTGGCCAACGCTCTGTCGGAGAACAGGGTCACGGTGTCTCCCTTCCGGATTCTTACCCAAACCGGGAACCTTGACACTGAAGCTTGGGGTCTAGAGAGCGCAATCAAATATCATGAGTGCGGTTTGCCGAGCAAAGCCATGTATGCGGTGCAACGGCTGTTCGACACATTACAATAAATCTCCACACAAAAGACATTATTCACCTTACCTTTCTACACACTATGCACACACAATAAGTTGACCGCACGTAACTTATGACCTATCGTTTGTACTCTACAGGCTAACGGAAAGGAACGAGAAATGTCTGTTCGACTGCTACACATACCACGAAAAACACACCTTGACACTAAGTACACTTAAGTACTAACTACTCGCACTCCCGCCTCTTCCACGGTTCAAATCAAAGTGACCGAGTAGAAGTTCCTGATATTCTCAGATAGGCGTGATTTCAACGGTCATCGTGGCCGGAAGTACGTCAAATTACCGAAGTAATTCAACGACTTTTTAAACGACAATTCTCATCATCCTTCTCTGAAGAACATTCAATGCTACATCTCTTTCCTTGTCATGCAATTTCAGTATACTATCTTGCTCCAATCTATTTTCGGTTGCTCTTTTATAAGAGAGAACGGTTCGAATTCGAACCTCGGACTTTAACGACAGATAGCGCATTCGGGTCACATGAAATTTGGAAGGTTCGTCAACTAACACGTCTCGTTTTCTTCCAGAGCGGCGATCTCCTCACGCATTGCCGGAATCCACTGCTTGCGCTCCGGTCCATTGATCGCTTCCTCGTAGCTTTCGGGGTCATCAGACGGCATCTCAGATTGTATCGTTGACGACTGGGGGGAAACAGCTTCACCAGTAAACGAACTATAAGTAACGAAATCAGAATACTTGCCTGGAAATCGGCGCTCCAGGCCGCTGCGCCTAAACCCTTGCTGCTCTTCAGCTGGTCTATCAGATTGCGGCGGGAGCGCAGGCTCGTTTTCGACATCCTCGCTGCCGGCGTCTTCGTATTCAGCATCGCTTGAGTCGCTTCCCGATGTACCGTCCGTATCATCTGATGCTTCAATGGTGTCGTTGTTATCCATGCTTGGTTGTTCGATCGTGTACAGCTCCATGAACTGCACCTGTTGCACACTTTCGACGAGCTCGACCAAGTCCTGCGGTTTGCCTTCCTCAACCACAATCACGTCACGGCTGATCTGGATGTCACGCTTGACCGGATCGTATACCCGATATCCCTTGACATCGGCGGCGTATCCCACGAAAACTGCTTTCTGGAATTTTGCGTCGAACTTCTTCCTTCTGTGCTTCGGTACGTGGACCAGTATCCGAAAATACGCAAATGGCTCAGATCTGGCTTCTTACCGGTCCATGCTTCCTCCGGTGTCATCTCAAGGGACCTCGTTGGACTCCTGTTAACGAGATACGCTGCCGTTGACACCGCCTCGGCCCAAAATTCCTTCGGGAGACGCGAATCGTTCAGCATGCTTCGGGCCTTCTCGATGGGCGTCCGGTTCATTCGTTCCGCTACACCGTTTTGCTGTGGTGTATACGGACAAGTCTTCTGGTGACGCACTCCATCCTTCTCCAAGCTGCTTCTGAACGGCGCATTGACGTATTCGGTCCCATTGTCCGTCCTCAGAACCTTCAGCTTTCGGTCGGTCTGCCATTCAGCCATGGACTTGAACTTCACGTATGCTTCAAATGCTTCACTTTTACGTTCCAGGAAGTAGAGAAAAACTTTTCGACTCGCATCGTCGATGAAAGTCATCACATAACGGCTGCCACCGAGAGATGGAACTTCGATGGGTCCAACCAGGTCCGAGTGAACTAAGTCCAGCAGACCTTCAGCTCGCGACACACTGGAAGGAAAAGGATTACGTGCATGCTTACCCTCGATACAGGCGATGCACTCCGGGATAACGTCGTTTGCCAATTCGATGCCGTCGGCCATCGCCATCAGCTTCCGTAAACTTTGAAGGTTGAGATGCCCTAGTCGTCTGTGCCAGATTCTTGAACTCGTTGTAAGTAAGGATTCCTCGTTCCTTCGGTTGAGCATGTACAGGCCGCCTACCTGTGTGCCCGATGCGAGCACGTTGCCATCGCTTTCGTGTACCTCGCAGTTATCTGCAGTAAACACCACTGTCAATCCTTTTTGACACATCTTGCTGACCGATAGGAGATTAGTGGCCAGTTCCGGAATCTGCAGCACTTCTTGAACTTCGATGAGGCCTTCACTCAGCTCGAGATTGACCAACCCCTTCGCGACCGACTTCATGCTGTCGTTGTTTGCCGTTCCCACAGAACGCGACAATTCTTGCTGCACCACAAAATCGCTGCCACTCCGGGACATGTGACATGTGGCACCAGAATCGAAGTACCACTCCGAGGCGCTTACATTGCCGATCGCGAAAACGCTGCACAAAGCCTTACCAGACGTCCTTGGAGGATTTTGCTTCTGTGGACATTTCGCTGCAAAATGCACACGCTTCTTGCAATTGTGGCATGTGTCGTCCTTCTTTGCAGAACCACAGTTGCCACCTTTACAGAACCACAGTTGCCACCTGGCTTCGATTTTTGGTTTGAGTACAGCGCACCGTCTGCGCTGTCATTCTTGGGTCCGCTCTGCACCTTCACGTCTTGCAAATTTTTTGCCTTTACTGCGTCAGACGTTAACACAGTACCCGATGCCTCAAGTCCCATTATCATGGGTTCGTAATGCTCCGGAAGTCCCATCAGCAACAACGCAGCGAGCCATGAATCATCGACCTTGAATCCGATTCCCGCAAGTTTGTGTGTCGTGGACATCAATTCATCGATGTACGATTCCACGCTACCGCATTTGTCCAACCGGATCGACGTTAGCTTCCTCAGCAACCCGATTTTCCGCGTCAGACCGTTGTCCTGAAAAGCATTCCGCAGCTTCTCCCACGCTTCCTTGGCATCATTCGCGTCCTGGACCAGACTGTAATTTGTCGTCTCCAGGCTCAAGCAGATGGTGGCCAACGCCCGCAAACTAACCTCTCCGACGACTTGCTGACCTTCAGTCGGCGACACAGCGCACCAGGATCCATCGCGGATGAGCGTCATTTTCATGGCGAACGTCACGTCGTGTAATTTTCACGACCCTTCAACTTTTCGATGGTCGGCATAGCGACCGCGTTGATCCGTCCATGCCTAGCAGCTGACACTCCGGCTCCTAAGTTACTATTTACGGTTATTTTGGAGAAAAAATCGCTTTAGAAATTTAAAGGAAATTTCGGAAAATTAAATAGCAATTATGAGGCGAATTTTGGGTGATTGTCCTGATCACCCCTAATCAATAAGCGTTGGATCTCATGAGTTCCACAACGCGCATAATCCCCAATCAAGACCACTCGGCACCATCTCAACAAACCCATCAGCCCAAAACCTTTCCGAAACTGTCAAAAAAACCCGTTCTGTTTTGTCTCTCTCCCGTCGCTCGCGTAAACATTCCCCGTTGTCAAAGTGCCAAAACGCGAAACAGCATCAGACAGCCGAACAACATACGTGGATATTTCAGCAGCTAGAAGACGACGAACAAGCTTCAAGCAGCAGCAGCACACGCACGTTCCAGGTAAGCACTCCCACCTCGATTTCGTTTCGATTTGGCAACCTGTGGCTCATCGGATAGAAAAAAAAATACGTTCCTGCCTCCAGACAGATCCTCGAATTGCGTGCCGGGATACACCGACGGAAGGATCACACATACGTTCGAACGGCGGAATATTACTCAATCCTCTCGCCTTGCTTGAAAAGTGAAAGTCGCAGCAAGGAAACGGAACGCGAAACAGACACGGGAAAATTATGAAACAGCTTGCGTTAACCTTGACGCTGTTTGCGGCGGTGGCACTCGGTCAGCGAGTTGCCCCCGGAGTAAATCCCGGTCATTATGTAAGTATCCGGTTTGTTGTGCGTGTGTGTCGTTTTATGTACTTATGTTCTTCATCTTGTATGCTTCCATTGATTCCGCTTACGCCAGCAACAACAGCCTCAGCAACAGTATCAACCACCCCCGCCACAGTACAATCAGCCCCCGCCATCCCCGCAACAGCAGCAACACTATGTAAATTTTGAACAAGCTTACGGTTCGTGTGGTTGACCTTTTGGCTTATTGACTTTTTTGTTTTCGGAACATATATAGCAGCAACAACAACAGCAACCTCCTCAGTATCAACAGCAACAGGTTCCGGTTCAGCCCCAGTATCAGCAGGTGCCGGTACAGCAGCAGCAGCAGCAGCCTCACGGTGGTGGCCATGCTCCACACCATGGTCAGCCTCAACAGGTGTTGAATGCGAACATTCAAAACGAAAAAGCGTAAGATTCGGCTTGTGCAATTCTAGTTGGACTTTGTCCTTTAACGTGTAACATTCTTTGGGCTTACAGGCACATTGCTGAGCATATGGATGTCCCGATCGATACGAGCAAAATGAGTGAACAGGAACTGCAGTTCCACTACTTCAAAATGCACGACTCCGACAACAACAACAAGCTGGATGGGTGCGAGCTGATCAAATCGTTGATCCATTGGCACGGTATGTAACTTTTTTTTATGACTTCCGAATTTTGATGTGATGGTTCTGCTCAAACCTCTCATTCATAACGACAACTGTGTGAAAGTCCTGTGTTGTGGTCGTTAACATTGAACTCTGTTGGATGCGCGGGTGTCACATACTTGTACAGGGATTCACGACTATCATATCTATGTGTTATTTTTAATCATATTCGGTTCATGGCAACTAGACTCATAGACAACTAACTCATTCGCGCAATGTTGCTATCGATGTGGCATCCTGTTTCGTTTTAGGAGGGGAATTTGAAGCGATCATTATTGTGGAAACAATCGAGGTTTTGTGTTTGCTAAACTCGTGTTTCCAAGTGCGTCACACAGGTTGTTGAAATGTGGTGAAAGAGACTATTCTTTTCAGAAGCTGGTGCAAGTATATCAGTGTACAACTTTCACGACTACCATCGAATAGCCCTATCTGCAACATAACATGCTTTGACGATTCTTGGTTATTCCACCTATCATTCGAATCGATAACATGATGCTTTCTACACTATCAGTACACAGTGCTATCAGTTTACCATTCACTCATATGCTGATAAGCGAAGTAACTCATTCCAATAAGCAGTGTAAATATGCTATAGAAGTCGTTCTGCTGAGGCTTCGAAACTGAAGGCTGCTAAGCCTAGAATATTGATATGAAAATGTTCTCAGAATCTTAGTGACCATTTTTTGGATTAGCCTCAGAATCGCTTCAAACTAGCAATACTCAAAGGGAGAGATGGGCGGAGAAAACAAACTACAATTTGGCAGCAGGGTTTTGCATGTAAATTGTCTTGCAACCCTGGCTAGAAGCTAGCATTTTACGTGACTTTTTTTTTCGATTCGATGTACGTGCAAAATAATAACTGAGTGCATCGCAATATGGTGCACATTTCTTGGTGCCAATGAATCAATTGAGTTTGAATATTATTTTTCATTCTAAAAACTAGTTGAATTTGAGAAGCACACGAAAAATAAAGCGGATTGAATTGTTATTTGATTACGATTCTCTCAAATATGATCTTTAGTAAGGTTAAGAAATCCTCGGAAAAATCGATTGGCTCAAAACATTCTCTCAGCTCATTTCCTCCTCTGAGGATTTCTACATATGGGAAGTATGGTCACCCTCAGTATATGTTGAAAATGCAAAACATTTTTAATCATACCCAAAATAAACAAATAACATAATCGAACTATATTCTGGATGGGTAAACTATCACACAAATGGTTTGGATGATACCCCGAACACGTCGTTAAGCTCTCTTTTATGGTTATTTTTATTAGGGACTTCTTCTTGAATCTTCAGTTTTGTCTGAAATGAAGTGTTGCAAAAAAATCATTTTGTTTGATGAATTGCATAGTGATTTTTTAGAATAAGGCATCCTGAAATTGAAGTGGTGCATTTAGCAAGGTGAAGAGCTGCAGTTAGGAAATAATATAGGTCTAAGTTAGCCATGAGTTATTTGAATAAAAATTGTGATTCTTTCGTCGTCGCTCTAACGGACTAGACGCGATTAAATTTTTACCAATGTTACTTTGCTCCATTCTTCCTAAGAAAATGGCCCAGGCAAGTTACCATAGCAACCGATAAACAGAGTGATTTTTTTTCCGCCGTGCGTCGCCTTCGGGAGTGTTCCGTCGTTTTTTTTTTCAGAGCCGGAGATGGCCACAAGTGAGTAATTGGGTGTCCCACGGCTAAACGGAAGCAACTACAGCAGCTGGAATTTTAAAGTTGAGCTGTCGAGAGGATCTCTGGGAGTACGTGACTGGCACGTGCCCAGTGCAAACTGAAGCGAACGCAGCAGGCGTAAATGTGACCAGAAAGCGAGGGCTACAATCGGTCTTCTGGTAGACGATTGCCAACGGAATCTGATCCAGGACACCAATACCACAGACAAACAGACATAACACTCGCAAGATGTTCATCGGACAAGCATTTGACGGTAAATTTAAAAGTATCGTAGTTGGTAGTACCGCCACCTGTGGCGCGCATAGTCAATTCCCTTGCCTTTGACGTTTACCCACTACCGCCATCTGTTCAGCGTACTACCCTCCACAATGTACTCAACAGATGGCGGTAATGTTTTAGCGACGATGTTTTACAGTGAGAAATATTCACACGGCGAATGAGAACAACTCAAATTTGAGTTTAGTTCACTCATAATCGCCAAAAGTGCAGGAACTCAGCGATGAGTTAATTTGCCTCATGTTTTCCCAGGGTTTTCCAGGATTTACCAGGGAAAAAATCACAAATTTGAGAAACAAAAGATAGGATTCACTCAGTCTATTGGTAATACTCCGAGACTGAATAAAATTTTCGTCAATTTCCTCATTTTCCGGCAGATTTTTTAGGTTTTCCACAGGAAACCATGGGACAAATTTTACTCATCGCTGAGTTCCTGCACTTTTGGCGATTATGAGTGAACTAAACTCAAATTTGAGTTGTTCTCATTCGCCGTGCAATATGTTATGTCTGTTTGTCTGTGCCAATTGTTGAGTAGCAACCGATCAACTCTGTCCAAACAACAAGCATGTAGCAACCCATGAAGATTCGTGTCACTAATTTATTCATTCCTTCACAAACCTTCGTTCAATAAAGAAGTTCTTTTCCAATTGCTCTGCCTAGTTTATTAGGTTATGGGCCCAGAGCGGAACCGGAATCGATAGTGAAGTAACGGTCGTTTGATTCGTACGGAAGAAGACTTCAAGATGAGCGACGACAAACTCTGGCTGTTTAACGGCGAAAACTTCGGGAACTGGAAGTTCAGAATAGAAGTATTGATGGAAGACAAAGGCTTGCTGGAGTGTCTGGAGAAGGCTGTTGCTGACGAAGAGTACGCGAGGGAACTTCCGGGTGATACTGCTGAAGAGAAGCAGCGGAAGAAGAAGCTACTGGACGAGCGGATGGCCAAGGACAGAAAATGCAAGAACCTGTTAATTCACCGTATAGCCGAAGATCAGCTGGAATATGTGAAGGATAAGAGAACTGCGAAGGAAGCTTGGGATGCGCTCAAGAACGCCTTTGAAAGGGTCGGAATCGCTGGAAAACTATTCTTACGGAAGCAGTTTCAAGAGTTGCGGCTCAAGGAAGAAGAGAACGTCAAGTCATTTTTGCTCCAGTTCGAGAAGGTACTTCGTGAAATGAAAGCTGCAGGAGTGAAGACTGAAGAAGAAGACGTCGTCTGTCAACTTTTGTTAGCCCTGCCGAAATCTTATGAAGCTCTGATTACTGCCTTGGAAACCATTCAGCCCGATCAATTAACTCTCGAATACGTCAAGAAACGTTTGTTGGATGAGCAAGTGAAGCGGTCCGGTAAGTGTTCAACGAATTACGAAGAAAACGGCAGTGGTGAATCTGCGTTCGCTGGAAGAAAAGCTGGCTACAAGTGTTACGGTTGCGGTCGTGTTGGACACAAGCGTGCTGAATGTCCTGAGAACCGTCAAGTCGACAGAAAGGATCGAGAGAAGAACTGGAAATCTGGAGGCAAATTTGGACGACGGCAGAAAGCTGAAGCGAATGTTACGAGCGAAAATGAGGTGGCCTTCATTGCGACTACAAGCGCTGGCAGTGGTGCATTGCTGACTTCGTCGAAGAATCGGAAGATAGAGTGGTTCCTGGACTCAGGCGCCACTGATCACATGTTGAAAGACAAATCGTTGTTCGAAGAATTACATTCGTTGAAGCGTAAAATGTACATAGCTGTTGCGAAGTCTGGCCAAGTTATTGTTGCTGAAACCGCTGGTACCGTAAGAGTGGATATGCTGGTCGATGGAAAGAAGCAACCTGCCGTGGTAAACGAGGTATTATACGTGCCGGAGCTACAATGCAACCTGTTTTCGGTGCGGAGATTGGAAGATAATGATATGACAGTCAAGATCGTCAGCGGAAAGGTGACTATAGAAAAGGACGGTCGTATTGTCTGTACTGGTCGGCGATTGGGTCAATTGTATGCGTTAGATATTTTTGTCCGAGACGGAAGTGAGGCAGGATGCGCAAGTGCGATGGTGTTCAAAAGCGATGGGTTCGATTTGTGGCATAGAAGGTATGGTCATCTTGGCGCAGGTAATCTGAAGAGTCTGTGGAAGAATGCGATGGTTGAAACTTCTTCGAAAATTCAAGACTGGCCAAATAGTTGTATCTGCGAAATATGTTTGGCTGGGAAGCAGACTAGGCAAGCATTTGAAGAATCGACGGAACGACGTTCAAGCCGACTGCTAGAATTGGTCCACTCGGATGTGTGCGGACCATTCACTCCGACTACCTGGAACGGAAAGCGATATTATGTAACGTTCATCGATGATTTTAGCCACTTCACCGTAGTCTATTTGTTGGAGTCAAAGGACGAAGTTCAAAAGATGTTCGAGCGTTACCATGCCCAGGTGACAGCATTCTTCGGCGTGAAAATAGCTAGGCTCAGGTGCGATAACGGAGGAGAATACAGCAGCAAATCGTTTCGAAGTTTCTGTCGTGCTGAAGGAGTTCAACTGGAATTCACGGTGCCGTACAGTCCACAACAAAATGGAGTATCAGAAAGGATGAATAGAACACTGTCGGAGAAGGCCCGGTCGATGCTGCAAGATGCTGAATTGTCTAAATCAATGTGGGGCGAAGCTGTGCAGACTGCTGCATATGTGTTGAACCGAAGTCCGACGTCTGCTCTTCAAGAAAAGAAAACTCCATATGAAATCTGGTATGGCAAGAAACCAAACGTGGACAAGATGCGCGTTTTTGGATCGATTGCGTATACGTGGATACCCAAAGAAAAACGTGACAAGCTGGACTCTAAAACCTCGAAGAATGTGATGGTAGGATATACAACGAATGGATATCGCATTTGGGACCCTAGAACGAGGAAGATATTCACGTCTCGTGATGTTGTGTTCGACGAGCGACAAGTCGTTGAAGCTACAGTGAAGTCGATGCCGATGCCATTTGGAGATAATGATTGCCGAGAGAAACAACTAGAAACAGAAGACGTTCAAGACGAGATGGAAGAACCAACCGCAGACGTTCAAGTGATTGACGAGCTGGAGGAACCAATCGACGTTCAAGTTGTTGACGAGGAGGAGGAACCAACCGGCGCGCTCCCTTCGCAACCAGAACGTGACAACTGCTCGGCAGAAGTGCTCACGAGGCATAGCGGACGGGAGCGCAGAATTCCCGGTAAGTTCCTTGATTTCATTACCAGCTTTGGGACGAGTTCTGCCGATCAAAGTTTTGCAGGTGCTACCGAGACCATTGATGATTCCGTGATGGCGTATGCACTTAGTGCAGAGGCGTACGTGGACAACCTACCTTCGACAATAGCTGGACTGAAGGAGCGAAGCGACTGGTCGGACTGGAAAGATGCCATAGACAGCGAGCTTGACTCATTGCGGAAGAACGGAACATGGGAGCTAGTGCCGAAACCACCAGGCAAGAATATCATCGACAGCAAGTGGGTTTTCAAAGTCAAACGTGATGAAGCTGGAAACGTGGATCGATTCAAGGCACGCCTCGTAGCGAAGGGCTATTCTCAAAGGAAAGGATTCGACTATAATGAAACATATGCTCCTGTGGCGAAGATTACTACTGTTCGGGTGTTGCTTGCAGTGGCGAATCAGGCGCAGTACCATGTGCACCAGACGGATGTGAAGACGGCATTCCTGAACGGCCTGCTGAAGGAAGACATCTATATGCGTCAACCTGAAGGACTGCAGAGCGACAATCCTCAACTAGTATGCCATTTGAAGAAGTCGTTATACGGGTTAAAGCAAGCTCCGAGGAGTTGGAAGGAACAGTTCAATTCGTATGTACTGAAGCTCGGATTTCGACGATCAAAATTGGATAGCTGTTTGTATTGGAAGCGACAAGAAAAGACTGTAATGTACATACTATTGTACGTGGATGACATCATCATTGTCTCGAACTCACTGGATTCTGTAGCAGAAATCAAAACGATGTTGACCAAGAAATTCGAAATGACGGACATGGGTGAACTGAAACACTATCTGGGGTTGAAGGTCGAACGAAATTTCAAGACTGAAAGAATGAAGATCAGCCAACCGAAATACATTGCAGACATGTTGAGAAGATTTGGTATGGAGGATTGTAACCCCGTTAGTACCCCAATGGACCCGAATTTGAAGCTGGACACCAACAAGGATGACAACCCAACAACACACCCGTATCGCGAATTGATTGGATGTCTGACCTACTTGACGATATCATCAAGGCCGGACATAAGCGCAGCTGTAAGTTATTTCAGCAGATTTCAAGCTTTCCCTACTGACACCCATTGGAACCACCTGAAACGACTGCTGCGCTACTTGAAAGGGACGATCAATTTTGGTTTAGTCTATCAGCGACGAGAAGATGCGATTCCTTTGAAGGGTTATGCCGATGCCGACTGGGGCAATGATCGAGAGGACAGAAAATCAATTTCCGGGAACGTTTTCCAAGTTTATGGTGCGACGGTATTCTGGAATACAAAGAAGCAAGCAACTGTAGCCCTGTCGTCAACAGAAGTGGAATATGTTTCCCTTAGTCAAGCAATGTAATATGGCTGCGTAACTTGCTGTGCGAATTTGGTTCTACGTTCGAGCATCCCATACCAATATTTGAAGATAATCAATCTTGCATTGGAATAGCTGAGGAGCCCCGAGACCATAGACATATGAAGCACATAGATATTCGATACAACTTCATGCGCGAGAAGATTCAAGAAGGTGCTTTCAAGATAATGTACGTACCGACCAATGAGCAAGCAGCTGATATATTCACGAAGGCCTTGCCAAGAGGACCGTTCACATTTCTTCGAGAAAAGCTGGGATTGTTCGGTTGAGCGGGGATGTTGAGTAGCAACCGATCAACTCTGTCCAAACAACAAGCATGTAGCAACCCATGAAGATTCGTGTCACTAATTTATTCATTCCTTCACAAACCTTCGTTCAATAAAGAAGTTCTTTTCCAATTGCTCTGCCTAGTTTATTACCAATACGTCAAAGGAAGCGTGGGAAAACTTGAAAATGAACTACGAGCGTACGACACTCACGTCGAAGGTATCCATCCTCAAGAAACTTTGTGACATGCGGTACACCGATGAGGAGGAAATCGACAAGCACATCACATCAGATCTATTCGAACGGCTGTCGATAGCAGGCCAGGTGTTGGATGCTAATTTGCAAGTTGCAAGGTCCTTCGAAGCATACCGGATTCTTTCAATCCGCTTACAACGGCTTGGAAAGCTGTTCTGATGCTGACCTAACGTTCGACCTAGTCAAGACTTGAAATACTCAGAGGGAGAGATGGGTGGAGAGAATGTTTTGAGCCAAATGAACTGTCAAAATTTGAGCCAATCGAACATTCTAGTTAGAAATTTTTCGATGACTTCTTCTTCTTACTACAATAAATTTAAGAGTATTGTAATCGAACAGAAATTCAATCATCTTTATGTTTTGTGTGCTTCTCAAATTCAACTAGTTTTTGGAATCAAAAACAATATTCTAACTCTATTGATTAATTGATCTTCATTGGTTAATGAATGGCACCAAGAAATGTGCAACATATTGCGATGCAATCAATTATTATTTTGCACGTAAATCGAATCAAAAATACAAGTCATTTTTGAAATGCTAGCTTGTAGCAAGGGTTGCAAGATAATTTAGGAGCAAATCCCTGCTGCCGAATTGTATTTTGTTTTCTCCGCCTATCTCTCCCTCTGAGTATTTCTAGTCAAAACGAAGCTGGTGGAAGAGGTAGCGAAGCGTAATTGTGCCGGTGGTGCACATTCGGTACTGAAGGCAGGTACGAAGAGCCAAATCGTTTGCCACCATTGCCATAAAGTTGGCCACAAGCAGAAGGATTGTCGTTTGCTGGCCCAAGCAAGCCAGCAGACCTACGAAGGCAAAGGCGAAGGTTCGGAGTGGTTCCAACGAGTATGCTTTCATGGCAACCATAGACAGTAACGTCAACTTGTGGGTGGTTGATTCTGGCGCAACGTCCCACATGGTAGCCAACAAGGAGTTTTTGAGTCCGTCTCCAAAGACATCGTGCTGGCGAATGGAATGAAGACCAACGTATTCAGTGCGTTGGTGATGAAGGAAATATGAACAGCATGATGCGCTGTTTGCCCCTGATCTTGAATCGAATCTGTTCTCTGTACGATCTGCAACGAAGAAGGGCGCCACTGTCATTTTCGACGATGCAGGATGTCGGATTTCCAAGGGCAGCACGGATATAGCTCTTGGATCGGTATTTGGCGGTTTGTACGACCTTCGGATCACCCATATGGCACATATGGCCAACGGCAATAGTTAGCACGCGTGGCACCGGAAGTTTGGCCACAGAGACCCAGAAGCAGTCGCCAAGTTGGAATCGAAGAATCTGACTACCGGGATCAAGATAGTGAGCTGCGGTGATAAAGCTGTGTGCTAGTGTTGTTTGGAGCGCAATTTTCCCGGCTGCCTTTCCCCAAGCAATCCAAGAAGAAAACGAAGCAAGCACTCGACCTCGTGCACACGGATCTATGCGGACCGATGAACACACCAGCGCCAGGTGGTTGTCGGTACTTCATGGCGATTACCGATGATTTCACGCGGTACTCGCTTGTGTATTTTTTGAAGAAAAAATCAAGCAGTTGATTACATCAAGCTATATGTGCAGATTATGGGAAGATGGGAAGGTGCATGCTGCTTGATGCCAGAATGCCAAAGCAAACTGGGCCGAAGCAGTAAACACAGCGTGTTATCTCCAGAACCGTTTGCTGTCAAGTTCCGTGCCGGAAACACCATACGAACTGTGGACTGGAGAGAAACCAGACGTCACCCATCTTTGATATAGTCGCTACATTCATAGTTTGGCGGATAGAATTTCGATCTATCAAGAAGCGGAACCAATTCAATATACACAGAAATTCAAAACAACCCAAAATTAAGTTCTTTTCACTCATCTCCCATGTTCCGTACGATAAGCCAAATTTGGGTAAACCGGCTCAAAGTAGTTTGCATTTAAGCACGGCAAAAAAAATTACCCATCGCTAAGTTATTTTCAATTTTTTCTACCCAAAATTAAGTTCAATTAACTCAAATTTGGGTATATCGCATATTACTCAATTTTGGCTTCTTGTACGAAACTAGACGGTTGAGTCGAATCTTTCGTTCTATTTTTGACAACAATAGCGAGAGGAAATGAAACGGGCAGAGGTCAAATAACTCAAATTTGAGTTTAAAAAACCCAAGCGGTGGGTAGTTTTGTTTTTCTGTGTATTGTAGAATAACAATTGAAAAGGTACTATCAACTTTTATAAACAAAACGTTGATTATTGTTTCCTCGGCCATCGAACGCAAATTACCAGCATCATCGGATAGGGGAAACTTTCCCCAACCCAAAGTTGGTGTTAGTTTGCGTACACTCTAAGCTATGAATACCTAAAATTATCGGTTAAAAATTATAGGAATTTTTTACCGATATAAATCGTTACTTTTTACTTTAAATAGGATATTTTTTACTATAAATTAAGTAATTTTTAACATTAATTATGGGTAATCCATGATAACTGATAACTTAGTTATGTGCACTTTCTTCGATTATCGGTAATGTTTACCGATATCTAGGTATTCTTTACCGACTTTTAGGTATGTGCATCTTAGCGTGTAGGTGAGCCTTGAGTCACGAGAAAAGGGTTTCCGAAGTTTTGTTCGCAATAGCTGATGTGCTCTTTTCTGTTGTTGGCCGTGATTTGCTCGATTGGTTCCGCTATTTGACAGCTCAAGCCCGAGATTCTATCCGCCAGACTATGAATATGGACGAGTGCACCCAATGAGCTGGATTACAGAGGTGAAGCAATCGGTTAAGTTGTGTGAGTAAAACCCCTGTACGATACAAGCAATTAGTGACGTCACTACTTGCGTTTACGTTGATTTTTTGGTTTACTAATACAACAATATTTCACGATCTGTTTATTATCAATATAACCACGCTTATTACTGTTAAATCTACTGTGAATTCAGTATAGTTGACTATGAATGTTAACGTATTTACTATGATTCTGGCAAAACTACTATGCTTGCTCAAAATGCATAGTAATTTTGATAGATATAATAGTAAAATTAAATGAAATTGTTTTCTGCAAAAATCTATTGGTGAGGGTATTTAATCTAAATCATCAATATAGTATTTTTGCCAATTTGATTGTTCGGATCACAAGTAGGATTGGGCGATCTTCAGAAAAAGATCGATCTTGACGGATCGATCATATATTTGGCTCTAGAATCGATCCACTGATTGGCGTTGACGGCGACTCTGCAGCTCTTTACTCCTGTGAGAAAATCCATAAGCAAACGCCAGACTGTGCGTGAAACATGGCGGACTTTGTACTATCCTTTCACTCCACCGAAAATTCCCATAAGAAACTGTCTATATTTGCTGGAAGAGCAAATTTTTCGACCGTGCCGTCAACGCCAATTAAATCGGTACCAAAGAATCGATCTTTGGTAGATCGATCATGGCTTTTATTTTAAGTGACTTTTCTGACATTTATAACTCGCACACTTTCGTTATCCCATTTTCAAGTGCTTAGTTGGCTATCTTCACTTTCGCTCTAGCCAAAAATATTGGTTTGTTAATGTTATCCTCACTTTCGGGCCATCAATACTCTTGCATATAGAATGGACTATACGCTTGTTTACGTTGGTACCCCAAGAAATTATTTCCTTTATAATATTCAATTAAATCAAGAGTAAATTTTCATTACGTCGAAAGTAGCAAAGGTAAACAAAGTCGAGCTATCAGTGTCAATCGAAGCTCCTGCTATAAGGTGATCCAAGAAACGTTTCCCAGTGGAACTGACAGCTAGAAATCTAGAGTGTGTGAGGGATCTGGTGTTTATGGTGCTGAATGTAAACATAAACAAAGCAGAAATTCATATGAGAATAAACTATCAGTTCTACTGTGATCTGTCAAAAGTTCTTGGTAAACAAAAAAGTCAACTGATCGCAACTGTCTCGTGGACAGCCTTATTACAGCAATGAGCACAGGAGGGAGGAAGATAAAACCGTCAAATGTTACTGTATTCGTAAATATCGGAACGCAAATAGTGACGTGATTAAAGGGAGCGATGCTGATGTTGAAGTTATATTCGTTTAATTTACCACGCAGTCTGGGGTGAGAGTAACTCGGTTTTTCGATGTAAGTACAATTACAAAATTTGGATCGGAACAAGAGATCGCTTCTTTCGATCTTTTCGTGGACAAAGAATCGAATCGAAAAAACGGAAATCGGAATGAAAATGATCGATCTTCCAAAGATCGATCCAAGATCGCCCAATCCTACATCAGACAGTACCGCTATTTATGCTTTTCGATTAGCATTGTAAGTTCCTCCTACTTTGAGAATTATAGTATACTATAATATACGTATACGTTCTGACTACAGAGTTATAACATGTTATAGCGCTACACACTAAGATTTTATTACAGGAGTCAGTATTTTTTTACTGGGTTTTTGAAATGCTGAAAAAGTCGGTAAAATTTCAAATGACCGTTATCCGTAAGGAGTCAATGACGCATTTCGCGCCAAATCGTATTCGGAGCTGGCAGCACCCTCTCAGATTTCAATGAAACTTTCTGGATGTGTGGACCTTGACTAAATATGCCACTTTGCATACTTAGTTTTTCCAAAATTTATCTAGACTAACATTTGAGAAGAGCCAAACTTTTTCTGCCGATTTTTTTCAAAAAAATATGGAAAAATGACAACTCCTACAAAAATGTGTTGTATGGATGACTTTTAGGAAATTGTCCAAGTTATCGAAAAAAAAATACTGGACAAAAGTTCATTTGAGACCTACACTGAAAAAAATCGATTTTTAAAATTTTAAGTCGATTTAAAAAAAATGGCCATGTTTGATTTGGATGAAACTTTGCCTCAAGATAGGTAATTAATGTTTACTACCAACCGTCCATACATCGCGAGATGGGCACTTTTAAGAAAAACAAGTTTTTCTTACAAAAACTTTTTCATGTCTGAACTGATTTTTTTTTGATTTGGCATTTTTACACAAATCTAAACCAGTGAAGCTCAAAATCATCTCAGAATCCAATGAAGCTCAATTTGCGATTCAATTTTGTCTAATCAGCACTTAAGTTCACTTTGATTAATCGAGAATTTCATATGAAAAGGGCTCATGATGCATTTCTCGCCAAATCGTATTTGGAATTGGCCGCACCCTCTCAGAGTTCAATAAAACTATTTGGACATGTAGACCTTGTCAAAAAAATATCATTCCCTTATTCTGTTGTCTACTACTGATGCAAAATTTGATAATATGTGAGAGAAAAAAGACAAGATTTTTCATATATCATTTATTTATATATTTTCAATGTTTTAAACCTATTTTCATACATGCTATTTTTTCCTTTTTCCAATCAAGTTAAATATTTTTGGTTCATCTTCTGAATTAGAATACCTTTTTGCCGCTACTTTGTCACCAGTTATAGGTACAAAACTGTGGAATTTCTGTGCGCCAGATATTGTCTTTGTGCTGTTATATAGTTCTTCGAGTTCTTCTGACATTTCGATGTACTGTTCAGTGGATATGTACTCGAAACGTAGTTTTGTGATATTTTGATATGTTTATTCAACTGCCCAGTTATATAATTCTTGTGGAGTTGTTATGGTGTTTCCATAATCTCGAGCAAGACTAGCTCTCTTTGCCATTCGCTTGAGAGTGCCACCAATGGCATCACAGGGACCTTTTCCATGAGACGTTGCAAAAAATGCTATTCTGCTTCTAATCCATGCTTTGACTGAAATCTACACAGACTAGCAAAGTTTTTTTTTATTTTTGTATTGTGATGCTGCCCCATCTGACATAAAAGTAATTTTAGAAAAATCTATCGATTGTTTAATAAAATCTATCATTTTTTAGATGAACAACTGAACTGCAACTGTATCGTGAGTCATTACTTCTGATATGATAATGAAGCTAACATTTTCAAGTTTATTGTCTTTCTTATAATAAACTTCAAATGGATGTGTTGTTGCTTGAGAATTATTCCAGTGATATCCTTGAGCAGCGTATTGTCTGTAATAATTTTCAGAAAAATCACAAATTGCTAGAATTTCGCCTTCTATTAATGATTCTTTTTTATTTCATAGAAAAGATGACTGTTGTTTGTAAATAAAGTCATAAGTTATAAGTTTGTTAATTTTATCAATGAGATACGGAACAAATTCATCAACAAGCTTGATAATCGTTTCCAAATTACAACGATCAGTATTCAGCCACTGTTGAAACACAACATCTTGTTTGTCATTTGATTCTAATAGCAAAGTAAGTTCCTCTTCAATATGTTCATTGGAAGCACACTTTTCGCATGCACGGAAAAAGCAATCAGTTGTTCTAGTAGAAATATTACAAAGCATTTTTTTCTATTATTGCTTCTTGTGACATAATTCTTAAACTGTTGATCATTAATTTTACATTTTCATGAATTGTACAAATACATACATTATGTATACCAGTAGAATCAAGCAGAATGCAATGTTTTGGTCGCAATTGTGTAAATACAGTGAAACCAATATTAATTTCTTTATATTTATCAACAAAAATCATGTACGCTTCTTTGAGGGACATCATTAACAGGCGTTTTTGAACGTGTTCTTTTCGTCCATTTCTAAACTCGGAAACAAAATCATTTGTTCCGGGCATCGGTCTACTAATATCATTGTCATCAAAAAATTCCCTAACTAGTTTTTTTGTATCATCGTTGATCCCATGCCCACTTCTTTTGTTGGGTGTGCTTAGAATACCCTGCTCATTAACAAGGCTCTTCACCTGCCTCACCATGTACGTTGGTGCGTTGAATTCTGCTACAACTTTATTCACGGACCAAGACTTTGGCAATACTGATAATACTGTTATCTGATCTTTTCTGTCAGCTGTAGGGGAATTGAACTTCTCCTTTAGCTGCACAATCATTTCTTCGTATGCCTCTACTTTGCTAATGTCTGCTGTATCTAGGCCAAATATATTTTTTCGCACTGCTTGTGTAATTTCTAGAGATTTTATTGAACGATAATCCATGCTCCTCATGTTCCTCGATGAAACTGGAGATAAATTCAACATTTCCACAAAGCCATTAAACTTCTCAACATTCTATGGGTGTTGCAGATCATCTGCTGATGGAACTGACTCCAATGATGGAACCGATGGTACCGTATCTGAAGGAAAGAAGAAGAAAAACATTACACACATTAATTTGACGATATCTTTTTCATTTATCATCCAATTTAAACATGGTTTTCTGCATTGTAGATTCTTATTACTCCACAACAATTATAAAATAAAAAAGTCCACGAAATGCTTTTAATGATAAAACTGACGCACTTTTCCACGAACACCTCTCATAAGCTTCTTTACAGTTTTCTGTGTAACCTTTCGGCTAGCAGATGACCACATTTTCTTGAACTCGTTGACAGATTGTGCTTCTCTACCATCCTGCCGAAGGTTGCGCTTGATGCTTGCCCAGTAACGCTCAACCGGACGCAGTTCTGGACAGTTTGGTGGATTGTCCTCATTCTCGACGAAGTTGATCTTATACAACTTCATCAGTTTGAGCATAGCAGAAGCGTAGTGGGCGGATGCAAGGTCAGATCAGAACAGTGTGCTGACGATACAGAGCAACAAGTCGTTTTTGAATGCATTCTTTGCGATAATGTTCACCGTTAATGGTTCCTGTGGTAAAATACGGCAAACTTTTATTTACCACATGAACAAATTGCTTGCAATACAAGCATTATTATTATTATTTAGCTTTATTTAGGAGGCTTTCAGCCTTAGGCTGGTTCGCCTCCAATGCAATACAAGCACTTTTTTGCCAAACTTGTCAATTTTAATGGATTTCTTCTCATGAGGTACCTCCTCCCCAACAATTACATTAAAAAATTGTGACCTGGGTAGTGTGGTTGTGTCCAGTTTGCAATAAGTCTTATCATCCGTTTGATTTGCTTCCTCAAAATTGTATCAAGCTTCCGGCATAGCTCTTTAGCTCGTTTGTGCTGTTCCGCGCTCCGTTTAGGCGCTTTCTGTTTCCTATAAGCCTTGATATCCTTCCTCCTTTTTATGTTTTGGACGGTTCCGACGGATATTCCCAGTTTTTTTTGGCAATCTTACGTACAGAGTTAGATTATTCATACAAAAAAGCTCAACACATTTCTTCTCTATCTGTAGGTTTGCAGCACCGCTTCTGGTTCTGGATCTTGGCAAATCTGCAACGGTTTGGTGCTCTCCAAACTTTCTGATGATTTGATGTACAGCAGACTTCGATCTTTTCACAATTTTCGCAATATCTCTACAAGATAGTCGCTCTGAGCAATATTTTTGAATAATGAAAACTCTGGTTTCTTCATCAATTCGTCCCATGTTCCGAAATCAAACTGTTTTGACAAAAACAAAAAACATCTATGTTTTGTCAACAAACCTTTGTACACGGTGAAAATAAATTCGTCAAATTGGGGTAAAACGTTAGCTTTCTATCGTCACATGTAGATGTCCGTTTTATAAAGGACCTAAGGACGTATATAATGTTAATGGTTTAGGTATACATAACAGAAGGGCATATAGAATTATGATGCGATACGTTGACTTCCCAAATCGTTGTTGATTCGAAAGAAGATCTCAATTTAAATTTTATTCATACCTAATTCTTTATGGATAATTTGAGCTAAGAATTCTAAGTTGCTATAGGAGTATCGGATTTTGCCTCAGTAGCAGACAAAATAATCAAATTTATTATTTTCTAATGATATAAGCCCTTTCATATGGAATTCTCGATTAATTCAAGTGATTAGTTGCTGATTAGACAAAATTGAATCACAAATGGAGCTTCATTGGGTTCTGAGATGATTATGAGCTTCACTGGTTTAGTTTTGTGTAAAAATGATACGTTAAAAAAAATCAGTTCAGACATGAAAAAGTTTTTGTAAGAAAAACTTTTTTTCCTTAAAAGTGCCCATCTCGCAATGTATGTACGGATGGTAGTAAACATAATTACCTATCTTGAGTCAAATTTTCATCCAAATCAAACATGGCCATTTTTTTTAAATCGACTTTAAATTTTTTTCAGTGTAGGTCTCAAGTGAAATTTTTTTCACTATTTGTTTTCGATAATTTGGTTAATTTCCTAAAAGTCATCCATACAACATATTTTTGTTGGAGTTGTCATTTTTCCATAATATTTTTTTGAAAAAAATCGGCAGAAAAAGTTTGGCCCTTCTCAAATGTTAGTCTAGATAAATTTTGGAAAAACTGAGTATGCTTCTTCTTCTTCGCATCTCAAACTTTTTGCATATCGCATATTAGCTTATTGCGTGCTCTCAACTTAGTGTTTTAGATGCACTTCCACAGTTATTAATTGAGAGTTTTCGATGCCTGTATCATTTTTGCATTGGTATAATTGTGTGGCAAGTCCAATCATACTTCCATGCCCAGGGAAGTCGAGAAATTTTCCAACCCGAAAAATTCCTAGACCGGACCGGGAATCGAACCCAGCCACCTCCAGCATGGTCTTGCTTTGTAGCCGCGCCTTTACCGACTGAGCTAAGGGAGGTCCTGAGTATGCAAAAGTGCTTATTTAGTCAAAGTTTACACATCCAGAAAATTTTATTGAAATCTGAGGGGGTGCTGCCAGCTTCGATTCGATTTGGCGCGAAATGCGTGAGTAATAACATTTCTGACAAGAAATGGTTTAATTTACACCAAATTGAGGAATTAGAACGAAATCACACATGTCAAATGATAGTTATTTGATAATTTTATTTTTACTCGAATGTTGTTCTGCCGTTTTTATTGTGTAAGCGAGACGGCGGTAGAGCGCTTTAGTGTGATAATTTATTAGCTAGAGAATGATCTTTAGAAGAGGGTAGGTAGATAGTTCCGTTAGAGTACGGCAGTATGAAAATTGAAAAGAAGTTGAAAATGAGCGAAGGGCCATTAATGCGACAGTACAAAGTCAAACGCACACCTTTTGCTTAACCCGTACGATGTACGCGGACATTTGAAGTATGTCTTCAAATCTACAGGCAAAAAGTGTGCTCCCGCCTTTGCTCATTACCAAGGTTGCAAAGACTCATTTCAGCTAAAATAATGTTTTTCGGAATAATAAAACCAAAAGATGGTATGATGGCATGTTTTACTTGTAACTTACAAGAAGAGGTTACAAAGTATGCGTTGGAAACATAAAACCTGTAAATTTTGCTTTCTATGAGTCACAATCAGCGATTTGCTGATCGCTGAGTGAGTGAGTGAGTGAGTGAGTGAGTTTGTGAAAAATCGCTGATTGTGACTCTCATGAAGTGAAATAAACAGGTTTAATATGCCAAATACATTCTTTGCAACCTCTTCTTGTATCCTACCAATTCAAAATTTGATCATGGCATCTAATTATTTCATAATTTAGAAAAACATTGTTTTAGCTGAAATGAGTCTTTGCAACCTTGCTCATTACTGTCTGCGGCTACAGTTCTACACGGAACCGAAAATTTACCCAAAATTAAGTTCTTTTCACTCATGTCCCATGTTCCGTTCAATAAGCTAATTTTAAGTAATCCGCTTATAGTAGTTTACATGTGACTACGGCAAAAATAACTACTTCCTGGTGAGTATTTTCTACCCAAAATTAAGTTCAATTGACTCAAATTTAAGAATATCTCATATACTCACTAGTAGCTTATTGAACGATAGTCATGAGAAAGTCGAATCTCTCGTTCCATTTTTGACAACAACAAAAAGTGAGAGTGAGATGCAAAACTCAAAAGCACCCAAAATTCAGTAAAAAGAACTTAAAATTAGGGTATTTTTTTTTTCTCTGTGTAGCGACGTTTCATCACTACCTAAAGCCCCACGTCGCCGAAAGCATTTCCAGTCGATGGTGTGTTATAATGCAATTCAGTGCCAACATTTCAAAGGGGCGTAATTGCTTTTGTAAACAAAGGCTTTAGCCGTCGATTTCTCGCAAATAAAAGCTCACTCCTCCAAATTAACAATGCTAGCTGGAAGAAGAAACATTCATCTACCTGTTGGTGCAATCAATTTTCATGAGTGAGCTTTTATTTGCGAGAAATCAACGGCTAAAGCCATTGTTTACAAATGCAATTACGCCCCTTTGAAATGTTGGCACTGAATTCTTCTTTACCCAACTATTGTGTTGTTTCTCTCGTTATGACCAACGTGGTCATCTCAAAGAGAAAGCAGTAGGGTGGTTGTTGCGTGCTGTACCATCATCAGCATTGTTGACGGCTACTCCCACCTTGAGTTGTTACATTCAAAGTGTTTTTATGTTACTTCATACGCGAAGTTTGCGATTTTCAGAGTTGGTTGGAAATGCTATCTAACATGAAACTTTAGTGTGATAATTTATTAGCTAGAGAATCACATGCTCCGAGATGTGTATAATTGAAACTTCGAAGTGGAAGTGCGTTTATAGCCTACGTGGCGGCCATTTGTGGACTGTACAAGGAATCACCTTAACTTTCCTACAGGGTTGGGAAATTTCGATTCATATACTGTCAAATTTCGGTCGTTGGGCTATGTTCAAGTGGGCTACGTTTTAGTTGGGCTGTAGCCCACCTAAATCGAAGTCAAACATCATTTCTGACAGTGCTGATTCCTTTTCGAGGCGGTCATGGATGAACAATTCTGGATCAACAATAGAAAAGGTCCCATCAGCATTTGTGAATCAGCAGTGAAGACCACTCACGCAAACCAACACCATCATCGGATAGGGGAAACTTCACCTACACGATGATAGTGTTTGTTTGTGTGGGCGGCCTTCGATTTGTGAGAAAAGGGCTTTGGAACGGTTTGTTTACAAATGCTGATGGGCCCTTTTCTATTGTTGATCCAGAATTTGGATATTTCTAGATAGAGCTGGAATTTGGGCGTAACAGCTTTTGTAAACAATGACTTCTCCCGATGATTTCTCGGAAACCATGGCTCTCCATGGCAAATCGACATCACCATCGAGTAGAGGAAGACTTCTCCTATCCGATAGATATGTTGGTTTGTGTAGACATGCCTTGAATTCCTAGAAATCAACGAGAGAAGTCATTGTTTACAAAGGCTGTTACGCCTTAATTCCAGCTCTATCTAGATGTGTTCTCCTCAACCAATTTTCTGCTTGACAGCTCAGCACAGGAGCCTCATAACCTAGTCAGTAAAGGCACGGTATTACCAAGCCGGAGGCGGCGGGTTCGATTCCCGGTCCGGTCGAGGGAATCTTTGTGCTTGCCACACAATATCCAAATTCATGCATTGGTATTGGCATCGAAAGCTCTCAATTAATAACTGTGGAAGTGCATTTAGAACACTAAGTTGAGAGCACGCAATAAGCTAATATGCACAAAGCAATAAGCTTGATATGCGAACAAGAAGAAGAAGAAGAAGCTCAGCACAACTAACGAAAGCCTTTCACTGAGTGAACTACGGTTTTAGCCCAACGAGCGAAAGTTGGCTGTAATGGGACTCTGTTTGCCACCATGTCCCATTTGAAATTGGGATTACCAATGGCAGTAGTCTGTATGTAGAATCCATACTTCAGTTTGTTTGATATTGGTTTGGTCCTGTTGTGATCTGGTTGTAGTTAGTTGCGCGGTTGTCTGTGAGTTTAGTTTAGTTGCCATTCGGAATCCCGGTACAAGTTTGACCCGAAAGTTTTTGTTTTCGCTGACCCTTATGTACGTACGATTGCCTGATTTTCAGAAAACTAATTTCCTTATTTTCCGCTTTCCGCCTTTTGTTTTCTTTCCCCTGTCAATCTTGCCCAAATCCCGTATAACAGAGGAAAGCAAAAACCAGGAGCAGACCGGCCAGCCCGGCCACCAGGACAAAATCTTCTCCAACGATGAACTGTCCGCGCTGATCGATCCCATTCTCAGCTCGGACGATCACAACCAGGACGGGTTCATCGACTATCCGGAGTTTGTGCGGGCGCAGCACAAAGCCGCCACACAGGAACAAGCGCCTCAGCAATAGGTCCGCCCGCCAGGCTCGGTGAATTCGCATCGTACAACAACCCCGTCCCCCTCTTACTGCTAGAATCGTTTCTGCTTTCCTTAAAACCTAACATTCAACCAACCAATCAACCAACCAACAAACCAACCGAGACCGAGCCATATAAGATTGTAGCATTTCGTTTTTTTTTTTCGTTGGTGTTTGAGTTTGAGTCCAGTATTTCTCGAATATTTTGAACATTCCGCGACTTGGGAATCGCACAAAATCCGCTGACTCCAGCCCCAAGGACTGACTGAGTTGAAAACAATCTCGTAATAGGAGTAAATCTCATTGCTTTATGTGTTTCCGTTCCAAGCAAGTTCGTTTCGTTTCCGTTTACTGACGAAGCCGGTGACATACAAAAACAAAACGTAGTATTTTATAGTGATTAAAAAAAACTGAGGAACTGTACTAGGTACGCGACAATTATAAAACAAAAACAAATCGTATGAGAGTATTTGACTTTTGTGAGGACTGTATTTTTGTAATAAAATAAATAAGTGATAATATGCAATTTTGTGAGGTGAATCATTGAATCGTAGAAATTACAAATACAAAAACTGAGTTACGTGAATTGCGTATGAAAGCTAGAGTAGATTTGTTTTTGTTTGGATGACAATTAGTTTAGGAAGCAAAACGTTTCGTTAAAGCACTAGCCGTCTCATTCCATTTTCCAGTTGCATATAATTTTACTTATCAAACTTCTTCCGGCAATCTGTTTCTGCGTTCGTTGGTTTGCTTTATGGCTGTTTTCGCTTTATATGCATTCCTTCTGCTGGCTTTATTACGTCCCCGCTGGGACTTTACGCCGACTCTCAACTTATAAACTTAGCGTCCTTTGAGTACTTCCACGGTTTTTGATTGAGAGCTTTCCAAGCGGCTACCAGTTGAAAAAAATCCAACCAGAAAAATTCCTAGACCAACCCGGGAATCGAACACAGTCGCCTACAGTAAGGTCTGGCATGGCATATTAGAAGATAGTGATGCTTTAAAATTATATACAAGTAGTTCGGAGATGAGTGTGAACAATTTTAGAAGCCGATTCATCAATGTTCGGTAACCCGCTTCTAGCTCACGACAAAATTCGAAGTTCCCGAAAGTCAATTTTTGATCTCGACGTTTAATAGATTTTTAAGGCATTTGGCATCCAAACGAAAATTCGAAAAGACGGATGATTTTCCGATTTAAAAGGAAACTATGACGGTTTTGTGCCACCCCTAAATCATTTGTCCGATTGAGCCAATTTTTTTTTTCTTTCCTTTATTTAACGTCGGTCTCTGTTCCGCAATCTAGTGCAAATCACCGACGGACATCGATTGCCATCCATTGACGGCAATCGAATGTGCAGGAATGCAGCTTCCACACCTGCGTAGGATATCGCACCCATTCAACACGCACATGGGCCGGGACCAACGGCTTTACTTCCATTCCGAAGGAAGACGTGACCAGAGATTTTATATGCCTCAGAAAAATCCCACCGACCTCGGCTGGGATTGAACCCAGACCCATCAGGGTGTTAGAAAGCAGTCACGCTTACCACTACACCACCGGCGCCGGCCGAGCCAAAATTTTGCCAAGGGTCTTTTTTTTTCTGGAAAATAAACGTTTTGCACATGGTCGGTTTTGGAAATTCGAGGGTCACTTTTTCCCCATACATTCATTGGCACCCGAAGCTACACCTTTTCCAACTGAGCTAAGCGATAAAACAGCCTAATACCAACCGGTGAAAACTAAAGATTTTAAATTGGCTCACTACTTGACTAGCCTATTGGTCCCAAGTACATCTATAAGCATACCCCATTCTAGTCAAAATTCTAGCACTACACTATATAATGAGGGGTTCGTTGATTAGCTTGGGACCGAAGATAATACCAGAGCTGAGCCAAAAAGTTGAGCACGTTTCTTTGGGACCTTCTGGTCTTAGAGTTACCTCTATGCTAATACACACACAATGGTCCAGAATGGGAATTTACCCAGGAAAGATGTATTTTTGAGTCTGCAATTGAAATAATAGAAAAAGTGTCTTCTACAAAGTTGTTCCTTCAAGGGACAATCAACTCTGCACACTGTCCCGAAACACAGCATGGACACATTAATAGTACGTTCAGACTACAGAGTTATAACATGTTATAGCGCTATCTTGATAGTGGTTTCTGTGTTGCAATTATTTGACAACCGTTATAACATGTTATAACTCTCCAGTCTGGACAGCGTTTAAGGCACACTTTGATAAGTAGGACACAAACAATATAATATAAAACGGCATCACTGTTGAGTGTTGACATTTTGCCAATCGTTGCTAAGGTTTACTTTACAACCTAGGATCATAAAACTGGTGATACAAGAATTCAATCAAGAATTTAAAAACAACAAACGTGTACCCACCGGTGTTGAGGACAGGCTTCCAAAAAGTACAGCCTCCTCGCGACAGTTGGTTTATACCTGAATTGACTGTTGCTTTGTGTGCTTTACTACCGCTTGCTACCGTACACTCCAAAAAATCTTCACGTTGATGCTACGTGAAAAATCACGTAATCCCTTAAACACCCCACTTCAATCATTTTCACGTGCCGCAGATCAATGTCAAATGGAATTTTGATGAAATTTACGTGCTTTTCATGTCGGTTGATACTACGGGAATTTCACGTAAAAAGAATGTGATAAGCATGTTAACTCTACAAAGTATACACGTTCAACCTACGTGATAAATCAAGTAGCCATTTCGATTACTTCAACTTCCATTTTTACATGATGGTAGTGAAATTGACAAACATATCATGTAATGTTCACTGGAGCTGATGATGAAAGTGCTTACGTGAAATGGGTTTACGTGATTTACATGTATGAAAAAGTTATTCAATATGGCGTCGACTTCATTAGAGGAAGAGTTGCTCTCAGTTTTGGATTTCCTAACACTAACACTGCATAAACTAGAAGGTGTTTTTATACTATTTTACATCATTCGAAGACCGCGCAAATAATTGAATTTAGCTAGATTTCAGAGGCTGGAATCAATATCATAACTCTGAATAAGACAGCACAAACAGATATTGCATCAGAATGGTCCTGATCAAAGATTTGAGGCAACGAAATGTTCATTGTTAATTTTTGAATAGCAATAGAGAAATGATTGACGTTTAATTAAAAAAAATCTAAAAATGTTTAAATATTATTTCCTTGGTATTTTTAGATCCTGTAAACGTTGCTTCAAGATCACGTAAACATTCCATGAAAATCCATTTCAATATTAGTAAAAATCACGGAACGTAAACGTAATATGAACAATAAATGTCAGTAAATATTATTTAAAAACCACGTAAACATTGCGTGAAAATCTATTCCAAGTTAAGTGGAAATCACGTAAAATTTACCTTACTGTTCACGTTGACCACTAAATGGGAATATTTTTGGCTACATGACATTAACGTAAATGTTACGTGAAAAGTAGTATGGACGAAAGCTACCTATGTTTTCACGTAGATCGGACGTGCATATTTTTTGGAGTGTACGTTCAGATCTGAATTCGAAGTGTATTGGCAACAGCGCATGCACCAACGAATGAAAGCTGTATTAGAACAGTCGCATCTATACCCGCTTTGCTAAAATCATCGTGCTTGGAACGTAGTGAACCGAATGGGCTGTATTTATAAATTCCTTTATGACCAGGTTCTCAATGTTTCTGTCGTCATAACAGCCTTCACAAACCGACGACATCCCTCAGCTTACCCAAGTGGCTGTCACGAAAAGGCTGTCACGAGACATTATATACAATTGATATACGGCAGTAGAGTATGGAAGAAACCCAGAAGAATGATCCCGAACAGATATGTCGGCCCGATGTCGGATCAATGTAAGGTCAATTTACGGTCGACGTCGGCCAAATGTCGGGTCGATGTCGGGTCAATTATGTGTTTATGTCGGGTCAATGTCGGGCCAACATCGGGTTGGGGTTTGGTAGAAGTCAGGTTGGTGTCGGGTAGGCTTATATTTTTCACCGGAGACCGTGCGTTTTTAAAAAAATATCGGATGAAAATTTTGCAATGGGCAGCACGAACGTGATAGCAACCGAACGAGCTCCGGCGCCACACTGGTAGTGTAGTAGCAGTCTTACGACATACAAACAAAATTTCAAAGCCAGTAGCAACGAATCAGCAGTTTGACGGACTGCTTGTTGTATGTACGAGGAACGTTACGAATGACCATCCGAGGCTGTCATAGCCGAACGAACAAAATACATGACTAAGAACGAGCTGTCGTGTACTGCACAAGACGGCAACGTTGCATGTCGTATAACAGCCTCACTGTGGGCTGTCGCTTATAGCTCAATCTCAAGGCTGTCGTAGGAAAAAGAAAGCGACAGCCGTTGGAATACTGTCATGAAGCGGTACTTTTAGTATGCCTGGTTGAGGATCTTTCGAAAAATTCTGTAAGTATTGTCTGAATCGTGAATCTCTTCAAACCTAGCAAAACTAAGTCCGTCTCTTCCTAATCGCAGCACAAATTTCAGCGGATCGTGTTTTGACGTAGGACTACGTCTGTGATTTCTATATGGGGGTACACTTTGTGAAAACCGAAAATGGAACATGTAACAAAGTTATGAAAGATTTTGAACGTTAATAACTCAGCTGCCCCTGGACCAATTTCAATAATTTTATCACCAATCGATCAGAAATATTTCGACGCATCCGTTAAATTTAAGACTTTATCATTTTTCAAAATTTCACTATTGAAGATTACACGAATGAAAATTATCGCCGATTGCCTGCGAAAAGCGATTTCCCTAACACAGATTTCAAAGTTGAATTCCATCCGGTCTGACCAAACGGTGTTTATTCAATCACCGCGTGGTGAGTGGTGGTGTTCTCCAGTACACAACGAAAGGCTGCCTGCAAGCAGCGAGCTGCAGCCGACATGAGCATCCATAGAAGGAGGAAGAAGCCGCACAGCTATTGATCGGAATCAGTAGCTCTTCGTGAGTCATTATGGGCCATCTATGTCAAGCGCGTCATACTAAAGAGTATAAACAGAGAGAACCACGCTCAAATTACAATTCCTACACAAAACACAAGCTCCTGCTACAGTTAACAAATAAGATTTATTATATAAGTCCACGTAGTCCTACGTCACCATTGCGTACAACCCCGTAGGGCTGTCCCTTGTAGTTTTTATCTAGAACAGCTTCTATTTGGGCCTCACTTCAGTCGAGTTCATCTACACCATGGCCGGTTCTTGTCGGTACGGCAGTCAAGACGACTGACATGGGTTACCTCTAAAGACGATTCGATTTCGATGATGGAATAATTGTGAAAAATGCTCGACGGTTGCCTGTGGTGATAAATTCGAAAGGCTACACCAACAATTTCATCAATATTAAGCAAATTGATCCCAACAATACGACGGGGATGGTGGAACACCTACGCTATGCTGTTATTCGTACGAAAAGAACTACGACAGAACTATGAGCATCAAGCTTGAAGAATCCTCACATTTCCTCGATGAACTTCGTGAAATATCGCAAACTTTCCCAACGCTGCTCACATTCTCACCCACATGGTCACCCATGGAGGCGTTATTCCAGAATACAGTTCTTATTTTTGAACTTAGCATTTTATACGAAGCGTACGAGGGATCAGAGCAGGATCTTCTGCGATTTAATAATGCTATGCATTTTACTATGCAGAATGGACAATGAAGAAGAAAACAAGCTTATCATAGGGGGTGGCGATCAGATTTGAATCACGGTCTTGTCGAGTATCTTCGGGACGGACATTTTCACATTTTCTCCTGTGTTTTTCCTCGGATATTCTTGTCAGTCATTAGTCTCAATTGGCATGGACTTCGATGGCATGACCACAGGACTTTATAGGGATGACCATAGAATGCTATAAGCTGTTGAATCAAGAACCGCCCACGCCTGTCATCTGTGTGGAGCTGAGTGGATTGGGCGGAATCTGCGCGAGTTCTCTAAAGACCTACCGTATGCGTGATAATGTTTGCACCATCGTACAAATGAGGTTCCCGTTTCACCTGTGCATACAATGCCTTGGTTTTCTTTGCATGCACATAACCTATAGCTCATACCGTAGCACGCTGTGTATAAAAGAAAATGATTTACTTAGTTTGACAGTTGCACCATGACGAAGTGGCAGCGTATTCGTGATTTGACGTTTCAATGGCCTGTGGACCGTCAAAAAGGTTTTAAACCGAGAAAAAAAAAGAACAACTATCCGCGAAGGTGGCCACAGGTCGTCCGAGGTCAGCTCGGGTTCCGACGGTTATCGCTGCTATCAAAAGGAAGATTCGGGTGAATCCAGTACGTTCAATAAGGAGAATGGCAAAGGAACACAGGATCAGTGACTTTAAGGCACAGAAGATCGTAAAGGAAGATTGCATGGCGATGTCGAGGGCTCGGAAAAAAAAGTCACATGATTACCAACCGCATCCGGGAGCTACGAGTCGAACGATGCAAGAAAATCTTGAACTTCCTTAAGCGAAAAAAATCCGGTAATCCTGTTGACCGACGAGAGCATGATTACCGTCGATCCCGTATCAAATTCCAGAACCGACCGGTATATTAGTTCTCTTCCGGTAGAAGACGTGGCCAACGAGCACAAGAACGTGTATCTGACCAAGCATCCTGCTATGCTAAGTATGTTCTTCCGTGGATCAAAGAACAGTACGGTCCGAAGTCAAATGTTGTATTTCAACAAGATGGGACTCCGTGCCACACCTCGAACCGCAGTCAGAAGTGGTTGCAGGAACATCTTCCGTTCTAAGCGAAGGATATGTGGCCGCCATCCAGCCCCGATCTTAATCCGCTGGATTACTCAATATGGCGCGTCATGAAGGCCAAGGCCTGTTCTAAACGCTACCCGAGTACAGCAAGCCTCAGACAAACATTGAACCGTACCTGGAGAGAAATGGATCCAGACTACATTATTAGAACCTGTCGTGCATTCCGGAAGCGTGTGGAGGCCGTAATTGCAGCAAGTGGAAACTCGATCGATGATTAACATAGTTTAAGACTCTGAGAAACATCCCCCCTTCGAATAAATAAAAAAAAAACTCAGAAACGAAATTTTTGAGATTTTTTTTAATTTTGGCATTGCTTAATGGTGCAAACATTATCACGCATACGGTACAGGCGCCGGATAAAGCGCTTCCGCTGAAGTTTTCGGTGGCCGACAATGCTATTTTCGAAGCAATACAGATGTTCATTGGGAGATGTTTGATAGTTTTTATCGGTGGTACATTTCGGAACTGCATCAGATCGTAGCTTGGTAGGCTTGGTGGTGTGTAACTCGGAGGTGGTAATCAGCAATACGGTAGGCTTGGGTTATATCTTTGAGGACACGCACTTCTGAGTCGATCAGATGATTTAAAACTGGTTCGACGATGTTGTTCCTAGCGTGAGATTGCACTATCGCTCGTTCCAGTTCTGGATTTACTTTAGTCGGAGAGGAATTTCATTCTTCATCGATCGGGTTTCTCCTTTGTTTCTGTACACCTGCAAGAAATCTTGTGGAATTTGCTTGAACACCGTATTGGTTTGATGGTTTCCAGTTCCTCTTCCACCTCTTGACCCGCTAACGCTCTAATGAGAATGAAACTGAATGCTTGCCATCCCTTCCATCAGAGAAAGTGAGAATGTAAACACAATCACAAAAGTCATAACTTTGAGGGTGGCCAAACTCATGAAATATTGACGCCTTGATAGGCATACTTTGATTCGTTCGGCACAGCGCTTGGCATGGCTTTCGGTGCAACTCAATTACTCGGTACGAATTAATGTGTGCAGAGTTGAATACCCCTAGGTTAGAGTACGGTAGTGTGAAAATTGTATATAGAGGGTAGAAAGCGAGCAAATATCAATTTTGAGGAAGGCACGAATCGGTAGGCCTGGGTTCAATCCCAGTCGGCGCCGCCGGGATGTTCTGAGGCATCACATCTCTGATCACGCCTTCCATCGGAAGGGAAGTAAAGCCGTTGGTCCCCGGTTCATGAGTTGATGGGTCGATAGGTAGGGTCCAGGTGTGGGAGCTGCCTTCCTGGTGTCGGTAGCATTGGTGCTCAGCACGGAAAACAAGATCGATGGAAAACAAATCAAGGAAAAAATTCCTTTTCCAAACTCCCCTGTTGGAGAGGGATGGTGAGGGGTATCTCCCCCGCCACCTCTGGCAATTAGTGCGGTAAAGAATCGTTTGATCTAGCGTTTTAAATTGTCTGCAGAAGGGAGATTGGAACGTTTACTGAGTTCCTGCGACTTGATGATATGCGGTGAACACATATGCTCGCGAAAATGCAAGAGTTGGCAGCAGGATTAAACTTAACCAATGAGCTCTTGAAAATGTTGTTCCTTCAAAGAACGCCATCAAACGTTAAAGCCATTCTCATCATCGCTGACGCAACTATCGATAAGATGGCGGAAATGGCCGACAAAATGATGGAATCTTAGTTTTCCCCCGTCGCAGCTGTATTGATGCCTGCTGGAAACAACGAGATGGAAGAATTGCGAGGCCAAATCGCGGCTTTCACTACCGAAATCAGGCACATCAAAGCAGACCGCTCATCTCGTAGTCGTTAGGCGTCACGTTCGAGCCGAAATGCAAGCGATTCGGAAATATGCTGGTTTCATCGCAAATTCGGTGGTCGCGCTCTCAAGTGTCGAGACTCGTGCCAGTTTAGGCTCTGAACCATTTGGCGGTTTTTTTTTTAACTTTTGGTTAAAATTTGACAGATGGAAAATTATCGTTTAACCTAGAAACACTGGAATAAGAGACCAGCCAAGACACTGTTATGATTCCAATCGAACTTTTAAAAAGCGGTTCCAATCTGCAATGTTTACAAATGGTTTGCTTCAATTAGGGAGGAGTATTAACATCGTTTAAAAATCACTCATGAACTCGCTCGTCGGTGCATTGGCGAAGTCACTCGCAAGCAGTTAAAAATGCAAGTGATGCCAGGATTGCTTTGATGTATATCCTGTTGCCAAATTCATGTTTTTTTTTCTCCGCTGGTCTCTTGTTCCAGTGTTTCTAGATTAACCCTGCTATCCGAGGGTGGTTATTTCTGACAGACAAGAAGTTAGATTTTGACAACCATGGCTGAGTTTTACACGAAAATCGGTCAATCGATAACACATGGATTTTCGAACATGGAAAATAACTTTCGAAATGTCACTTTTAACCACGAGTTAAATTTAACTCGGCAAATGATCCACAGCCTTAGCAACACAAAAAAACTAAACTCCCGTTCACCCGAATCGGCGGGGGTGGACGACGCTCCGGAAAGACACCGTATTTTGATATTCGATCGTACCAACAACACAAAGTTTCTTATCGACACCGGCCCGGATGTTTCGATTCTCTCAGCTTCTGATCTGATTGGTGATGTAGGTGTTGCGATTATTGGAGCTGATTTCCTAGCGTCGTACGTGTGCGGTATTGAATACTCCCCGCATACAGATGCTAGCCGCTCACTACTTACTACGAATATAACCCTGCGCACTCCTCAGCAAATGTGACGGCAGATTACGAGAGCACGCAGCGATCGTCTCTCGTCCTATTACTCATCGTACCGTTATTGCTAGTGGACGCCTGCAATCGGCTCCGGATCTTAAACACCGATGGTTGATTGACGGACGGAGATAGACACAACTGTTAACAGCATAATCGTGGTAGCCCTAGATCATCCTTTCCAGGAATTATTGACTGAATTTCTAGAAGTTACGTTTCCAACAACCATTAGAACAGCGATCGAGCATGATGTCACCCACTACATTCAAACGAAAGGGCCTGTGGACGACATCTGCATAGCTTCGTCGACGGAGGAGGAGCATTATCTGCACGTACGAGCAGTGTTCGAGCGACTTAGATCTTACGAACTTATGATAAATGTTACCAAGAGTCATTCCTCATGCCACTGAAACTGACAGAAAAACGATTCCAGGAAACTATCATGGACAGAAACTGTGTTTCAGGAATGCAAAACATCGTTAGCGAAAGCCACATTGCTGTATTTCCGGTGCTTCAAAACCGCTAAGTTTGCTCATCGACGCGTCTAACACAGCAGCCGGTGCAGTTCTCCATCAGTTTGACGAAGGACGTTGGAAGCCATTGGGCTTTTACTCCACGTTTGGTAGGGAATTTACTGCGACGAAAATGCCCGTAGAGTACTTCCGTCACTTGCTTGTAGGAAGGAAATTCATTATATTCACCGATCACAAGCCACTCACAACAGCGTTAACTTCATGTCAAAATTCCAGATTGCCACACGACGGACGATATCTACAATATAAATCCCAATAATTATTCACCAGCTATATCCGTCATATCAGTGGTGAATCTAATGTGTTGTTGCGGGTGCACTGTCAAGAATCGAAGCTATCACTGTTCCTATGGGAATTGTTACGAAACGATCCCCTAAGACCAACAGGTGGACGTTGAATTGAAGCATCTTCTATTAACGTCAAGCTCACTGAAACTGAAACCTCGGAAGACCTCCATGGCATCTGCACCGTTGTATTGCGACGTTTCACAAAATAATGTAAGACCGTACATTCCTCTACAACATCGCCAGGCAGTGCTGAAACAGATCCATTAATTAGCACATCCAGGAGTTCGCTCTATTCGTCATTTGGTTGTTGATCGATTTGTTTGGAGAAAAAAATTACAAGGACATCAAGTAATTCGTCCAGGGCTGTTTATCCTGCCAGCGTTGTTGCGCATTTGTCGATACGTGGATTGCACGGTTCGGAATACCTGAGACTGTATCGGCAGACCAGGGAAGGCAATTCGAGTCGGACCTTTTTCGTGAATCTAGCAAGATCGATAGGAACCAAACATATTCGAACGTCAGCTTACCATCCTCCGTCAAATGGTTCGGTGTAGCGATTTCACCGAACACTCAAGGCGTCCATAATGGCAGTGGGTCAAAAGCATTGGACTGCTGAACTCCCTGTAAGCATGCTTGGATTACGAACCGCTTATCGAACCGATTTCGGATGCTCGGTAGCATAGTTGGTTTATGGTCATTCGCGACACGGCTGAGAGTCGATTTCCCAGCTGGCGTGGGACGATTTCGGGCTGAAACGGGGTAATTTGTCTCCGAATTTAAAACACGCGTTCACTTCACCGTGGCTCGGATACTTCTCTCCAGTTCACAACGTTACAATCCCAAAAACAAAACCGCCATCGCTCCTGTACTGCGCTCGACTATTGTGTTGATTACGTTTTCGTCTTCTTTTGCAGCGGGAGGAGAAACAGAACCTAACTTTATTGAATACGCGAGACAACACGAAACGATAATTTTATCCTTAGCTAACTAAACTAACAACATAAAAATCTAAATAAAAAGACGTGCCGGCCTTGAAATGACAACAAAAACAAAACATAACAAACACGGCACACGCTCGTGTGAAACACGGCTAAATTACACTCGGCGGCAAAACTACACAAAGCGGGATTAATTGTAACACGCAGGTTAAAGAGTGATACGGTCAAAATTTGGTCAATATCAACTTGACGTATTTCTTTCAATTTTGCATTTAAAAAACCTGAACACCCCTCATTTTGAAGGTGTGTGTGTGTAGAATGTTGCTCCTATTTTGATTTTGGAATTCACTCTTCAGTTGTCAAAATGCCGTCCAAGCAAGAAGAGCAGCGTATCAAAATTTTGCTCGCGCATCGCAAAAATCCGAGCTACTCGCACGCAAAGTTGGCAAAATCGCTAAAAGTTGCCAAATCAACCGTTTCAAATGTAATTAAAGTGTTTGGGGAACGTTTGTCGACAGCCTGGAAGTCTGGATCGGGGGGAAATCGAAAACCGGAAGCCGCTGAGACGACAAAGAGAGTTGCCGGTAGTTTCAAGCGAAACCCTAACCTCTCTCTCCGAGATGCCGCAAATAAGCTGGGTGTATCGTCTACAACCGTGCATCGAGCCAAAAAACGAGCCGGACTATCGACTTACAAGAAGGTAGTGACTTCAAATCGCGATGATAAACAAAATACGACGGCCAAAGCGCGATCCCGGAGGCTGTACACGACGATGCTGACGAAGTTTGACTGCGTGGTAATGGACGACGAAACCTACGTCAAAGCCGACTACAAGCAGCTTCCGGGACAGGAGTTTTATACGGCAAAATGAAGGGGAAAGGTAGCAGATGTTTTCAAGCACATGAAACTGTCAAAGTTCGCAAAGAAATATCTGGTTTGGCAAGCCATCTGTACCTGTGGCTTGAAAAGCAGCATTTTCATAGCTTCCGGGACTGTCAACCAAGAAATTTACGTGAAAGAGTGTTTGAATAAACGTCTGCTGCCTTTCCTGAAGAAACACGGTTGTTCCGTACTGTTTTGGCCGGATTTGGCATCTTGCCATTACGGTAAAAAGGCCATGGAGTGGTACGCCGTCAACAACGTGCAGGTGGTTCCCAAGGACAAGAACCCTCCCATCACGCCAGAGCTCCGCCCAATTGAGAAATACTGGGCTATTGTCAAGCGGAACCTAAAGAAGACCAAAAAAACTGCTAAGGGCGAGCAGCAGTTCAAGGCAAACTGGCTTTCTGCGGCGAAGAAGGTAGACAAGGTGGCTGTACAAAATCTGATGGCAGGGGTCAAGCGTAAGGCCCGGCAATTCGGATTTGGAAAAGCGGAAGCCTAACTGAATATTTTTCCTGAATTTTATACTAATTGAACTTGAAAAAGAAATTTAATTTGATTTTTAAATAAACGATTTCACCGATTTACACGCGTTTTCCCTTGACCAAATTTTAACCGTATCACCCTTTAAAAAACGGAACCGAGATGCAAAACTTCATCAATTTTGAAACTATTTGAGTAAGTGTGATTACATTAGGAAAAATCATCATCTTAGCGCACCTCGGTGGTACTTTGTATGGGAGCGAGCTGTCAATTTGTTAGTTTTGTGTCAAACAGTGAATTGAAAATCTTGCTTTAAATCTTGATTTAAAAATCGAGTTGGATGTAAATGGGATCGAAAAAAATATCGTTGTGCTCAGAAAAAAGTATTCATTTTCATATTTATTTTTCAAAATTAAAAACCCAATTCAATGGGTATTTAAATTTGATGGTTTCCACCAGAATTCTGAGGAAAACTACAATTTTGAAAACAGTATTACAAAATATTGATATCCCGAACCAAGCTAACAGAAAAATGTCAGGCGCAAATAAATATTAAAAATCCAAAAATTGTTTAATAAACTAGGAAAGGGGCGTCATTTTCATAGATTTCCAAGGGCGCAGACAACCATCGCTATTCAAGTGGTCATACCAGCTATTAAAAATTTATATTTCAGCAAGTTTGTGGTTGATATTATGAATAAAAATAATATTTAGAAGTAAATGTTAACACAGTTTTGAAAATGATTCTAGTAGATTTTTATTTCTAGATTCTTATAACTATCAAAAGATCTCATCTAACTTACTCAGCTAATTTAAGGGAGAAAATTTGTTGCAGGAAAAACTCGTAGGTCATTGAGTTCTATGAATATTGAAAGGTGAATGGAAGATTCGTCCATCTTACTTTTCGAAGACTCCTGAAACTTTGGAAAATCCCGGAGCTACCGGAATTTCAGAAACCTAGAAACTCGATTAACTTAAAGATATTCGCCATTCTTGGGGCTATTTATAGTGCGTTAAATCTCCGGAGAATGTTGCACCAGAGCTCCAGAAACCCCACTAGTATGTCATACTAAATCCTGTCTACCATAACCAACAACTTCTAAAACTGCTGGGACTCCAAGAGAGAGATATTAAAAACTACAATAATTTCCGAAATCCTTCAGAGAGGTCCAAAGTACACTGATCATAAAGTAGGCTCCAAAAGTTTCTATAATTTTCAACGTTTATGATGCTCTGGATCTTCCTAGAAATTCTAGTTACTAAAAAATTTACGATTTCATCGAAGACTGGCAACTCACTCTTCTTCCCATACGTTCGCTTTGAGACAGGCACAATTGCGTCATCTGCCACTCAAAAGTGAAAGCTTAGAATTAATTTTATAGCGATGATTCCAATCCCAGAAGAAACGAGTATGTATTTGCTCATTTTTCAGTGCGTTGCTTCCACCTACGCTCAAGCGCAGCGCTGCTGTATTTGTCGCTTGGATTCTGGCAAAGTGGCCAGTCTTCTTGATATATTGTCTTCGGTTGTATCTTCAATTCTCAAACATGATCGTGGATTATCTTCAGTTCTCATGTATTCTGGTGTACCCAAAATTTAAGCATTGCCGTGAATTCCACAGGCTGATCTTCTGGAATATTCCTAAAAATGGTCAAGCAATATCCTTAGAAAAAATACTAGTTTTTATATGTTGCCAACAAGACTCTAAACAAACTTAGTAATTTCTAGTTTGAACATTAGAATAGAAGCGACCATATTACCCGGGACCCACGGTCATCATATAACCATACGCTTCGCTTCATCCCATTCGCCATCTGTGAAATAACGCTGAAATCAAAACATTCATTCTTACCCCATAACTAACCGAAACAGACGAAGAAAAGCACAAGCAAGCCGAAAAGCATCCGAAATTGGCGGAAAAGACCATCTACACCGACGATCAGTTGGAAAACATTGTCGACTCCGTAATGCGGATGATGGACTTCGACGGGGACGGATTCGTAGACTACGTGGAGTATCGAAGGTCCGGGGTAGAGGAGAATCGCCGCGATGACTACCCGAAGGGTCGCCCTTGAAAGTAGTGCTTCCCAATATGCGCACGATAACCTTGTAAATTTTGTAAAAAGATCAATGTTTGCCAAATAAAAAGAAACTAATTCTGGTGAAAGGGTATTGATACTCATATTTTCTAACCTATCGTTTCTGTACTAACCTTGCACCGCAAATTTCAACCTTCGATCACCCAGTTGGCGACAAAGAGGAAGAACATCCGGTGGAAATCTACAGCGATGAACAGCTGACGACCATTGTGGAAGCCGTCATGACCAATATGGACACGAATCAGGACGGGTTCATCAATTGGCGCGAATATAGACAGTCCGAATCCGGAAAATAACGCAATTGCTGCTACGGGGACCAATTGGCACCGCTTTGATTCTTTCTTCACTAACCTGCATGATGGGAAAAAAATAAACCACTTTACTAAACGGGAACCGATTACACTAGCTTGTTTTTATCTACTGGCCATTGGCGAATGTTTTGTAACACCTTGGGACCCCAATGGGTACGTTTTTCTCTGTCGTCGTTTTTTTTTACAGACACCAAGGTAGACGACGATCACCCGGCGGAGCCGACGACGGAACGCGAGACCGATTCCCATCCGCAGGACGACGAGACGCTCCAGTCGTTGATCGATCCCATTTTGGACATGATGGACAAGGACCAGGATGGGTTCATTTCCTATACCGAGTATCGGCAGGCGGAGGCATCGGAATCGGCGAAAAATGCCGACTAAGTGCTCAACTAGCCTTGTTAAGGTAAATGAGTTGTTTTGGGTGCTGAAACAAGCGGAGCGCCGACAGAAGAGGACAGGCTAGAGGAGAAGGCTGATTACAAATTCCTTAATTTTTAGTTTCTGTCCGGGGTGCTGCATTTTTTTTAAGTTTAATGATCGCGTGTTTTGTTATTTTTTGTCTGTTCTCGAAACTACGGACATCACGTTGCAAGTGATAATGGGAAGCGAGTAAACGTCTCCACTTTAGGGTAATAAACGACAATCACACCAAACCGAAGTTAGCTTTGATGAAAAGAAATGTCCACTGCGAACATTTTTCAAAAATAATTTTCATTTTATTAAAACAAATAAATCCACATACATGGGAGCACTGCCGCACGGCATGTGGGAAATTCGAGGGAAAATCTATGCTCAAATTCACCCCTCTCCCATCCCAGCCAAAACATCCCTAATGGAAAATACGGAGACGGAGAGAGAGCGAGAGCGAAGTGGGCGAGCAAACATCAGCTTCAAAGGTGGTGGCGGCAGAGTTGTCAGATATGCCGATTTATCAGTGCATCAGAAAAGAAAAATGTGCTGTTGCGTGTTCACATTATAATCGCTATCTTTTATAGTCTGGCGGATTGAATCTCGGAATCTTCGGAAATCTTTTTTTTTTTCTAGTGGCGTCTACGGAAATTAACATCATCTTCGGGTTGGAGAAAGTTTCCCCTATCCGGCGATGCTGTTAATTTGCGTTCGGTTGGCGAGGTGTTTATATAAGTTGATAATACATTTTCAATTGTTGATCTACAATATATTGAATTGACCACTTTGTCAAGCAGTTTTGGCTTGACTTTCTACCAGCGATTTCACAAAACTGGACCAACTAATTTCTATTTTTTATGAAACACACAAATGTTGGTTACTTTTCTCGAGGTTCTAGAAGAAAAAATCTAAAAATAATGTTTTATTTCAAAGATCGAGTGGTAGTAAATGTAATTTTAACTGCTCGAATGAAGTGGTTAATTAACCACTTCATTCGAGCAGTTAAAATGACGTTTACTACCACTCGAACTTTGAAATAAAACATTATTTAGAGATTTTTTCTTCTAGAACCACGAGAAAAGTAGCCAACATTTGTGCGTTTCATAAAAAAATAGAAATTAGTTGGCCCAGTTTTGTGGAATCGCTGGTAGAAAGTCACGCCAAAACTGCTTGACAAAGTGGTCAATTGGTTTTGCGACTATAGCTCACATCGGTCAGCACTCGATTATTTTTTTCAGTTACCACGGGTTCGTCATCTGCAATCACCACTGGACCCTTTCAAATTGACTCATTATGAATGACAAAACCCAGAGACGATGTTAAGGCTTTGAACCATTTGCCGAGTTAAGTTTAACTCGTGGTTAAAAATGACATTTCGAAAGTTATTTTCTATGTTCGAAAATCCCTGTGCTGTCGATCGACCGGTTTTCGAGAAGAATTTAGCCAAGGTTGTCAAAATTTATCTTTTTGTCTGTCAGAAGTAACCACTCTCGGATAGCAGGGTTAATCGATAACTTTTCATCTGTCAAATTTTAACCAAAAGTTAAAATAATCCACCAAATGGTTCAGAGCCTAAATAAGAGACGCGCGAAGACTGAAGCCAGAAGTTCCAATCGAACCGTCAAACGCGGTTCCAATCGAGCAATGTAAATAAACACGAGCGCTTCACGAAGAAAAGCGTGGGAAGTATTGAGATTGGGGTTGAATTTAATTGCTGAGGTTGGTTGTCTTTATTAAGGAGATTTTCAGCCAGACGTTGGTTAACTGTTCAGCTTTAGATAATTATAGTTAAGTTTGCGTATGAAAAGTGAAATTGGACAGGGATTATTATTGTTATTCACCAGCTGTATTCTCGTTATGTTCTCACAAAATATTTGCTCCAGCACAACAAAATACATCTACACAGGCTCTGTAACAAAGATCAAGGCGTTTCCGGTGTAATATTTTAAGATAGTAAAATTTGTGAAAGACTTCAAAAGAGAGATTTTACTCATACATGATAGGAAGCAACAATCGCAGATTGAATAATTTTTTGGAACGCTCTGTAGAATATATCCTCCAATGGTAGGGGGAGATCACTCGAGTTGTATTTATTGTATCATCAAAAAATTAAATGCATTTAATGTAATACATGCACCCATGCATGAAAAGTTTTGTCCTGTTTTGTTGTTCGCCTCGGTTCGCTCAAATCCACACTCCAAACTCGAGGTGAAAACTCCGTCGAAACTTCCCTCCAAAATTCAGATGCTGCCAACGGAGGTTCCCAAAGACTTTCGACGAAGTTTCCCCGCATTGTCGGCGAAGGAGGTACTGCACGATACCAGTGAAGAGATTGGATGCTGCTGACAGATATTCCAGGGAATATCGACGACGTTTTCTCGCGTTCTCGGCGGACGAGGTTCCACGTGATTTCGGTGATTTTGGATGCTGCCAGCAGGAGTTCTTGGAAATTCCAATGGATTTTCCTTTCCTTCTCGGCGGATGAGGTTCTGCATGATTTCGGCAATGATTTTACATGCTGTCAACGATGGTTCTAGGATGTTTGTTTGTCTTGATAAAGGGTTCATGCACCAGGATTACGTTTGACTCGGTTTGACTAAATGAATTAAATTGGGGCTACATTGAGCCTGTTGATAAATAAATAAATAAAAAATACATAATATATGACCAAAAAAAAAAGGCGAAATTTCGATGCCATTTTCTCGCGTTCTCAACGGAGGAGGTTCTACACAACGTTGGTGGATGTTTCCGATTCTGACAGCGGAGGTACCAATTTAAACGGAATTTTCTCGCATTCGCGGTGGGGATTTTTGGTGCTGCCAACGGAAGTTTCAGGAAATCTCTACGGTATTATCTCGTGTTATCGGTGGAGGAGCTCCCGAATGTTTCCGGTGGAGATTTTCGATGATGCCTACGGAGGTTCTACGGAATTTCGACGGAGTTTTCCCGCGTTCTCGGCGGAGCAGGTTTTGCGTGATTTCGATGTTGACAGTGTAAGTTCTGGAGGGAGCTTCTGCAGGATTTCGTTGGAGATTTTCGTTGCTACCGGAGGAGGTTGCAGGGAATTTCTCGTGAATTCTCTATTCCACCGAAATCGTGCAGAGCGACGAGTTTTATTTTCTTGTTGTGTTTGTTTATCTTCGCATCGATGCATTTTGAGGTGTTACCAAAAAAGCGCATGCTTTGTTTTGATGTTCACATCCCATGGTTGATGCAAACGATGGAAATTAAGAGCATTTTTTTTTAAATTAAATGCATATTGAATCTGTATTCCAATAGTGAGACGCCTCTAGCTCCAATATCGTATATTTGCTTTCACTCCGAGTTATCAAAAGTTGAGTCTTCAAATACTACCGATACGGTTAAAAAAGTATTCATTTTACCGTGATGCTGAAGCAGACGACAGTCGCTCAAATTAAAAGTCACTTGAAGTAAACACAAAATTGCGGGTTGCCAAACCTTTCAGAAAAATAACTTAGTTGGCCGTGCAACCAGATTTACTGTTGTTCTCTCCGCGCGTCTCTTATATAACATCGTCTTTGGCAGAACCCTTATATTTGACATTGACGTTGGATGTCAAAATTACATTCCACATTCATCTAGTGATGTCCGATTATTATTCGAATGATCTATTATTCGATTACCGGACCGAAAAATCAAATATTTTTAATTGGTTAAATAATGCAAAGTATTCAATTCATTGATCGTAATTAACATCAATCATCGCTTCAATTATTTCCTGCACCTCTGAACTTCCCCAAGATTTCACTGGGATATTGGATAAAGGGGTTGGGATTGCAGCAGGATTTGTTTTGGTGATCGATATACTCAATTGATGTCCTAACTATTCAGTACCACCAACAATCAATACGAAACTAACGATTTTAAATTGGCTCACTACTTGAATAGCCTATTGGTCCCAAGCAAACGATTAACGTATCCCATTCTAGTCGAAATTCTAGTACTACGCAATGTTTGTTTTGATTCACTATGAAAGTTTGACAGATAAAATGAGGGGTTATTGGTTTTTCCTATGTTTCGAGGGGTGAATCGATTAGCTTGGGACCGAAGAGAGTACAAGCAGGGGGTGGAAACTAACTATTTTAAATTGATTCACTGCTTGAGTAGCCTATTGGTCCCAAGTTCTTCTATGGCGTACCCCATTCTAGTTGAAATTCTATTACTACACTATGTTTGTTTTGATTCGCTATGAAAGTTTGACAGATAACATCAGGGGTGTGTGGATTCATGCAGAACATGCAGGGGTGAGTGAAATACCTTGGGACTGCTTGGGACCGTTGTTCTGGTACTGAGTGAGCCAAAAATAATAATGATTTTCTTCGGGACCCAGTGGTCTTAGAGTTACCTCTATGGTACAAGAGCTGAGCCAAAAAGTTGAGCACGTTATTTCGGGACCTTCTAGTCTTGTCTTAGAGTTACCTATATGGTATAACTTATAACTTATTTATGATTTAAAGTATAAACCCCGGTTGGAAACTAACGATTTAAAATTGGCTCACTACTTGACTAGCCTATTGGTCCCAAGCAAATCGATTAACGTCTCCCATTCTAGGTGAAATTCTAGTACTACACTATGTTTGTTTTGATTCGCTATGAAAGTTTGACAGATAAAATGAGGGGTTCGTGGATTTTCCTATGTTTTGAGTGGTGCATCGATTAGCTTGGGACCGAAGAGAGCAGGCATGGAAAATCATTTGCATACATTTCGTGCATTCATTTACATTCATTTGCCCCTAACTTTTTTCGTCAACAGAATTCCGCAAAATGGTGTACGGAGCTTTTGTAGTTTTTGTTATTAGCTACAACTTTTGTTAACAACTCAAATCCTTATCTCTTATGTTTGACGAACCAGAGCGAACAGAATCCACTACTGTTTTTCAGTGAATGTATTTTACATTGTTGAGCACGTTTCTATGGGACCTTCTGGTCTTAGTCCAAAAGTCATACTACGAACAACGACAGCGAGTCCTGTCAGGCACATTTGATCAGACGAAGTCTTGGCTGAGCTCCACGTAATTGGTGTAGTGCATTGCTTCCGGTCCTCTTCCGGTTGATCCTCGCAACACGTTGCCAGTTTGTCGGGGTACGATTTCTCGAGTATCGTGAACGGCACACCTGCTTAGGCTCGGTTTTCTCATTTCCGAAAACGGGGTCACCTGGATAGGTTTTCTTCTGTCAAGCTCGATCGGTTTCTCCCGCTTCCGAAAACGGTGTCGCCTGGATAGGCATCGTGAACAGCGCTGCCCTGTGGTTGTTCAATTCTCCATCTGCTGCTACCACCTGACGTTGTTTTGACTTCCAGATACATCTTGTCCAAACTTGAAACTTGATTCACACAGTTTGTCACGTCTGGCAACGGCATGCCAGCACGAAGCATGAACATGGTCAGTTTCTCTCGCCCTGATTACCGGCCCACCCGGTTGAGCTTCTCTTCAGTCCGTGTCACCGATCCCTATCGGATGCATACAAGACTGTTGATATGCACCAACTGACCGTTTCCCAAACCCGATCTGCAGGGTGAACACTTGCGTAGTGAGTCTCCCTTGTGACCGAACCTGTAGCAGAACATCACAGGCTGCGGTTTCGGGCAGACCGTAAACCGATGCCTGTACTCATCACATTGCTCTTGAATCTGTTGCTTGTTTTGCTCCAGGTTTTACCGTGTTGGCTGATTTTGCTGACTTCTGACTGTTCCGACAGCTACAAGAATTTCAGCTGCCATAGGATTCCACTCGGAGATTCAAGTATGTACGTCCGCAAACTTCCATGATTCCACCTGTTGTAATTGATTTTGTTCAGAAGCTGTTCTTCTTCCTTGCTGACGGCGTGTACTCTGCCAAAACGTGGAATGCCTTGATTCATCTGTGGTGGTCTATTTTATGATGGAGTTGCAAAGCTCGGTTCAAGTAAACTGTTGTGTGGTATTGGAACCCGCTTTTGCCTATTCAACAGCATCCGCGTCTCGTCATAGCTAGAGCAACCATTTCCACCAATGAACGGGACCTGGCTGCAGTAAAGATGGTGGCACAGTTCGCGTTTATGTTTTTCCTCACGATAAAGTATTTCTCCTGCTCGCTTTTCCGCTAAAGCCGCAGCTATTGTAGACGCAGCCATCACTCCGGCAGATCAACCGATCCTCCTATTAACTGGATCACACAGCGTCATCCAAGCGCTGGAAGCCAAAGCCCCGAGCCACCCCTGGATACAAGCCATTACACGGTACGCCCCACCTTCAACCGTCTTTACGCGCATCCCGTCCCCGCTACACCAGGAACGTACCCCTCCTTGACGTCAGGCGTTGGATTGTGAATACCATTATGGAAGCCTGGCACCAGGAATGGTTCCAGTTGCGGACCACTTTCCTGAGGAAGATCAAGGGAACCGTACGCTCCTGGCCGGACAGCCAAAAGTACAAGGACCAGCGGATTATCTCAAGACTCCAGACCGGCCATGCGAGGATTTCCTGTAATTTCGGTGGGACACCTTTCCGCAAGGTCTGTTCAATCTGCAGCATCCCGCCTCGGTGGAACACATGCTGTGTGTCTGCCCGGAGTTCCAGAAGCTACGCGAAGAACATGGACTCCCGGAGAACGTCAGTAATCTGCTTGGTTACGACCCCTCGGCGTTGGCTGCGCTGATCGCCTTTCTGAAAGAAGCCCATTTGTATGACCAAATCTAGCGCCCCCGTTGGTGGCTGCACTTATCGTGTGTTTCTAACGGTTCTATTTTTTTCTGCCGTCGGGGTTTCTCCGCCGGACCGGGCACTGCCTTCTACGGTGGAGCTCTACCTTGTTCGCGCACCCAGTCCTCACCACAGCCCCGATCTAATCCTCACCTTACATTAAGTTTTTAAAATGTTGTCTATCTCATTCGTTGGGTAATCAGAGCCGGTTATACGTCACGTTCATGTCAAATTGACTCCGGTGGACGCTCCGGTCGAATAAAATTCGCCGCCGCACGAAGTTGACTGTCTACAAGACGCTGATTAGACCGGTGGTCCTTTACGGCCACGAGACCTGGACTATGCTCGTGGAGGACCAACGCGCCCTTGGTGTTTTCGAACGGAAGGTGTTGCGTACCATCTACGGTGGAGTGCAGATGGATGACGGAACGTGGAGGAGGCGAATGAACCACGAATTGCACCAGCTGCTGGGAGAACCATCCATCGTCCACATTGCAAAAATTGGGCGACTACGGTGGGCTGGGCACGTCGTAAGAATGCCGCACGACGACCCAGTGAAAATGGTTCTAGAAAGCGACCCAACAGGAACAATGTAACCGTTTGGTCACAAATTCATAGGTTTTTGTCATTTATGTTATATATTCAGAACCTTCACGTTTCTTGTGCAAAAACAGTAGTATACCACAGAAGTGATAGGGTTCTGTACCGCTGTGAAAATGTTGTGCCGTTACGTTATGTCCACCATAGAGCTACAAACAACTATACAAACAAGAATGACGGGATGACTGGATGAAGGAAAATTGGAGAAAGAACGGCCATTGCCCAAAATCGGCCTCTTTGAATATCAGGCGTCCGTGTGCTAAGACGCATTTTAATTAGCTAAGTGCAGTGGTTGCTGTTTTTGAACGTGAACCAGGACCCCCCCCTAGCAACAGCTAGTGTGCGCTAGGGAAATTTAACGTTCAGGTAACTAAATACCCTGCACCAAAAACCGTAAATTAATTACGTATTCGTCCGATAGGACCTCTTTTTTATATTGGACCTTAAAAAGGTCATCCGTCAGCACACGGCCGGCTCGAGAAATATTGGAGACGGTTCACGAGCCGAAATAATACTATCTGGCCAAACGTAGGCCATAATCGCAAAGGAGTTTTCCCTTCTCGGCTTGACCAAGGTGGCCTTGCCACGGTCGGCCGATCGTGCCAACGAAGGACGACGCCTGCCATCCCACCGTTCAGCAACGCCCGCTGGCCTTTCATCCGCTCGCTTCGCCAATCTGGCGAGAGTTCCGGCCGCACAGTAGGACAGGAGTCACTGTGTCGGCCATCCCGATTCACCATCAACGGCAGCAGCGGTATGTACCGGTACAGTAAACAACGCGATTAGGCTACACGACACATATTACACGAAATTATGAACACAGAACAACACGCACACAACACAGAAAGTGGCAAATAAAAGCATTTAAAGAAAAGTGAAAGTTCTTCGTTTTTGTATCGCGAAACCCTCTGATTACCCGGTAGCTAGCCGACCCTGGGTGTTCCGGAGCTTGCTCTTGTCGCCTGAGTCGACCGGGTGCTGTATGTTTGATCTCCGAGTAGGTAGTTGGTGAGTGCTGAGTTCCTACATCAGTTATAACAAGAAGAAGAGGCGCGCAGCGGGCAAGGTGGATCGACCAAGTAGAAGGTGACCTGCGGACCCTTCGCAGACTACGAGGCTGGCGAAGTGTGGCCATGGATCGAGTAGAGTGGAGACGACTTCTTCGGACAGCAGAGGACAACAAGGCCTTAGCCTGATTGGTAAGGTAAGTCATGTCAAATTGAAACCTATTTTTAGGCAGGATCTAGCCTGACCATCTGCTGTATAACGGGATGAACTAGCCTACGGCTAAAAATGACGGTAAACAAGAAAAAAAATCCTGCTCGCTCATCGGTGGCTGGGCAAAACGAACCAGCACCGAGATATCCCAGTAGTACTTGGCGAAGGATTCATTCGGTGCTTGGTTTCGGTCCGGAAGATGGCCTCTATCTTCAGGATCTGCGAATAACTGCTGGGAAAATATTCTTTGCGGATCTCATTTGTTTTAACTCTTTATTTGTTTTAAATTTAAAATAAATTACATTGCATTCTAACCTAGGTGCTCCAGCTACTTCAGTAACTTACCAACCTTAATTGTTATGATATGTATCTAAACAACCCAATTGACGAAAATGCATATGGGACTGATATGCTATTCTAGGCAGTATAGCCCTAAGAGAAGAGGTGACAATACGGGGGCGAAAATGAACCACTTTTCTCTGTCAAACGTGAACCAGCTCCTGATTGGCCGATTTCATGTGCGTAAGAGAGAGATAGAGATAGAGATAGACATAAAAGAGGAAGAAGCCTGTTGCGGAGAAAGTAGTAATAAGCAATACCGTCCTTCAGTTTAGCTCTCTTGAAACTTTAAGGCTGCAATTTATTTAGAATATAAAAATTATGCTTCGAGCAGGGTTTGATGGTTACTCACAAAACGGTTTTCTTCTTCAGCGATAACCTAACTTTCTTTCCCCTACAACAACCCGTGTATTCGAACGCGGGTAACTTGTCCTAGCGAAAACAAATTGAATTTAATTTATGTTAACGAATTTACCGTTTAATCTTACTTTTCTTTCACTTTCTGTGACTATTCTCGTTCTTTTACTCTAATTTTAACTTCTCCAAATAATTAACTTTCAATGAATCCATCACGTTTGTTTTTCCTTCTCTGAACTTCGTTTTTCCTTTCCTACTCTTCAAACTGTCACTTTATCGAACTAGCAGTGTTACCAGTTACACCTTCTCGTCGGCCGGTCGAGGGGCCTTCCCAATATACCCCACCCCGTGTAGCTGGGAACTCAGGACTTTTTTTTTGCTCTGACCCTTTCTGACGTCTAGCAACGCAAGCTTCGATACGGGACGTTTCTTAGTCCCAGTACTGGTCTGTACCATCGCTGACCGCACATGACCATCCGATCCAGCATAGATCTCGGTGATGACTCCTCGCTCCCAATGGTTCCGTGCCGATTCTTCAATGACGATTACCAAATCGCCGACGTCGATGGGTTTGGTCGGTTCAAACCATTTTACTTGTCTCCTTAAAACTGGTAGATACTCCTTTACCCAACGTCGCCAGAACTCGTCCGCCAAGTGCTGGGTTAATTTCCAGCTGTCCCTCAACGCTTGACATGGTGATACAAATTCAGTGCTTGGTTGAGTGACTCCTCGATTTCCGTATAACAGGAAGTGGTTTGGGGTCAAGGCTTCATCCGTGTTAACGTCCAAGGGCACGTATGTAAGGGGTCTTGTATTCACGATACCTTCCGCTTCTAGTAGCACCGTTTCCAACGTCTCGTCGTCAGGGTGACGTGGAGCTCCGGCTACAGCTGCCATTGCAGTTTTCACGGAGCGAACCATTCGTTCCCAAACCCCTCCCATATGAGGCGCCGAGGGGGGGTTGAACAGCCACTTGGTTTTTGCATTCGTGAAAACACTCGCACATCCTTCATTTATTTCCTTCAGTTGTTCAACGAGTAATCGGTTTGCTCCGACAAAGCAAGTCCCGTTATCGGAATATATCTCTTCTGGGGCCCCCCTTCTAACAACGAATCTCCTAATAGCCTTAATGCAGGATGAGGTAGTTAACGAATGAACCACCTCCAGATGGACTGCACGTATTGTCAGACAGGTAAAGAGTGCAATCCATCGTTTGACCAAACTGCGTCCTACCTTGACGAGTACTGAACCAAAGTAATCCAGCCCTGTGTAGGTGAATGGTCTGATGAACGGTGTCAGTCTTACTTTAGGTAGCGGTCCCATAACTGGAGGTTGAGCCGTTGCGTTGTAAATCCGGCAGAACTGACAATTCTTGCTTACTCGTTGAACCATCACTCTGAGCTTCGGTATGCAAAAGCGTTGGCGCACCTCATTTACAATCGTTTCTCGATTGCCATGAAGATAACATCGATGATACCTGTCGATTAACAGAAGAGTTACAGGATGATCCTTAGGAAGCAGGATGGGATACTTAGCTTCGTAGGGGATTTGAGGTGCAGCCCCTATACGACCTCTAATCCTTATCACTCCATTCTCATCCAAAAACACTGCGAGATTGTATAGAGGACTGCACCTCGGTAGCTTTTGGCGATAGGCAGTCAAATCAGTTCCATATTTCTCCAGCAAGGAATATTTGTTGGGATAAGTTTGACGTTGTGCAACTTGCCACAAATAGTTTTCGGCTCGTTGAAACTCTAACTGTCCAATCGTAGCGGATGTTGTCTTAGCGATGGCCCCACCCTTCTTGCATCTTTGAATGAACATAAGCACGTATGCAACTGTTCGGAGAAGACGGTTCCAGTTTGAGAACCGTTCAAAACGGATTACCGGTTCCCACGCTTGATGCAGATGTATTAACTTGAGCATTTCTTCGGTAGTCGTGAGATCAGGAACATTTCGCCACCATTCACATTCCGGTTTGTGAAGAAATTCCGGTCCGCTGTACCAGCGGCTGTTAGCTCCAAAACTCGTTTCGCAGGTCAATTTGGTAGCATCGTCTGCCACGTTTGATTTTGATGGTACGTATCGCCACTCTGAGACGTCTGTGTGTGTTAGTATCTCTCCGACTCGAACTCCAACATATTGATGATAACGACGACTGTCTGACTTCAGCCATGCCAAAACTGTCGTACTATCAGACCAGAAAATTCGTTGGGTTATAGGTATCGAAATTATTTCACAGACATTCGTCGCTACACGAGCTCCGATGAGAGCGGCTTGTAATTCTAGTCTGGGTATACTGAGTGGTTTTAATGGAGCAACTTTGCTCTTGGCTGTTACCAAAGAGCATTTTACCTCGTTGTTTATGAAGTAGCGAACATACACAGCACAAGCGTAAACTGACTTGCTCGCATCGACGATGGTATGCAGCTCTACATTCCTCACAGTCTCGCTATTAGGTACTGCCGGGAACAGACATCGAGGCACCGCCACATGTCCTAATGCACAAAGTGCTCGACTCCATCTCTGCCAATCCAAGAATAGTTCCGAACTTATGAGCTCATCCCATCCAGTACCACACCTCCAGATTTCTTGGATAAGTATTTTTCCATGTATTGTGAAAAATGCAATGAGACCTAACGGATCGAACACGGACATTACAGCCCTCAACACTTGCCTTTTAGTAGGGATCATGTCGGCCTCTATAATTTCCTGAATTTCAGGATTCATATTAGTTGAGAATGAGAACTCATCACTTTGTGGCCTCCACAGCATACCCAACACCAATTCTTCGACTGTAGTTCCTTCCAACTTCATACTTAGGTCGGTAAGGTTTGGTTTAGAATTGTTTTGGAAAGTTTGCATTACCTTGACAGAGTTAGAAACAAAATTGCGGATTTCGAATCCCGCTGCCTTGTGAATGGCCCGCACGTCTTCAATCAGCTGTATTGCTTCCTCCTCTGTATCTACACTATCCAACATATCGTCTACATAATGGCTCTTCAATATAGCTTCAACCGCTCTAGGGTACTGACCGGTAAATTCCTCAGCGTTCCGAATCTTAATGAACTGCGCCGTTGAAGGAGAGCAGCCAGCACCAAAGGTGACTACGTCTATAACGAAAACCTCCGGTGGTTGAGAAGGGTCCTTTCGATATATGAACAACTGTGATTGTTTATCCATCAGGCACATTTTAAGCTACAAGAACATTTCCCGTATGTCACCTGAAACCGCAATTTTTCGCTGGCGAAATCGTAGTAAGACCGTTGGTAGTGGAATTAGGAAATCAGGGCCTTTCAGCAATTGACTGTTAAGCGACACACCGTCGACTTCAGCTGCGGCGTCCCATACAAGCCGGATTTTCGACTTTTTTGGATGTTTTACTACTCCGAGAGGCAGGAACCAGATTCTCCTCGGATCAAAGGACTCCAACTCCTCTTGGGTTGCCCTATGAATGTACCCTTTCTGTTCATAGTCTTCAATTTGTTGCTCGACTTTCTTTGCCAGCTGTGAATCCCTTTCGAACCTTTTTTCGAGACATTTCATCCGCTTGAACGCCATCGCATAACAGTCGGGGAATTCCACATGATCGTGTTTCCAGATCAGTCCAGTCTCAAATCCTGTTGCTGTCCTTTTCGTTGTTCGCTCCAAGATTTTCATTGCTCGTTTTTCATCCTCACCTAAGGGTTGCTCCGTCATCCAAGGATTCTCAAGGGTTAACTGCGCCTTCACCATCTGATGGAGCTCCTCATCGTCGTGGTTTCTGGAACACTCGCAGACGTGAAAACAGTTTGTGTTTAACTCTTTTTCCAAGCTCGTAGCTGATGTACGTCCATATATGGTCCATCCTATTCTAGTTTTAACAGCGACTGGTTCATTGCACCTCCCTTCTCTTTTCTTAAGGGGCGAATGAACACGTAGGTTGTCAATTCCAATAAGAAGTCTGGGCTTCGCTAATTAGGTTTTGCACCGTCGGGGTTAACCTCAATCTGATGACAGTTTAGTGGTACTGTTTACGTGGACTTAGTCGATTTTTTCTTGGGTGGATTTTCTCGATAACTTTTCAGACTGCAGTGAGATGTAAACCACATTTCTGCAATGTTCACGAGCAAAATCCTTGCAACGCGCTGTTCCTCGACAATTTCAGTTGAGTGGTACTGTTTACAAGCACTTAGTCGTTTTTTCGAAAAAAAAAATTCTAAAATTTCCGAATTTTAACTTGAAAATTGTCGAGGAACAGCGCGGTGAAAAGATGTTGCTCGTGGACAATGCAGAAGTGTGGTTTACATCTCACTGCAGTCTGAAAAATTATCGAGAAAATCTACCCAAGAAAAAAAACGACTAAGTCCACGTAAACAGTACCACTGAACTGTCATCAGATTGAGGTTAACCCCGACGGTGCAAAACCTAATTGGTAACTTCCCATGGGTAGTCGACGAAGGTGCACAAAACTACTAGCAAGTTGTTCGTAATCCAAAGTTTGAGTTAGCAACTCAGGGTTCGCAACAGTACGGACATCAGAAAGCTTATACTTCTTGCTCGACGAGATGCCAGAAATTGTCAATTGGATTCTCCGTGAATTACTTTCCATCCTCGTCACGTCACCAGTCCAACGCAGGCATAAAGGTTCCGTCTCACCATCGATTCCCAGCTGGGTAGCTAATTCGTCTTCGATTAACGTTGAGGATGAACCATCGTCAAGAAACGCGTAGGTGTCGATTTTCCCGCATTTACCGTAAAGACGAACTGGAATGATACGGAATAAAATAGTTGGCATCGCAATATGCAGGCCAATCATAGTAGATCCGACATCAACGGGCGCACTGTCAGTAGCGTTCGTCGTGTTATTAGGTAGCGAATGCAACAGCGTATGATGCTTATACCTGCACCCGGCTACTTCGCATCCTTTCCAGTTTTTACAGGGCCATCTTCCATGTTTGTTCAAACAACTACGGCAAAGTCCTTTCCGTTGAACAAGTTTCCATCGGTTTCGACTGTCATTTTCCCAAATTCTTCACAATCAGCGATGCGATGGTTTGGCACGTCGCAGCAGAAACATTCCATAGATTTACTCTTGTACTGGTTCCGTGGATTCCTTGCTTGATCATTCCCTCCGTGGGCTTCACTTCCTTCTTCTGACTCTTCTGCCTCCACTGCGTGAACGTTCAATTTCTCCTGCTTGACCTTTTCCTTCCCTTTGCCAACAAATTTTCCTGTGAATGACTCCGTGACCAACGTAACGTCTGCTGCTGCATCGACAATGACAGACATGAAATTTCCGAACGTTTCCAGATCGACATTTTGTAGGTTACGTTTATGACATGCCCAGTCAAGTTTAATGTTTGCTGGCAATCTATCCACTAGTTCCTGCAGCAGGCATGGATTAGACAGATGTGCCCGCTGTTCTGCTGCAACCAGGTGATCACAAAAGTTCGTTACGGTCATTCCAAAACATATTATTGATTCCAATTTATCTGCCTTTGGAGCCGGTGTGGACCGAATTCTAGCAAGTAACGAATTGATCACCACTTCCGGTCGGCCGAATAATTTTCTCAGCGTCTCTATCACCGATGGTACTGAAGAAGGAATCAACAATCGACTCCTGACGGCTTCCATGGCTGGACCCTTCAGCGACCGTTGTAAACGGACCATGTTCTCCACATCTGTATAACCACAAGCATTAGTGGTCACCGTGAAATTACTGATGAATAAAGGCCATTGCTCTGGATCTCCGGAAAAACATGGCAGTTCATCTTTCATTACATGCCTGGCAGCAATCTGCTCCTTGCTTGGACCCGTAAAGCGCTGATAAGGTTCTCTGAATGGATTCGTCGGATGACACGGAAGGTTTCCGACATACTTCGATGACGTCGGAATATCAACAGGAAAGCTGAACTGTGACGGCTGGTGATGAGAGCGTGACGTGTGTTGCGTTGACATCGTTCGAACGGAACAAGAATCCTCTTCCTTAACTTCATCACCGATAGGCAGGCCAATCCGGTTTGTCATTCGTAGACCCATTCCCAACGTGGCAACCTGCTTTTGGCTTTTGACCCACTTTTGAACCTCCTTCTGGTGTGAAGCTTCATTGATTACGCTCGCTGAACTTTGTACCGTATGCATGCCCCCGCTTAAAGCTAGCAGCTCCATCTTCTTGTTGATGAACTGTTCCTCTTCTTCCAGTCGCTTAAGTTTGAAGGCCTCTTCTTGATCAACAAGCTTCCGCTGACGTTCCTGTTCTGCGTCTATCTTCCGGAGGCGGATTGTTTTAATTTCTTCGAGAAGCTTCAGCTGCTCCGCCGTCTCATGATTAGTCGTATGCGAACTGATACTCTTGAAATCTGATTTGGTAGCAGAATCCACCCTTTGGCATTCCTGGCAGTGAAAACTACGTTCTTCGTTTTCTATCGATTGGTTCACCCCAGCACAGCTGAAATGGAACCAGTAACCACAGTCCTCGCATTGCACCATATTGTCGGCAGAATTTGCTCTGTCACATAGTGGACAATCGTATGCCATGTTGAATTCACGTATCCTGAGATTATCGTTTTCCTTAAAGAAATGTTGCGGAGAAAGTAGTAATAAGCAATACCGTCCTTCAGTTTAGCTCTCTTGAAACTTTAAGGCTGCAATTTATTTAGAATATAAAAATTATGCTTCGAGCAGGGTTTGATGGTTACTCACAAAACGGTTTTCTTCTTCAGCGATAACCTAACCTTCTTTCCCCTACAACAACCCGTGTATTCGAACGCGGGTAACTTGTCCTAGCGAAAACAAATTGAATTTAATTTATGTTAACGAATTTACCGTTTAATCTTACTTTTCTTTCACTTTCTGTGACTATTCTCGTTCTTTTACTCTAATTTTAACTTCTCCAAATAATTAACTTTCAATGAATCCATCACGTTTGTTTTTCCTTCTCTGAACTTCGTTTTTCCTTTCCTACTCTTCAAACTGTCACTTTATCGAACTAGCAGTGTTACCAGTTACACCTTCTCGTCGGCCGGTCGAGGGGCCTTCCCAATAAAGCCAATTGTCACCTCTTCCTCTTAGGTACAGCCTAAAACGTAGCCCACTAAAAGATAGCCCAACGAACGAAATTCGACTGTACTGATAAATGATTTTTACAAATCAGAAAAGCATGCACATAATCTAGCAACCCTGGCGCTGGTGGGTTAGTCGGTGGCGGCGATAACAAATCGATTCGTCCGCAACGCACACAACAGCACAATCACTCTCAACTCAAGCATATTTCGAGAGAGGGAGAGGGCAGGCACTCCAAATCCCTCTCGGTAAACATGAGAGTGGAAAACCATGCAGCATATGAGGAGAATCTTTTTCCGGAAGAGGCATGTAAAACAGCATAAACAGCATTAGTCTCTTATGCTGGTCGGCCAAATTCCAAGTTCCAGTCATTCGGCTCGGTTCGTACGGTTCGGTCGGTCGCCTTCTGCGGATACATAATTTTCCTGGTTCAGCTGAAACAATCTCAATCTGCTCTCCGTCGTCGCCTGCATGCTGCTCTGCTGAAAGAAAAACTGACAGAATACTAGCGCATAGTGTGCGGTGCGGAGTTTGTACGACAATATTGTTGATCACTGGTACGACCGTACGGCGCGTGGCCATTTCCGCATCTGCATTCCGCTGCGCGGTGGGAGTAATTATTATCTTGTCTGACCGCATTCGGAGCGGACCATTCTGTCCCAGCTAAACAGTGATGAGGTGCTGCGGGTGGAAAATAAGTGCCATTTTCTAGCGCAGAGATAACCGGCCGAAAATTGAGGTGACATTTTGTCATATCGGTAGCGCAGAGTGCTGTGAGGTGAAGGTGAAAACTCATCATCAAGAAAAATTCGATCCACCAAAAGGAAAAGCCGTCGCAAGGCGAAGAACAACATCAACAAGAAGAGTCGAACAGGCACCACAAAGTAGCAGTGTGTAGTGTTATTTTCCGCTTTGGCCCGTTGTCAAGAGTGTCGTGTGTTGTTCGTTCTTGCTCTCTTTCTCACCATCTGCCCCCTTCGATTTCGCGAGTTTGTGAGTGTGAGTCGGTGTGTGAATTGAACACAGTGTTATTGTTTTTGTCGTGTGTTGGTGGTAAACAACGGCCTTCTCCGGCTCTGTTAACCCCACTCCCGAATGTATGGTCGGTCGATTGATACTGTAAGTTTGAATTTTTGATGAATTACTCTGTTCCTTACGAACACGGATAAAGCAACACGTAGGGCGGTGTGAGCGGAAGAATAGTCGATTTCCAAGTTCCGTAATTCCGGATTGCTGAATAATTAACCATCGGAGCAAGGAATTCGATCGTTTTTTGCCGCCAGTCGTCACGCCGTATATTCTTAGAGGTCATCTAATCCCTCACCAGAGCAAGAACGCGAGCCGTGGGAGGAAAGCAACTCTGCGCGGTAAGTAGGTAGATGGATATAGCTTTTAAAAATAAATCTAGCTGGCAGGGTCGGGACCGATAAAAAATCTGCTGGCGCGCTAATGGTCGGTGAAACATTATTGCTCTCGGGTGCCACCACCACCGAATGCGACAGCGGGAAGGTGGTGGGAATTGCTGTAATCAGGTCGCCGTCGATTAGTCTGCAATAGCAATCTGTTTGTTGTTGTGCGGTTCGAACTGGGGGGGTTTTCCGCACAACATTGTATCGGAAATTTTCGTTTCAATGTGTCCACAGACAAACGCACCTGTCAGTCGGGTTTGATTTAATCGAATCACCAAAACGGTTAATTTGAATGATTTGGTTAGAACGGGAATTGCTCACATACACACAAGGGGCGAATGTAAGATTCTCTTGCTGTTATGAAGAAAGTGTGTATCGCTTAGATTTTTAGAATTTCCGTGAGATCGGCAAAGCAAAATTTACCACAACTGTCAAATTTTGCCAAGTCTTAGGAATATAATAGTTTACCGTTTATCGGTAATATTTTTGTGTGAATCGTGGCAGTTTTTATTTTTTTATGGCTTTTATTTGTAATTATGATCGATATTTTGAAGAGAAATAAAAGAAGTAGGATACAATTTTACAACATATTTATTTTCCAAGTTGCTGGTTGGCTACCATTTTCACTTTCCATGCGCTCCTGACAAACACTCTGTTTGATTCGGACAGTTATTTTACATATTCTATGCAAAACAAAAGTTTGGAATGTGTCCTTCTTCGTTTTGACAGATATTTTAAGTATTTTTCGCAAAATATGAATACCGTAAATTTCGGTCAATTATTTTGCTGATTTCGGCAGTTTGAGATTTTCCAATTAGATCAGTTATTACTATTGACGTAGCTTGGTAAGTTATTGTTTTTACCGAAATTTTGCTAAAACGAGATCCAAATTTCGGTGAATTATAAGTTCAACGAAACTTTTGCGATGGCTACACATTGAGTTTTTGTTATTTATACTCTAAGATGCACATACCTTAAAGTCGGTAAAGAATACCTAGATATAGGTAAAAATTACCAAAAATCTAAGAAAATGCACATAACTAAATTATCGATAATCATGGATTACCAATAATTAACGTTGAAAATTACCTAATTTTTAGTAAAATATAGCCTAAATAGTAAAAAGTAACGATTTTTATCGATAAAACTTACCGATATTTTTATTACCGATAATTTTAGATAATCGTAGCTAAGAGTGTATGGGTGGGTGCTTTCTTCTCTTCTCCGCTGCTTTACGCTTACGCTGGGTTAAAGCAGACCCCCTTCACTATTTGGAATTTATTGAGACAGATAACAGCGCCAAATGATTTGTGAAGAGACAACGTTGAACTGCAGCGTTGGAAGAAAACACGCACACCAACATCTACGCATATACGAACCCACACAAATGAGCGGTCGGTACAGCGCAAATCAAAACACGAAGCGCTGTCATCACTCATCGTCATCACTCAGCTTCGACTACTTCCTTTTGCCTTTTCTTTCACCGGCGTTGAAAAATACTTCCTACGTTATAAAATAGGAAAGTAATGATTATTCCAACGTAATTTTTGAATAAAATGCGTGCTGCGTTGGCCAAAGAAGACGGCATATTTTATTACGTTTGGCAACGATTTCAATACGTTGCATTTCCAGTGGCTTATTTTTTTGAAAGAGGGAATGTTTTTCCCATGTTTACTTCTATGCTTATTAAGATTATTTTGAGCAACAGCTCCGCAAATCATCAATTACTATTACAAATTTGCATCTTACTGATACCGGTGGTATATTGAAAACTCTTTCGCTCGAAAGCAAAACATATTACAAGCACATCATGATGCGCAATTGTTTTCTCAAGTGTTTCTGTTGCGTATAAAGTGATAATGATTGAAAATCGGAGCAAGAATCTTGCTACCGCAGTATAATGATGATGACATCTTCTTCCCTCGGCTGATCATCAACGTTCGCGTTGACATCTGTCATGCTGACCCCTGTCAGTTATTGAGCCCTGGTGGTGAAGTTGGCGGGGAACTCCCAACAGTTTCAATGTGCACTCAATAGATGACACTGTGATCACATAAGTGTGATAATTATATGCCTTGTATGAGGAATTGATTAGTAGGATATCTTGTTAATTAGATATCTTTGGTTTAAGGCTAGCTTTGTGTTTGCTTGATTCTGACTTAGTGGATTTCAGAAAATCAGTAGATTGCGCGCATTGAGTGATCAGATGATAGCTCTGATCATGATGACAAGATAGTATGTAAAACAGTGTTTATTTGCTCACTAGCGCCATCACGTGACACAATTGTGAACCAAAGTGAATATCTTAGCCAAAAACAGAATCGGGATCATAAGAACCAGATTTCGCGGAATTTAAAACGAACTTTACCAAAGACGTGAACCACCTATCTTGTATCAATATCAAAATATTAACAGTAGAAGCGAAGACAATATATTAAAAATACTGGCAACTTTGCCTGAATCCGAGCGACACACGGAGTTGAAAAATTACCCAGAATTGAGTACTTTTCCCTCAATTATGGTGTTCAACCCAATAACCCAAATTTGAGTAAATAGCATATAGTAGTTTTTCATTTCATTTAAGTTTTCATCTTAAGTATATTGTACCCAAAATTAAGTTTAATTCACGTAAATTTGAGACTATTCAATTTACTCGAAAGTAACTTATAACTTGAGTCGAATCCCGCGTTCCTTTTTTGACAACAATAAAGAGTGCAAGTGATATGCTAAACTCAATATTAAGTAAAAAGAACTCAAATTTTAAGGTAGTATTTTTTCTCTGTGCAGGCACAGTAGCGCTGTGCTCGAGCGAAGGTGGAAGCAACGCATAGAAAAATGAGCAAATACACAAACCTTTCTTCTGAGGATGGAACCTTTGCTATTCATTCGGAGCATTTACCTTTGAGCAGCAGATGACGCGATTGTGCCTGTCTCATGCCGGTCGTTTGAGAAAATGGAAGAGTTGCCTGTCTTCTTGATATGTTGTCTTCGGTAGAAGTACAATTAATTCTGTTTTTTCGCGACTTTTTTATTTTTATTTTACCTCATGTAGAATGGTTACAGAAATTTTAATATGATGAATGTCGGCTTCGGCAACCAGTGACTGTTTTAAAAACACTTTGCTGCATGTATCCACATGATTCCTTAGTCTTAGTCTTAGTCTTAGCTTCAATCTGATTTCAGTTTTACGACTGAGCAAAATCCCGTTATGCCATATGTTTCTTTAACTGAAATACATATGTGCACTACAAAATGGGGCTGATCGAGTTGCCGACAATAGAACAGCTGGTTAACACGCAGTTCAAACGAAAAAGTTTCCGAAGAAAAAGAGGCTGCCGACAAAAGTCACACTTAGCTGAGAAATTTGGAGCGTTGTAAAAACGTTTTCAAACAATTTTGGACAATTCCGTCGGTTTGAATGGAGCGGATAAATGTATACAAAGAAACACGTCGTATGTGTGCCTGACGTTGTGAAAATGCTAATAGAAGCGTGGACACTGCTAAGATTGACGAGAATACGTAAATTCCCCAATAACCATTACTTTTTTTCCAACAACTTTGTCTCAGACGTCATTTTAAAGAGAAGTGAATTTCAAAGACGCCATTTTGAAAGAAAAAAAAACAAGATCCAAAATGGCTGAATTTTTGCAACAATGTGAATGCAAAGTTTCGTGCAAATCGGAGAAGGTCAAGTTAAAATAATTTATTGTTTTGCTATTTGGCCTGGAACTGCTCGCCCTTGTCGACCCGACACGAATGACCATAGAAGTTACATTTCTGTTCAAAGCACACTTCTGACATCTGTCTTTGTGCTCGCAGAAAACGTTTGGCTAAGCCACGAGCACGTGTGCAGAATTTATCAGCTGGTTCGTGTCTGTTCTATTCTGGACAAAATATTTTTGTCTAGATAAAGAATCCTACACGGTAAGAAAATAGTGCCCAAAAGTAAGTTCTTTTCACTCATCTCGGCACTATAGTGCAGGAACCCAAAAGTAGGTAAAGCGGGTCAAAGTAGTATTTATTTACTTGTGTGTAATTCCTATGGAATTTTCCGCTCGCTTACTACCCTAAAGTAAGTTAGTTGTACCCAAAACTAGGTAAATATGATTATACTCAACGTTGGGTTCCCACACTTTACTACCCCTGTTGGGTGGTTTTGCTCCTCCGTTTTTGACAACATTAGAAAGAGAAAAGGGGACAAACTAGTCAAAAGTAGGTAAATTTGAACTGGCCGTTGGGTACTTTTTTCTTACCGTGTATGATTTTGACACATCGGTTCGCTGCACATTTTTATCGGTCGTTATAAATTTTCGACCAAAGGTTAAGTTCAAGCAAAAATCAATACGAAACTAACGATTTTAAATTGGCTCACTACTTGACTAGCCTACGATTAACGTACCCCATTCTAGTCGAAATTCTAGTACCACACTATGTTTGTTTTGATTTGCTATGAAAGTTTGACAGATAGAATGGGGGGTTCGTAGATTTTTCTATGTTTCGAGGGGTGAATCGGTTAGGTTGGGACCGAAGAGAGTACCAGAGCTGAGCCAAAAAGTTGAGTTGCCTCTATGATTCAAGTGTCATGTCGGTTTGTCGGTGGCTGTCTTGTCTTAGCATTACACCGGTGCTACACCATATATGGGTCATTCCAGCCGAGATTCTAGCTCAAGTGGGTACACCAGCTGTGGTCAAATGTCACCGATTTGAGCCAAACATGGCCAAAACTCTTATTTTGGCATTCTGAACAAACACCTTTTTTATTTTGCTCTGAAGTGCATGCCTGGATTCCTCTCGGTACAACCCTGGATTTTCGAGATTAAAATAAAACTAATCTTTCAGAATAGATTACTCCACAACCAAATAAGCTATTCGTCATCTTAGAACGACAATTTGAAGGTTTTTTAATGTAGAAAAAAAAATTGATTTTCCACCAGAAAAGGTTAAAACTATCAGTCACTCATCTGGTCATATATCAAAAACTATTTGTCCAAATCATTTGCCCTAGAAGAAATTTTCCAAAGTGTGGTGAAAATCGAGGGGGGTGACACATCTAAATCTCAATTCAAGATGCTTAAAAAATCTCACACCAGCGAATAAATCTTCGTTCATTTCTCGCATCTACTTGCATCGCACATCATCTTTTTGCAGGAAATCTTCAAAATCGTGATAAATCTTCTTTCTATCTACTCAGCGTACGCGCAACTAGCCACAGCAAAACACAATATTTCCTGCATAGTAGATAGAGTCGTCCCCCTTGGTGAAAATAGGCAATTTTTAGACAATTTGGATACCTGCCGGTAATTAGTCTGTTCACTGTAGTTACTATAACAAAAACAAAATGTGGGTACACCTATGTGAATCTACATTTAAAAAAAAACATGTAAATTGACGTTCTAAGATCATGAATAGCTTATTTGGTTGTAGTGTAATCTCTTCTGTAAGTTGAAATTTTCAAAAATCTCTAAAATCCAGGATTGTAGCTCAGAAGGATTTAGGCACTTTATAGCAAAATCAAAAAAGGCGATTGTTCAGGATGAGAAAATAAGCGTTTTGGTCAAGTTTGGCTCAAATCAATGACATCGACCAAAACTTTTTTTTTTTAATTCTGTACCCACTTGAGCTGGACTGACCCATGTGGAATCTGGATGAAACTGACCAACAAACCAAAAAAGGTTGTGGCTGCCAAAGGATGCAAACAGGTTAGTAAGGCTAAGGTGACCGTGGTGAACTAGTAACAGCATGTTGCACTGTGAACGCAGGGTTTATCCCACCGTTTATGATCTTTCCCCGTAAAACCTGAAAAACTGGTAGGATAAGATGCTCAACAACTGCAACCCTGAAACCGTCGGTAGTACCCATCTGAGCGGTTGGATGACTGCTGGAAATTTCGCGAAATTTCTTGAGCATTTCGCAAAGCACACCAAGTGCTCGATTGTGATGATATGCCTAATAATAATGGATAATCATGACAGCCATATTGGCATCGATGCCCTATCCAGCTTTCCATGCTCGGTAATGGCGGCCTGTTTGTATGAATAAATGTATCCTTCACTGTGCTTTTTGACACTATCTGGATGTTCGAATTTCAACCCCTTCCCTTTCCCTCTCCCAGGAACAGAAGAAAATGGAACAACATACGCCCTCCAGTTAGTGTCAAAAAGCACAGTGAAGGATACATTTATTCATACAAACAGGCCGCCATTACCGAGCATAGAAAGCTGGATACTACGCGAAGGCTAACGGAATTCATTTGATGACCATCCCACCACATACATCACACAAGTTGCAGTCATTGGTTAGGACTGTCTATGGTCCGATGAAATAACATTACAACACTGTGTGTGATGATTGGATGGCACAGCATTCACAGCGAAAACATCGTTAGTGGATTTCGCACAGCCGGGATTTGCCTTTTCAATTTGGATGTATTTACCGAGCTAACGATCCTTCAACTCACCACAATCCATCGAAATAACGGTGCAAAACGCAGATGTCGAGCAACAGGAAAATGACTCAGTCGTGATTCCGGAAGCTTCAACACGACGCAAGTCAGCTGAATTTCTGTCTGAGATGGAAACTCCAAAACTTAAAAAAAAAAAAAATCAACTTCTCTTCAGGATTATCAAGTTTTGCAGCAAATTCAAGTTCCCAAGATGGTCCAAAAGCTGGTCAAAATAAAATAAAATCTCCAGAGGAAATAAGACCATTCCCCAAAGCTTAACCGCGTAAAAACACCAGAAAGGGTCGGAAGCGTAGGGAGGCTCAAATCCAATAAGCTGGATTACTGAGGTGAAGCAATCGGTTAAGTTGTGTGAGTAAAACCCCTGTACGATACAAGCAATTAGTGACGTCACTACTTGCGTTTACGTTGATTTTTTGGTTTACTAATACAACCATATTTCACGATCTGCTCACCTCGCTCTGTACCTCATTGGCTCAAATCCTGACGGACACTCCAGTAGTGCATTTTAGAGTAAAAACTTGCATCGCTTGGATTGATAAATACCAAACAATTAAAGTCTTTTCAATGAACGACTCTAAATTAAAAAAAAAAAAACTGCTAGCTATGTTTAAACCACAGACAAACAGGCATATCACTGGCAAATCGGTCATCGAACACGCATTTAGCGGTCAATTTAAATGTGTTTAGTTTTTAGTACCGCCACCTGTGGCGCGCATAGTCAATAACCCTTGCGTTTGACATTTACACTACCATCATCTGTTCAGTGTACTGCCCATCACAGTTTACTCAACTGGCAGGTTGGTTTAATCAAATTACTTTTACCTTCATTATTGCAGCTTTTGATAACATTTTAAATATTATTAGTATTTTTCTAAAGTTATTATAGCTTTAATAAACACTCAATTTCAATTTTTTGCTTATTTTTGTTGCCCCCCCCCCTTGGAAAAATTTGAGGGATGCCGAATATAAAATGTAATTAATGTTTGCAAGTTCCTAAAAAGTTAAAAGTATTAAACACATTTCAAAAAGGAATCAAATGTCATTATTTATTTTATTATAAGGGGTTGTTCATAAACTACGTAGAAAGTTTAGGGGGGGGGGGGGGTTGGAAATCATCCACGGTCCATACAAATTAAAAAAAATGTCTACGCAGGGGGAAGGGGTCAAGAATATCAAAAAACTGTCTACGTAGTTAATGATCAGCCCCTAATTAGTCATTTATGTAATTGGTTGGTAATTATCCATGGCCAATACAAATTTTAAAAAGTATAGTCAATGGAAAGCAACGTAATGTTACTACTACTCCTGCTCAAATTTTTTTCGTCACACAGCTTGATGAACGAAGTTCTTATGTAGTGCTTAGAACGTCAAATACAACAGGTAATGTTTTTGCAGTGTCACAGTTATTAGAGACAGAGAAAGTTGATGAAAAAATTCGATAAAATCAGGTAGGACCTTTTGAAGAATTCGACTGGATTTAGCATCATAACTCTGGTAAGTGACAAGGTCTATTCCAACAGCAGCGTTTGACAGTAGGCAGTATGTCCCAGGCAGCGTTGCCAGATTGTTTTAAAGCTTATCGGTATCAAAGGTATTAACAAATCGGTATTTAATATTTAATTAATTTTATATTTTTGCCGTTTTTGAAAGCGAAAACTTTAACAATGGTGACGACTGAGACTTGAGGGGAATTGCTTTGTGTCTTTGTAAGTCTTAAAACACTCTTTATTTTTTATAATTTAAATTTTTAGATTTATCGTTGTGAGAAAGTATTTTTTTCCAATCATATATCATTAAACCAAAATATGGAAAATCAGCCACAACAACGACTAAAATTTTGACAATAACGACAAATAATATTTTCGCTCGAAAAAGGCCACAACCGATGGCCGAAATTTCGGGAAGATTTTGAACTATGATGAAAGAAGCTCTCCTGGATGAAGTTCGAGAAAAGCTGGAAACTTCCAAGACACGAATTGAGAAACTTGTGGCAAAATTTTTAATAAACTATCGGAAAAAAAATCGGATGTCACATCCAAAGGAAGCCAGAAAAGTTTCGGAAATCGGAAGTAAATTTCCAGAAGTAGCCATTTCGGAAAAACTATCCAATAGAAGTCGAACAAAAAAAACCTTTGGCTTATAGTCAAACTTACTTAAACTTCTGGGAGACTTCATTTAACTTCCTAGAGAAGACAAATGAAACTTCCTGGAGACGCTGGCAGAAACTTCCTAAGGTAGATTGGAAGAAACATCTGAAGAAAGTCGGAAGCCAGAATGCTTACGGAACAGTCGATAGAAACAAGGACACAATTCATAAAACATCCCTGAATACTCCGCAATTTCCCTGAAGTTTTCGGAACATTCCTGAAATGCACTTAGGAATATTGCATAATTTCACGAAATTCCTAAAAATTTCTTGTCATTTTCCTAAAATTAGGGGCTGTTTTGGAGTTCTCTGGTAACCCTCGAAGCGCGCGGAATTTCCCTGATTACAATGAAACTACCGGAATATCTGTAATCCTCTTTGAAGGTCTCTGGACTTTCTTGAAGATTACGAAATCTCTTAAGTGCTCTTACAATTTTCTTGAATTTATTGTAACATTGTAGCATTGAAGTTCTCTGATCTTCCCGATTTTTTTATTTAAAAGTTATCGACACTGCCATTAAAAAGGATAAAATGTGCTCAAAATGTTCTGATGTTCATGTAACTTTCCTTACGTTTCCTAAATTTGCATAAGCCCCTCAGGAAATTGCTGAATTTTTCGGAAATTGCCTGAGTTTCTCTGAACTCCTTCATAATTCCAGAAATTTCATTGAAATTAATTTATCTGTCCTGGTGTTCTCTGAGCTTCACTTAAGTTCCTGAAAACCATTAAATTTCCCTGAAGTTCTTTGGACTTGTGGAGTTTCTAAAATATTTATGATGTTTAATTCAGGCTTGCAATTGCTCATTACAGCTAAAATGCTATTTTTCGTTATTATGAAACAATGGGATACTAGATAGTTTTCATTTGTAAGATGCAAGAAGAGGTGGTAAAGTTTGTATATGACATATAAAATTTGTCAATTTTGCTTTCAGAAGGTCACAACTAGCGATTTTATGATCGCTGATTGCTTGCTCATCGCGTTGCTCATCGTTATAGCTAATCGCTATTGTGACCCTCTGAAAGCTAAATTGACATGTTTTATGTGTCATACACACACACTTTACCTTCTGTTCTTGCATGTTGTAAATAAGAATTATCAATAAAATATTTCATAGCTTCATAAATCTGAAAATAGCATTTTAGCTGTAATGAGCATTTTCAAACTTGGTTTCATTAAGTTCACTGGAGTTCGCTGGACTTTTCTGAAATTTCCGGTTTTTCGAATTTTAACAGAAGTTAATGAAACTGTCTTTAATTTATCGAAACTTACCCAAAATTCTGGAATTTTCTGAAGTTTCCGAACTTGTTAAATGTGCCTGCAGCTAGTGTGGATCCGCAATAAAAATCTGATAGCATCCTTGAAGTTCCGGGAAAGTTGAAAAAACTGGTGGGAGAAGATGAAAGAATCATTCGAGTGAAGGCTGAACAAGCTTTCAAGGTAAGGCGGAAGAAAATTCCAGGTGTAGGATCTTGCCACCAGATATTTGATAGGCTTTACGGAATTAAGTTATGAAATACACTTAGGTTTGATTTAACACCTTTTATTCACTTCCTTTCGTCATAACCGATATTTCCTAACTGCCCTTACTCTCACGATCCCTCTCCCTCCTCTTTTCCTCATACTCCATCTCTGTTTTCCGAACAAGAGGTCCATGACTCTACACCAGGGAATGTTGGATGAAACTTCAGAAAGTTTAAACATGAATAAAAGCTTCCGGAAGTTAAATAATGTTTAAAAAATATTTCGCGATTCCCAAGGAACTACCGGAAAGAGCCATCGACTATTTCTCAATGGGTAGCCAAAAACGGTGAGGAAATGCAAACATTAGTCGAAAGAGTATCAAGCATAAAGCATCTGTAGAGATGATTGCTTAGAATTTTGAAGGCTCAAAAAATATAAGGTATTCAAAAAGATACAAGTCTCTCACAAAAAAATTCTCCAAAATTCGAGTGCGGGCAGGCAATAATAATTTTAATTATTGAAAAAATCGGTATAAATTGGTATAAAATCTCAAAAATCGATATTCTGAGGAACCTTATCTGAATATCGGTATCTAGTTTGGAAATCGGTATAAATACCGATAAATCGGTATATCTGGCAACACTGGCGGGCTCAAATCATTTATTTTGCTGTGCTGGGCCCGCTGTTTAGCCGGCGCCGGTGGTGTAGTGGTAAGCGTGACTGCTTTCTCACCCCAATGGGTCTGGGTTCAATCCCAGCCGAGGTCGGTGGGATTTTTCTGAGGCATAAAAAATCTCTGGTCACGTCTTCCTTCGGAAGGGAAGTAAAGCCGTTGGTCCCGGCCCATGTGTGTGTTTGAATGGGTGCGATATCCTACGCAGGTGTGGAAGCTGCCTTCCTGCACGTTCGATTGCCGTCAATGAATGGCAATCGATGTCCGTCGGTGATTGGCACTAGATTGCGGAACAGAGACCGACGTTAAATAAATGAAAGAAGAAGAAGAAGAGCTCGCTGTCACGGTATAATATGTTGCCTACGTGCCTACCACTAGGCTATCAAAACCAGAACTCACAGAAGGGCCGCACGGATGGTCATTTTTGCCCCCACATTCCACACATTCATTCCGCAGAATTGTTCCGCCAGTACCAATAAATCTTGCCTAATATCTTCCCTCAGGTGCAACATTGCACCGCAATGCATCAAAGCGTTCCATACGATATACGACCAGCCGGTACGGTCATAAGTAATAGTAAAGTATGTACTGCCAGGGAAAACAATAACCATGTACCTCCAATGAGCTGGATTACCGAGGTGAAGCAATCACTCACACAACCCCTGTACGATACACGCAAGTACACGCAAGTAGTGACGTCACTACTTGCGTTTACGTTGATTTTTTGGTTTACTAATACAACCCTATTTCACGATCTGCTCCACCTCTCTCTGTACCTCATTGATGTACCTCCATTACCCAACAATCCCTGCTGCCCCTGCAATGTGTCCATGTGTGTGTGTCGCGGCGTCCGTTCGCTAATGAATGACTTCCTCGTCATGCAAGGCAAATTTCCGGTGGTGATTTATTTTCCACGAGTCGAGCCGAATCCGGTTGCACCTCCTCCTAATAACCCACCCATTATGGCATCGTGGAACTGGAAACAGATGCAGATGCAAACCGGAGTGAGCATTTAGCGATTAAAATGCCAAGAAAAACCTTCGGTCGGTGGTGGTAAATTCCACAAATCGCTGTTAGCGAGTGCAGAGAGTGGCAAATCATTAGTATTTGATGGTAATTTGCTTTGCTCACCAGCCCCTACCTCGACCCCGTGACGAGAGGCGTCAATTATTAGAAAACAACAAATTGATTGCACCACCTGTTGTTGCCTAGAAGTGCACTGAGGAGCATGTCACATTTCTGACAGTTCACATTTCAACGGCACCAATTGAATAAATAAATTGTATCGTTTTGTGTTTTTTTTTTTCGGTTTTATTCGTGGCAGCTTGAGTACCTAATTTAGTGGAATATTTCAATTGGTGTTCTCACTCCCACCCACCGACCGACCGACCGACCGTCAAGGCTCACAAGTTGCATTGTGCAGGAATATAATACATTCCACACCAAGCAAGGACCCATAAAGGAAGCGCAAATCTTTTCACTTCACTTTCGATTTAGAGCAGAGTGGGATGGCCCTCGATTTCCGCCCACTTGCTGCTACACAATTGAGCTCAAGTAGGAGTGCACCTTAAACAAAATGCCAGATGAATATTTCAAAAAGTCCTATCCTAACGGCAAATTGGCAATGTTTGAAAAGTCATTGCTCAGCAATTCATCAATAGATTGTAAAACCGAATAAATCTATAGAATATGTAGTTTCAAACGGCGCCAATAGATTGGAAATTCGTCAATAAATGGCTAAGCCATGATTTTTCAAACATTGCAAGGTTGCCGTTACACATTTTACCGGAGGCATCGATAGATTTCACTCTATTTTTGCCACTATAGCTATAGCTTGATAAAGGAGATTCTCATCTAGCATCCATAACATCAAATTCAACAGAGATTTGTTTGCAGCTGAGTTATTAACGAAAGAGAAAGTCGGTGAAGAGAATCGATCAAAGCCGATAGGACCTTTTAACATTTACATTGAAAATGTCGTTCTTGGAATCCAATTTGAGCAAGATAACAACCGAGACGGCGATTTTAAATTTAATTTTAGCGTGTACTGCCTAGAATTGCATATCAGTCCCATATGGGTTTTCGATAATTTTGAGATAAAAACGCTATCCACTATCAATTGGCATCTACTTTCATATTATGTGATAGAACTACGGACTTCGAACGTTAAAAAATGTGACTTGTTGTTGGTCAGTTTGTCCCATCATGCATATCAGTCACATTCTGAAATAGGTCTTTCTAATGCACCACCAAAGTAGAGTGCGCCAGGCGAGTCGTCAACTTCAACTAAACCGTTTTTTCAAGGGGTAATCAACTCTGCACACTGTGCCGAAACACAGCATGGCACACTGTTCGGCACGCTAGGGCACACGTTGACAAGTAGGACACAAACATTATGATATAAAACGGCATCACTGTCTAGTGTTAACGTTTTGCCATTCGTTGCTAAGTATTTTATGCACCATGAATCTTCTCAAAACCAACAAATCTCATCTGATTCGTAGCGAAACTCCCAGCTGCTGTCGTCCAGAACGGCTTCTATTCGGGCCTCATGCCAACAGAGTTCTTGTACAGCAATGATCCGATTTACAAGCAATATGACTACATGACAGTTTTTTTTTACTAGTTCGTTTATTTACTAGGCTCAGTCGTGTGTGACACTTCGCGGAGCCAAAATCAGTAATGTTTGAATTTACATTTTAAATAGCAGTAGTTCTAGGTTAGTATTGGGTACCAATTACTCGTGGCGGGCTCGAGGTTAATGGGTAACAATTTCGATTGGAAGGAGCTAGGTTGGAAATTGGTTTCTGAAGCCTCCTTCAGATACTACTCTCGGACGGTTGACCAAATCCTGGCTGGGCAGGGGCAAGTACCACAGGAACAGGAGGATAATAAGACTGGGACAAAATGGCTGGAAATTATTTGGAAAGGAGGGGATGGTCACATCAAACTCTAACATCAGACAAACAAAGGAATTCGTAGATCGCTTGCATGTAGGGAAGATCACGTATTCCCAATACATCTCTTACTTCACGGAAGGATTGTCTACCTCGGGCCACTAGGGTATCCAATAGTCGTTCTCTGGAGGCGTCATTACCCGGGCAATAACAAACTGCGTGATTGATGTCATCATTACCGGTTCTGCACCTACATATATTGCTGTCAACGAGGTTTATTCTATAGAGATGTGCGTCTAGCGAGTAGTGTTTGGACATAAGTCTTGACATCACTCGAATGAATCCCCGACTTACATCCAGACCTTTGAACCTTGCTTTCGAAGAAACATTTGGAATAATGAAATGTAACCACCGCCCAAGAGCTCTGACGTACTAATGGGAAAAATTCATCATGTGAAATTCTTCTATCATAAATCTCGCCTTGTTGTGCGCCCACCTTTGCGAGAGAGTCTGCCTTTTCATTGGGATTGGGCAATGTGAGGGGACCCATACAAAAGTAATCATATATGATCTTTCGACCAGCAAACTCATCTGCTCCCTTACCTTTGAAAGGAAATAAGATGAGTGCCTACCTTGTTTCATCGACCGAATAGCCTCATCGAACTGAGACTATCTGAGAAGATGAAGTAATGGTCTATGGGCATATCGGAAATCATCCCCAACGCGAAGTTGATTGCTGCTAGCTCAGCAACAATAACGGATCAAGGTTCCTGAAGTTTCCGAAAGGCGGTTGAGTATTCATTGAAGACGCCGAAACCAGTGGATCCATCAATGCGTGATCCATCAGTGAAAAATCTTCTATTGCAATTGACTTGTTGGTTCTTTTCAAGAAAAATGCGGGGAATTGAGATAAGTCGAAGTTGATCTGGAACTCCTTGAATAGCCTGTTTCATGGAGGGATCATAGTCAATGGGGGAACTGTAGTTAGTAAAGCATACACGAGAGGGGTTATAGTAAGGAAGACTAATATCCGATGACATATAATTAAGGTAGATTCGCACGAATCTAGATTGGACGCTCAATTCGAGCATTTCTTCGAAGTTTTCAATCACAAGGTTGTTACTGACACTACATTTAATCAATATTCTTAATGAGAGCTCCCATAAACGGTTCTGCAGGGGTTTTACGCTCGCTAGGACCTCTAGGTTCATATTGTGTGTTGAATGCATACAGCCAAGGGCAATACGTAAATAACGATATTGAATGCGTTCCAATTTGATTAGGTGGCTCTTTCTTGTCGAGAGGAAGCAAAAAGAGCCGTACTCAAGAACTGAAAGAATAGTCGTTTTATATAGTTTAATGAGGTCTTCCGGGTGAGCACCCCACCATGTCCCGGAAATTGATCGTATAAAGTTGATCCTTTGTTGACAGTTGTTTCAAATACGTAATGTGGGTACTCCAAGTGCATTTTGAATCAAACCAGACTCCAAGATATTTGAAGGTTAAAGATTGGGTAATGTCTCTGCCCAAAAGATTAAGACGCAGTTGGGCTGGAAACCGCTTCCTTGTAAACACTACCAATTCAGTTTTTTGTGGTGAAAACTCGATCCCTAAATTTCTTGCCCAGAAAGACAGATTATTTAGGGAATTTTGCAAAGGTCTTTGCAAGATTTCCGCACGTGGACCTCTCATGGAAACCACGGCATCGTCTGCAAGCTGTCTAAGCGTGCATAGGTTATCTAAGCAGTTATCAATATCTTTGACAAAGAAATTATAAAGTAAGGGACTTAAACATGAACCTTGGGGTAAGCCCATGTAGCTAATTCTAGAAGTTGTCAGTTGACCTAGATTGAAGGTCATTTGTTTTTCTGACAGCAAATTATACAAGAAATTACAATATGTCTATGGAAACCGAATCAAATGCGCCCTTAATATCCTAAAAGACTGAAGCCAATTTCTCCTTGTGCGCAATGGCCAGTTGAATATCAGATGAAAGCATCTAGACAATCGTTTGTTCCTTTACTCTTTCGGAATCCAAATTGCGTATTTGAAAGTAGATTGTTTGATTCAACCCAATGGTCAAGTCTTAATAGGATCATTTTTTTTTCTAATAATTTCCTCAGGCATGATAACATAGAGATCAGACGGTAAGAATTGTGATCAGACACTGGTTTCCCAGGCTTTTGAATAGCTATTAAAGGGCGAACACGAAATTATTGCGACACATTCAACAGGGCACAACTTTTTTACCATTGGGTAAAAATCAACCAAATTTTGCACACTTTCTCATTGATGTGTATTGTGTACATGCTGTCAAACTCGAAGTCGTGTTTTTCGATTCAACGAAAATGGAGGTGAACCAACGCGAGTTGAGAGAACAAATTCTTTCCAAACTCCTGGAATTTCCTGACCTGTCGCACCGGCAGTTGGGAAAAATGTTGAACATTCACCATTCAACCGTCTCCAGAGTGTTGAAGCGGTTCCATGAGCGGTTGACGTTGGACCACGGCAAAGGAGCTGGAAGAAAACCGGGACCGGAGAACAAAAAGACGGAGTGAAAGGTGAAGCGGATGATTAAAGCAAATCCCAACGTCTCAAGTCGTGATTTGGCTAAAAAGATCGGCATGTCGCAGAGCTACGTCCAGAATGTAAAGAAGAGAGCTGGACTACATACATACAAGGTACAGAACTTCCCAAACCGCAATGAGCGGCAACAATCGACGGCTAAAACTCGGGCACGGAAGCTCTACGAGAAGATGCTGACAAAATATGGCTGCTGTGTGATGGACGACGAAACGTATATAAAAGCCGATTTCAAGCAAATTCCGGGGTTGGAGTTTTTCACCGGCAAGAGCAAGTTCGATGTGGACGACAAATTTAAGAAGAAGAAAATGTCGAAGTTCGCCTCCAAATATCTCATTTGGCAGGCCATCTGCTCTTGCGGACTGAGGAGTGAGCCTTTCGTGACAAAGGACACAGTAAATGGCGAGATCTACAAATCTGAGTGCCTCGAGAAGCGCCTTTTGCCGTTCTTGCAGCAACACGACGAAGCTCCGCTATTTTGGCCAGATTTGGCATCATGCCACTATTCTAAAAGTGTCCTGGAGTGGTATGAGGCCAATTCTGTCCATTTTGTTCCAAAGGACATGAATCCGCCAAACTGTCCGGAGCTGCGCCCGGTGGAGCAGTACTGGGCAATAATGAAGCGGGAACTTCGGAAGAGCAAGAAGACAGTCAAAGACGAGAAGGACATGTTAAGAAAATGGAAAAAAACTGAGAAACTGGTACCGGATGACACTGTAAAGACTTTGATGAAGGGCATCAAGCGAAAATGCGTTCAATTTTACACTCAAGACTCCATCGATTAACTTTTCTTTTGATTTTTGAAGTAAATATATGTATAAAACTACCTTAAAATTTTGGTTTGATTCTAAACATTATAAAAAAAATTGGCATGACATTTTCGGTGTCGCAATAATTTCGTGTTCGCCCTTTACTTTAACCTGTCTCCATGCTGGTGGAACTATATTGAATTCCATAAATGAATTATATAGGTTAAGTAATCGTCTTTTAGCGATATTGGGGAGGTTTTTTAGAAGGTCGAATTTGATCATATCGCTTCCCGGAGCAGAGTTATTCGATGAAAGAAGTGCCATTGAAAATTCCAGTACTGTGAATGGTTCATCCAGAGAACCGTTACTTCGGACTGTATCCCGTACAGTTGGTTGTGCTGGAACAGAATCTGGACAAACCTTTTTAGCGAAGTCGAATATTCATTGGGAGAAGTATTCTTCACTCTCATTGGAAGATGAGCGGTTTCGCATATAGCGAGCCTTTTTTCAAAGCATTGTCATCGAGGTTTCTCTAGAAAGTCCCTCGATAGAAGTACGCCAGTAATTTCGTTTCTTTGCTTTTAGTAAGTTTTTACGCTTTTTTTCAAGCTTTAAATACTTTTCAAAAAGCTCAGATCTTTCATGTCTACGATAATCTTTAAAGGCATCGGATTTCTCAATATACAACTTTGTGCATTCGTCATCCCATCCAGGGGTAGCGGGTCTTCTTTTGAGGGATGCACTTGGAACACGTCGTTTCTGAGCTTCTAATGCACTTTTGTAGATAAGTTCGGTAAAGAAACGATACTCTTCCAGTGGTGGTAGAGGATCGGTAGAATCAATACCAAGAGTTACCGTCGATCCAAATTTTTGCCAATCAATGTTCCTCGTTAGGTCAAAAGGAACTTGAATTGACTGATCTGTTTTCAGACGACCACTTTTGATTGAAATAATAATTGGTAAGTAATCACTACCATGGGGATCATTGATAACCTTCCACAGACAATCTAATGATAGTGAGTTAGAGCAAAAAGATATGTCAATACGGCTTTATCGAGCAGGAGGATTTGCTATACGTGTTGCTTCACCAGTGTTCAAGATAGTCAGGTTGAAATCGTCGCACAAATCATAGAAAATACCCGCTCTATTGTCATCGTATGATTCGCCCCAACCAGTACCGTGTGAGTTCATATCGCCCAGTATTAGAACTGGAGATGGAAGGATATTAACTGAACTCTAAAGCTGACGGCGGTTTATGGAAGTCCTTGGAGGGACATATACAGAAGCTATACAAAGATCTTTGTTCTTCACATTTATTTATTTTTTTTTTCATTTGGTTTGTTTTTTCCGTCGATCTTGTTTTTCGTGCTGAGCACCAATGCTACCGACGTGCCAGGAAGGCAGCTCCCACACCTGGACCCTACCTATCGACCCATCAACTCATGAACCGGGGACCAACGGCTTTACTTCCCATCCGAAGGAAGGCGTGATCAGAGATATTATGCCTCAGAACATCCCGGCGGCGCCGACTGGGATTGAACCCAGGCCTGCTGGGGTGAGAGGTAATCACGCTTACCACTACACCACCGGTGCCGTTTTTTTTTACATTTATTTGGCAAGCGACAATTTCAATGCCTGAAATTATTGGGATTGAGATTTTATAGAAGGGTAACTCTGAGACCAGAAGGTCCCGACGAAACGAGCTCAACTTTTTGGCTCAGCTCTGGTACTAACTTCGGTCCCAAACTAATCGATGCACCCCTCGAAGCATAGGAAAATCCACTAACCCCTCATTTTATCTGTCAAACTTTCATAGCGAATCAAAACAAACATAGTGTAGTACTAGAATTTCGACTAGAATGGGGTAGGTTAATCGATTTGCTTGGGACCAATAGGATTCCCAAAAGTACACGGAGAACAAATTATAGCAGACGCAATTATTTTTCCGGTCAAAATAACTGTATTGTTCAATTGTTTTAGAGATAACCCGAAACTATAGTTGATTTGACTATATATAGAGGGCAACAACTAAAGTCCATAGTTGGCTCCTCGGTTAGCTCAACTATATTTTTCAGTAGATGAACTAACATCAAACTTCAAAATACAACTATGCTTTAGTTGATTCAAGAAAACTATTCTTAGGAAAGCAAAATTTTACAATGTTTATTAAACAAACTGCTCTTCATTATCGACATATTAAGGAAGTTTGTGTTGCTTCTTTATCGATCTCAAAAACACAAATGCAAAATAATAAAAAAGTGAACAAGAAGATTCAACTTAGATTTGAACCGTGTTCATCTGCGTGAGAGCCAGCTATCTTATCGCCTACTCTACGCATCACAAGTTAAAGGTAAGTGGATTTATGATGATCACTTGAAACCAAATTAAATAAATACATTACATTTGACGGTTGTTATAATTGATCAAAGTTATAGTTGAATTGAGTATAAGATGAACAGTTGAATCTATTAGGTAGATATGATTGAGATGACGGTCAAATTCATGTTGGAATAACTATAGGTTTCTTTCAAACAACAATATTTTTCCATGTGACAGTAACTATTAGGATTGTTATCTTAACTTAACGAATTTATTCTCCGTGTACGCCACCATATGAATCATCTCGGTCCTGGCGGATAATGTTAAAATCGTGGAAGTTTAGTTCATCTTCAGAAGAAAGCCAAGTTTCACAGAGTGCAAATATATCGCAATCAGAATTGTGAATCAAATACTTGAACGAGTCGAATTTAGGTATTAAACTACTATAGTTCCATTGTAATAAAGTGATCATATCTTGATCCTCACTCGACGAATTATCCATCGAAAGATATGAATTCACCAATGAGGGGCCATGATACAGTCAATTGCTTGAAGTAGTTTCCGACTATAGGAACAAGCAGGTCAAGTGGCAGCCCTCGAAGTGGCGATTCGTTGGGAAAGCCGAGGGCATTCAAAATATTATCCACAATGTCCTTAAATTTAATCTTTCCTCGCTTGGACGGGAGAGTTTTCTTTGAATTGCGAATAGACGTGGTGATTATTTTTGGTAACCTCTTACGATTACCTTTATTAGGTAGCGGCGGGGTGGAATAGCTGCAGCAAGGATCAGATGGAGCAGCAATTACCGATTTGTCCGGTTTTTCAATGAATCCCCGCTACTGTCAGATTTTTGCATGCTTTTGAGGGTGATTTTATTTTTTTCCGGCGCTCTCCCGGGAGCTAGTCGGCTTCCTTTTACCAAGGGCGTGTACCTCCGGAGACTCACTCTCATCTGCTATGTCAGAGTCCAGTGCATCGGAAGACAAAATCAGCAGAGGTTCCATTTTGCAACTTTACCATTTCTGCAAACGTCAGCTTGGAGCGTTCTTTTATTGAACGCTTCACATTGTTGGTACGCTTCTTGTACGCGGGGCAGTCCTGCAAAGCATGAAGAGGTTCTTTGCCACAGTAAGCACATTTAGTTGCTTCCTGTTGGCAAGCACCCTCCATGTGGTCTTGGCTACATTTGCCACAACGGGGCTTGTTGTCACAAAAAGCAGCTGTGTGTCCCAATTTTTTGCAGTTGGTACAATTATATACCCTTGGTATAAAAAGTTGCACCGGGAAAAAAACATTTTCAATTTCTAAAAACTTTAGGAGAACCGATCCAGCGAAAGACACCTGTAGTGAGCCTGAAGGGGAATGAGTCTTTTGACTATCTACCGTGGTCGCTGAATACAATATCCTGCAACCCAGAACTTCCACGGTAGATGTAGCAGAATTTTGAAGGCCCATACCTTCCATGACGTCATCACACGTCAGGCTCACTGCAGAGACCACGCCGTCTATCTCCACATCTCGAGATGGAATGTAAACGTAATACTCTTCATTGTAACCCTCGTCGTCAGCAATCTCATTTGCGACTTTATATGTGAGCGCAGTTATACCACAAACGAAGTGACAGACGGAGCGGCTCTAAAACTTTGGTGACTAACCTGCTATTTCAATTTTTCAGTGTACCACATGGCAACACCACTACTACTAGATTGTACCACATGGCAATACTACTACTGGATTGTACTAGCATTTTCACCAAATGTATTAGAATGTTTTGGTTCTATCTCTTTCACTCTACTCAAAACTAAAATACATAAACAAATGACAAAATGATACACTCTTTGCACACTGTCAAAGAATCATTGTACACAAAATCAACTTTGTTCAAATCAAAACAAAAAAACTAAACCATCTGGTGAATGATGGCACAAGCTTCCAAGAAAATTCTATTACAGTGAACCACATTATTTTAATGGATTTCTTCGCCAGTTAGTCGTCTGTCACTTCGTTTGTGGTTATACCATAGAGGTAACTCTAAGACCAGAAGGTCCCGAAGAAACGAGCTCAACTTTTTGGCTCAGCTCTGGTACTATCTTCGGTCCCAAGCTAATCGATGCACCCCTCGAAACATATGAAAATCCACGAACCCCGCAAATCAATACCACTTTCGGAAAGGTGATAGCTGCCCCTATCCGATGATGTTTTTGGTTTGCGTGGGCGTACTTTGGTTCGCGTGTAAAGGGCATTAGAAAGTTTGTTTACAAATGCTTTTGTGCCGTTATCAAATGTTATGCCTGAGTGGTTCGTTTTCGCCCCCGGATTGTCTACTCTACTCTTAGCATGAAACGATCTATACTTTGCCCGCAAGAAAGCCGTCCGGGAAGAAAATATAAGCGAAATTCTTGGTGACCGGGCGGATAAAAGTATAAAGGCTGTGACATCATCTGTGAACATTATTGCTAGAATTTAGTTACGACATCCACCGTAGTTTTTCGAAGGATGAATTAGGCGAGATCAACACGGTTATTCTCAATCGTAGCTATTCCAATAATATTGAGGATTCCCTCTTTGGAAGCCGCCTCAAGTGCTAGTGCCTAACAATATTATTTCGCATGATTTCGAATATGAGAATAGTAAGGCACAATTTAAAAGTATCGTAGTTGGTAGTACCGCCACCTGTGGCGTGCATAGTCAATTCCCTTGCGTTTGACGTATACACACTACCGCCATCTGTTCAGCGTAGTGCCCACCACAGTGTGCTCAACAGATGGCGGTAATGTTTTAGCGACGATGTTTTACAGTGAGAAATATTCAGTGTGTTATGTCTGTTTGTCTGTGAGTAAGGTTTTCCCAACTTCAATTAGGCCGATTTCTCCCATTACTTGCATCCGAAAATCAAAAACTAAACGTCTTATCATGCTCAATCAGCTGGTTCGTACAAGTAAAAAAGATAACAACCAATATTTTTGTTTTCATTTGCTTCATTATATCAGTGCCAACATTTCAAAGGGGCGTAATTGCATTTGTAAACAATGGCTTTAGCCGTCGATTTCTCGCAACTAAAAGATCGCTTATAAAAATTAATTACACCAACAGGTAGAGGAATGTTTCCTCTAGCATTGTTAATTTGGAGGAGTAAGCTTTTATTTGCGAGAAATCGACAGCTAAAGCCATTGTTTACAATAGCAATTACGCCCCTTTGAAATGTTGGCACTGATATGTCGATAAAGCAGAGCATGCATTTATTTTTGCTCAGTATGACATTTCTCCCCTAGCATAATATCAGCAATATTAAAAGCTATTTGAAATTTTGAAGTCTTAACACAAGCTTCCTAATGACCGATTATTTCGCCTTTTTCGGATTTATTACAGCATTTGAGAATTTTATAAGGTTGATCGGCTGTAAATGAAAGAAATCATATGCGCAAGTAATGCTGCTACAGTGCAACGTGCGATGGGTGGCCTGCCGATCAGTTCTTGTAAGACCAGCAAGACCTTGCTCAATCTCTAAAGTTTGATTCACGGTAGAGGGGGTTTCAGTGGTGTCAATAACGGTGCCCGCATGACGACACTAAGCAATTTATTGTTCGACAATACCCATTAGCGTGCAGATAAGCATCAACAACCGCAGAGTCATTGGTAGTACATTGCGGAAGACATTACAATCAGCGACACGATAGGCTTGGGTGATGTCGTCGAAGTCACGTGCTTCTGAGTCGATCAGATGACCCGGTTCAACATCCTTGAGTCTAGATTGAGACTTAACTTTCGCTTGTTCGAGTTCTGGTTTTGATTCTATCGGGGAGCATTTAACAGGCAGCTGGAGGAAATTTCGTTCAGCATCAATCAGGTTACAACTTCGGTTCTGTACAAGTTTCTTTTGGACGGGTCGAATTTGCTGGAACACCGTATAGGCTTCCAGTTCCACTTCCACTGCCCGCTCCCGCTCACGTTCAAATGAAAACGAAGTTCCATGTTTGCTATAAACCATAAAATAAATTGAAAATGAAAAGACAATCACTAAAGTCACTATAACTTCACGGTTGCCAAACTCATGGAATATTGACACCTTGATTGGTACACATCGGCCTACTTCGGAACGTTCGGCACAGCCGTTGGTATAGCTTTCGGCACAGCTAAATCTCGCGGCACAGATTAGGGTGTGCAGAGTTGAATACCCCTTGGATTTTCCACATATCTGAACTGATTTGCGCCTAAATTATTCACAAACAAGAAAGCCGGATGATCATAACCACTAAGGCACTAATATAATTTTCAATTTTTCTCAACAAAATATTCAGATATAGATAGATAGATATACAGAATTAAATTTTTCAACTCAGATAAATCAATTTATCAGGAAAATTGAAAAAAGTGTCCTGCTTCCTATGCCTCACGGAAAAAAAAATTCTGCTCACAACAATCTTTTTGTCGTTTTCCTATTCACCACCGGAGGTTGAATCGATCGCTTATTTTGTATTAAAAAGGCGTATTGCATCGTCCAGAAGTCAAATTACATTTCTGTTTTTTGATTATCATATTTTTCACTGATATAAAAAAAAACATGCAAACTTCATTGCAACTGATTATAACACAAAAAATATCAATAGGGTTAACTACCCCATTTCCGGCCTATTAAGCACAACCCGCACTAAGTCTTTCCCAATCTAGCGCAGTTTAGCACCAAACGGAATGTTATTATTACTGATGGCTTCCAAATTTATTTGCCTTTCCGTATGTACCGTAAGATTTGATAAAGAGAAACCAATCGTTGAGATATTGTCAAAAGTCTAACACTGTTGCTTGGCGCCAAACTCGGCCTAACGCATTGAAACGCCAATGAATTCACTTCGGCCTATCGGATGAAGATAAAAATTGATTCGGTCGGAGCGTTTCTTTTGGTTTTGGGAATAATGGGTGCAAACCTTCATATCACGCGTTCTAATTGACTTCGTTCCGTAGCTTATTAACTAAAGTATCGTACCAAACGCATAATTTACTTGTTAACTCTGAAATCAAGAATTCATTTGAAGTGTTCTGCTCCATAGGCCCAAAATGGGCGATTAGGCTGAAGTAGCTCCTACCCTACATGTGCTAAGATTTTTCAAATATTTACATGGAAATTGCACTTCGTAACTTTGACTGCCATTTTCTCAATGCCTACTTTTTCTCTTATGGAACTGCTAGGCAGTGTAGCTGTCAAATAAATTGATGAAAACGAGCTCATCCGCGTTGCCAGATTACTTCTATCTGATACTTTCAATCAACAAATTCCGACCGACACATTTGGCTTGAAAATCAACTTCTGGGTGTGCACTCTATTTGTACTTTTTTTTTGTTGCTTCCAACAATTGCATCTGCAGCACTGGCTGTGTACAAATAATGGAAGGATTATTCGGTTTTGAGGAGCGACGAGCATGAAAAGGTGTTGTAGTAGCTGTACATGGTTTATGGCGCAAGCATCAGCAAACGGCAACGTCGTGGTGGTGGTGGTGGAAAGTTGCGCCGGGTACGTCATGTAGTTTTTGTGAACCAGCTGTGTGCTGTACGGGTGCTCGAGCCAGCAAAAGCATTTCCGAACCGACAAAGTCTACCGCAGGCCCTTCTCTCCGCGGCTCAGCTTCCGGCTCAGCCCGTGTGTGAGTATGATGAAGGAAGGTGCTGACGGGATTTAGCGTGTGTGTGCTGTACATCGTTTGTATAGTTATGCTGCCGTTCGTAAGGGAGCATACATTAAGTACGTCACGGGAATATCAATAGCCCTCCTCGCCCCTTTCGTCACGTTTTTCCTATGCCTAACGCCTTGTTACACATTTGTAAACCCCCTCCTCCCCCTAAGAACGTGACGTACGTAATGGATGCTCCCTAACTTGAGTTGCAACTATAAATACAGCCATATACAAACCTGTACCGCGTGTACTTGAGTTGGAACATTTCTGTGGGAATTTTGAAGCGGAAAACTACTTAACCAGATGTACCTGAAATCTGTTTCGCTGATTTTTTTTTTGTAATTCACATAATGGCTCCTGTTTGTCTCGTGCAGGCCCAAGGACCTTAAATTAAAAACTTTTTCGGATGGTTGACGATGGTACGTCGCAAAACGTTTCAATTTAGGAAACACACACAACCTCCATAATGCAGTTAGCCTAGTGACAGCTGCCAGGTGTCTATTGAGGGCACATACTGGGACTGCCAACAAACGAACAAGATCAATCAAATCGCGTGAGTTTCGGCGATAAATATCACCTATGCTATGGCTTCCTAGGTTACTTTTCCTATTTCGATCTTGGGAATAGTGTGAATATTATCTTCTGGAATATGCTCAGAACCAACTTCGGATTCCTTATAGGAGAAGATGCATTGTTCCTAGAAGAATTCCAGGGAACTTTATACTCGACTTTATAGAAGTTTAGGGAACTGCGAAAAATTTGTAAAAGTACAGTCAATTTTGTAAAAGTTCAGCTAACTTTGTAGAAATTTAGTGAAATTCGATGACCTTCAGCGACTGTACCTTTTACCTTCAGTTTCCTCTTCATAATTGCCCAGTAGTCAGCTAAAGTCATACCCATCCGGAAACCTGGGAAGGATCCTTCCTCCCCTTCAAGTCGCCGACCCATCAGCCTTCTCTCAGGGTCAGCCAAGCTGTTCGAAAGGGCAGTATACCATCTCCGGCTTCTACCATCTGCCGAAGAAAACAACATCTTACTCGAGGAGCAGTTTAGTTTTCGAAAAGGTCGATCGACCGTCCACCAAATGACCCGAGTAACAAATATTCTTAGACCGAACAAGGCCGTTTCTAAAACATCTGCTATGGCATTCCCAAGTAACAATTTTGGTTTTATGAGGGTTCTGTAGACTATGATTTGAACTTGTAGAATGCTATAAAACCTCTATAAAGCTTGCAATGTTACTTGGGTTGTTAGACTTTGAAAAAGCATTTGACAATGTCTGGCATGATGTCATGGTGTACAAATTGCATCGATACGGTTTTCCGATCTTCCTCGTGAAGATCATACAAAATTATCTATCGGACAGGACGTTCCAGGTATCTCTAAATGGCATCACATCTGATGCTTTCAACATCATTGGGCCCATCCTGTTCAATCTATTCACCTCCGATATTCCGGCTCTCCTGATGGTCCTGATGGTGGATCGCTGTCTCTGTTTGCAGACGACACATCCATCGTCTACAAGGGTATGGTCATCGGAGCTCTGACTACCAAACTCCAGAGAGGCTTGGATGTCCTGTCTGAGTATTTCAACAGCTGGAAGATCCGTATCAACGTCACGTTATTCCTTATAGCGATGCAGCCGATTTTCAGAGTGGTGCCGCATACTGTTGCCGTGCTTCTCTATGCGGACGATATTTTGCTGGTGGTACGGAGGAGTAAGGAGCGTCCTCTGTATAGAGATCTACAGGCTGCAGTGAAAGCTGTCGACAAATGGGCGAAAAGCGTCGGCTTCACAATTTCCGCGACAAAATCAAGAATTTTCTACGGCAGTCCCAACGCCCGTCGAGAACCCAGCAACGATATATTCATCGACCGTACAGCTGCACCGAGGATGAATCAACTGAAAGTTGTTGGAGTCAAACTTGACCGGTCGCTGTCCTTCAAACACCATTGCAAGGTAGTCAAAACCACGTGTGACTCTAGACTGCGGATCTTGAAGATGATCGAGGCTAAACTTCCGCGAGGGCAACGCGATTCTCTGTTGTGTATCGGATCAGCAATCGTCACGTCACGACTTATCTACGGTATCGGACTCGTCAGTAGAGCGAAGGATTCGGTGGTGCAGACTCTTGCACCCATCTACAACCGGATGGTCCGGTTCTCCTCAGGGGCGTACGTCACCAGTCCGATTCCAGCGATTATGGCTGAAGCAGGCACTTTGCCGTTCGATTTAATGGTTATGCAAGCCATAATTCGTGCTGCAATTCGTTTGATGGAGAAGGATTCCAGGAATATCGATCTTCCAGTTGTGGGGCGACGATTGATGTAGAGCTTCCAAACATCACTGTACGGACGCGTCTCGCCAACCGAGAGTGATATGAACCCAAGCCGCATATTGTTTGGGATGTGAAACGGAAGGTGAAAGCTGGGGATCCCCCCAATACAGTGCGTCCCGTCGTGCAAGAGTTGCTGGCTAACCGGTTTAACCGTGCTTTGGCTATTTATAGGGATGGTTATAAATGCGAGAACATAGTTGGAACAGGTGTATTTAGTAGCAGCATTCAGCAAGCAATAAGTATTCCGTCACAATGTAGCGTGTTTTCGGCGGAGGCCTTTGCAATCAAGTCGGTCGTCATCGCTGCAAGAGCATCAACCGAATGTGTTATAATTCTGTCTGATTCGGCCAGCTGTCTTTCGACCATAGAGAATGGAAGATCGCAGCATCCGTGGTTCCGGGAAATCAAGCGCTTATTACGTGGACGGCCGATCCACCTTTGTTGGATCCCTGGTTATGCCGGAATTCGGGGTAACGAAGAAGCAGACCGTCTAGCCAGTGAAGCACGAAACAGTCCACCAATCAACGTCGCCGTACCAAGGATTGATTCCATCAAGAACATGAACCAAGTCTTTCGTCAGCTATGGGAAGCACGTTGGGCACAACTGACAGATGTGAAGCTGAAGGAGGTCAAAAGGGAAACGAAGAAGTGGATCGATCAGTACAGCTCTGCCGATCAACGCGTACTCACTCGTCTGCGCATTGGTCATACTAGGGTTACGCATGAATTTCTGCTGAAGAAAACATCTCCGCCAGCATGTGAATGCTGTGGGACCGTTGTTGACGTTCGTCACATTATTCTGTACTGCAGGAAATTTGAAGCGGCCAGGACGAAATACGGAATCGATTCCACAAGCCTTTTTACGGCGTTACGCAACGACGATGATTCTGAGAAGCGGTTGTTGAAGTTTCTGCATGAAACCAAACATTATCGAAAGCTTTGAAGGGCGAAGATAGAATGGAAAGAAAAGTGCAGGATACAGGAAGAAAACGGAGCGGAAGATGAAGAAAAAGCAAGCTATGCAGAAGAAAAAACGAAGTCTGAATGGAAGAAGATGTCGGACAGGAAATGGAAGAAGATGCAGCGGAAGAATGTTACCGATGAATGTTCGAAGCAAATGAGTTCATGAAGAAGATGCTGAATGAAAATCGAAGAAGAATGAGTGAAAAAGGATGAAGATGAAGCAGAAAACGAAAGTACTACAGAAGACATGAATGAGTATGAAGATGCAGAAGAATGAAGATAAAGATGAAGCGCAATGTGGCCAATGACCTTAACAAATGTCAAAAAAATACTCTTTTACAAATTGATGCTGGTCCTGTAAAAGGACCGTTTTGTCGTGATGCTTGAGTAATGCTGAGCTATTAGGATGTTAAACACAGATGAGGCTGGTGAGGTGCATGTTGTTTGGAATGAGGGTGACGCGCTTGGTATAGATGGCCCATAGTAACTCACGAAGAGCTACTGATTCCGATCAATAGCGGTGTGGCTTCTTGCTCATGTGGGCTGCAGCTCGCTGCTTGCAGGCAGCCTTTCGTTGTATACTGGAGAACACTGTTGCGCTGCTGATGCCGACGACCGGACACACACGGTGATTGGAACTGAATCCGATCAGCGGTTGAGGCCGGCGTTGATAGCTAGCTGCTTGCGGGGAGCCGTTAATTGTATACCGGAGAGCACCACCACTCACCACGCGGTGATTGAATAAACACCGTTTGGTGAGACCGGATGGAATTCAACTTTGAAATCTGTGTTAGGGGAATCGCTTTACGCAGGCAATCGGTGATAATTGTAATTATCCTAGGGGCAAGCCAGCTGTACCATAGAGGTAACTCTAAGACTAGTAGGTCCCGAAATAACGTACTCAACTTTTTGGCTCAGCTCTGGTACTCTCTTCGGTCCCAAGCTAATCGATTCACCCCTCGAAACATAGGAAAATCCACTAACCCCTCATTTTATCTGTCAAACTTTCATAGCGAATCAAAACAAACATTGTGTAGTACTAGAATTTCGACTAGAATTGGGTACGTTAATCGTTTGCTTGGGACCAATAGGCTAGTCAAGTAGTGAGCCAATTTAAAATCGTTAGTTTCGTATTGATTGTTGGCTGTACTCCGAGTTAAAAATTATGCATCGAGTAAATTTGAGTTACTCATAATTACTCAAAATTAATCAAAGTAGTCCTGTGTCAGTTTGAGTAAACATCGTCTCTCCAACGAGCGCTTGTGATGAGTTTCTGGACCCGATTCCGATGAAGGCGGATGATACTGTGCATATCCTATCATCAAGATGGTGGAACGACCGTCGTGCAGGACGACTGCTTGTGCAGAGAGATGGCAGTTTGGTGGTGGCCTGGTATGACAGTTTCGTTGGTATGTGAAACTGGTTCCGATGCTGGGAAACTGACTATGTCGGTCGTTGGCGACAAGGCTACACTTTGTCGAACCAATAAATGGATTCCTCCTTAGCGATTAAGAATGTCGAATAAACATCGCAGAACTCTTCAACCCAAAACCTGCGACTTCGTGTCACCATTCCCCTAAGATCTAATATTTCCATTTCCATATGTGTCATTAGTTGGGTTGAGGCAAGTATTTCAACAAGGAGAGCATGAGTTACCTTTTCATGAAGGATGGGAACTTTTTCTTTGAATAAACGAGTAATGAAACTATTAATATGAATAGAGAATGCCACCCAAGTAACATTTTTGGTTTTATGAGGGTTCTGTAGACAAAGATTTAGACGTGTAGTATGCTTTAAAACATCGATAAAACTAGCGATGTCGCTTAGGCAGTTTCTTGTTTTCATTAAATCCCCAGGCAATCCTTTCATTTTGCAAATATCAACAACAGGTTTTGTTAATACAATTTCTGTAATGTATACTGTAAAATGTCCAGTTGCAATAATAAAAAAAATAATGAATATAATCTGTAACCCTGAAACTGAAACATTGCTGCATTGAATTTTATCACTGCCCCAGTACAAATCATTGGAATATTTTGAGAGCCATGGTTATTTCAGGAACGGGCCAAGCAAACCAAATATCTTCCAGTAAATATTCATAGATGTGTGACTAGAAGGCATATTTCGAAATCGGAGTGGAACAATTAAGCGATTAGAATTGGTAGGTAATTACTATATTTCGAAGGACGAACAATTTCGTTATTTGAGGATGATGTTCTGGTATGAAACGCGGTTTGATGATATTGTTGTTTGACAAGTGGGGAAGGAGCTTGTATTGAATTTTGAGCAACTCGAGCTACTCAGAGTAAATCAAAATTAACTCCGTTCTAACTCATGATTAAAAGCTGTCTTACCCCTTGTAATTATCACAGCAACAGTTTCACATTCCTGCAATTTCCAATAGTTACATTTTGAGAAATGATAAAGTCTTAGATTTATCAGATGCGTAAGAATATTTCTGATCGATTGGTGATAAAATTATTGTAATTGGCTCAGGGGCAGCTGAGTTATTAACGTTCAAAATCTTTCATAATTTTGTTACATGTTCCATTTTGTTTTCACAAAGTGTACCCCCATATAGAAATCACAGACGTAGTCCTACATCAAAATCACGGCTCACTATCTTTTACTTAGCACTGCTAGGTATTTAGTTTACAGCAATTCGCTGTCGTAAGGAAAAACCAGTAGGCAGTTAGAGCCTTCTTCCCCGCTTACTGCGTTCCGCCTGCTACAAGGTTACATGTTGGTGGTGGTGGTGGTTGGTATGTATCGGTTTGACAGCGTGGGAGAGAGAGAGAGATAAATGGGAGGAAAATTGGTGGCCGTCAAACTGATTTCCCGGGCACGATTGCAGATAGTGGTTTGCCATAGTAGTTCTCTCTTTTTTTGGTTTCTTCTCCCTGTAGCAGAGGTGTGTGTTTACTCGAAGCACACGTACCCTGCCTGAGTTGAACCGACGGAAGGGCGTAATTCTTATCGGGCGAAAGTCTACTTCCCGAGAGGAAATGTGTTCAAACAAAGTTAAGCAGCGCCTACTTGCGGACCAAACTGATTGCTTGTAGTGACGTTGGGGCAAATAGCGGTAGTAGTGCCCCGGTTGAAAATTGTTCGCGATTCCTGACTGCACAGCAAAAACTTTGTAAATTTACAGTTGGCACATTAATGTATTTTTAGCCCTTAGTTGAAACATACAGCAACAAAACATTAAGTTTACATGAAAGTATTCCAGATTTAATTACAAATAGTTAAACGTGTAATTTCATTTTTAAAAACTTGCTCCAGTTGGTAGTTCAAATTTACAAATTATTTTTTTTTCAACTGCAGCTTACTTTGAAATAGTGAACAATTTCTGCTCGGGTAGCGTTGAAAAGGGAATCCAGGTGGAGAAACCCTTCAGCAATTTGATTCAATTAAATTTGTCAAGAGTTTGCCCTCGCCTTTTACCTGAGTTCGCAGAAGTGTGTACCGTACATGAGAAAAATGGCACGTTCTTGTTCTTAAACACCCCGCGTGGTTGCATGCTTGGTGGCAAGGCTTTCAATTAATTAGTTTCTTACACCCCTTCATTATCGCCGTGATAAGAATCAACCAAACGTTCTTACGGCTAGGCATTCGAAATCGAAACCAAATCATATACACACAGGAAGTCCGCGCTGCACATGTATTTCGTCAGCTATGTTTTACTAATTACTTACACTAATTAGCACGCCCTACTGTCGTTGGTTTCTATAATTATTACTACTCCACTCACTACTCCCTGTTGGTGGCCGGAATAGATTTGGATAGTACCCAGACTTTTCCACACTCTCGAGAAACGCATAGCTGGCAGTCTAGCAGCGTCGTCTGTCACCTTAGACATTTTCCAACCCAGACTACCTAGACTAGGTTGGCTGGAAATGGCTCGAAGAAGAAGTTTCAATTCGATTGAAATAATTTGAAACTAGTTTCGCTGCAACCGCAAAATAATTGCTACACCACAGAGTCATCTCTGTAGTTTCAATTAGCAACTAACTTCTTCGGAAGGAGCAACGGAACGGAATAACTGCGTGTGCAGCGACAGGGCTCCTAGCGAAGCAGTGCCTACTTCGTTTCTATTGTTCTACCAGACATCACGACCATACGATGAATGTGGCGTGTGCACTCTCCGAGTGGAAATTTGTGGTTTGAAAGTTTTGATGCAGGAATTTCGTCTTGTTATCGGTAGTTGCATCACCGACAAACCGACATAAAACTTAAACTTAACTTTCGCTCGAAAATCTATACAGGCCGATTCAAATGTGCAGCGAAACCATCTGTCAAAACCATAGAAACTTTCTATCTAGATAGAAATAACATGTCCAGAATAGATCAGACAAGAACCAATCCATTCATTTTGCACACTGAGAGAGATGTCGGTAGTGTGCTTTGAGCAAAAATTTCGTGCTAATTTCTATAGTCATTCATGTTGGTTTGTCGGTGGTTGTATGCTTAGCTCGCAACAAACTATCCAATTTCAAATAATAGATGTTTGGAAAACGTGAAGAATGTGTTTTCTCTGGGAAACTTAAGTTTTTTTTTTTTATTCGAGAGCACGGTTTTAAGACTGGGAACCCCACTTATTAATGTCACTCACACTTTCCTCACCCAGCTCAACGATAATACCTACTCCTGCCGCTACTTTCCAGCGGCGGTGGGTTGCTGGTACTCGTGGTAGAACCATTTGAGCTGGCAATAAAATGTCACAGCTTATCGTAGCAATCAAAACGTGCGGCATCGACAATAATCAAGGTAGGCAACGTAAAAGCTTGACGCAATAATATGCCAACGAACGACGAAGAATGGCAATAGGTCCGAAAGTTATGAAAATTTTCTAAAACTGTTCGCCTGCTGGTGATACCTGGCTATACCAACAGTACGGACCAAGGAGGAGGAGGAGGTGGTACTGCTGCAAAGGTACAAAGTAGGCCGAGCGGTGCCGGTAAAAGGAAGTCAATAAATGTTGGAACCAAAACAAAACGAAGCGACGACGGTTGATGGGGGCATAAATTAATAACTGAAACGAACCCATAAACAACCTAAACTAACTAGGTGGGTACTGAAGCGAAATGGAAAATGAAAATCTAAATAAATAATATTACATGCCGCCATGTATCGACGTTTCCGTCGTTGGCGGCTTGATGTTTAACATCTTGACCAGATGCTCAGTGTGGCATGCTTCAGGAACACTTTCCTCGAAAGTGTTGTGAATTAAGGATCCAACCAAGGGGTAAGTATAGTCGCTATATTCATAGTCTGGCGGATAGAATTTCGATCTATCAAAAAGCGGAACCATTTCAATATATTGTAGAACAACAATTGAAAAGGTACTATCAACTTTTATAAACAATACGTTGATTATTCTTTCCTCGCCAATCGAAGCTAAATTAGCAGCATCATCGGATAGGGGAAATTTTTCCACAACCTAAGGATGGCGAAATTTTGTTCGTAATAGCTGATGTGCTCTTTTCTGTTGTTGGTCGTGATTTGCTCGATTGGTTCCGCTATTTGACAGCTCAATTGGTTCCCGAGATTCTATCCGCCAGGCTATGAATATAGCGACTAAAGGGTGATACGGTCAAAATTTGGTCAAGGGAAAACGCGTGTAAATTGGTGAAATCGTTTATTTAAAAAATCAAATTAAATTTCTTTTTCAAGTTCAATTAGTATAAAATTCAGGAAAAATATTCAGTTAGGCTTCCGCTTTTCCAAATCCGAATTGCCGGGCCTTACGCTTGACCCCTGCCATCAGATTTTGTACAGCCACCTTGTCCACCTTCTTCGCCGCAGAAAGCCAGTTTGCCTTGAACTGCTGCTCGCCCTTAGCAGTTTTTTTGGTCTTCTTTAGGTTCCGCTTGACAATAGCCCAGTATTTCTCAATTGGGTGGAGCTCTGGCGTGTTGGGAGGGTTCTTGTCCTTGGGAACCACCTGCACGTTGTTGGCGGCGTACCACTCCATGGCCTTTTTACCGTAATGGCAAGATGCCAAATCCGGCCAAAACAGTACGGAACAACCGTGTTTCTTCAGGAAAGGCAGCAGACGTTTATTCAAACACTCTTTCACGTAAAGTTCTTGGTTGACAGTCCCGGAAGCTATGAAAATGCTGCTTTTCAAGCCACAGGTACAGATGGCTTGCCAAACCAGATATTTCTTTGCGAACTTTGACAGTTTCATGTGCTTGAAAACATCTGCTACCTTTCCCCTTCCTTTTGCCGTATAAAACTCCTGTCCCGGAAGCTGCTTGTAGTCGGCTTTGACGTAGGTTTCGTCGTCCATTACCACGCAGTCAAACTTCGTCAGCATCGTCGTGTACAGCCTCCGGGATCGCGCTTTGGCCGTCGTATTTTGTTTATCATCGCGATTTGGAGTCACTACCTTCTTGTAAGTCGATAGTCCGGCTCGTTTTTTGGCTCGATGCACGGTTGTAGACGATACACCCAGCTTATTTGCGGCATCTCGGAGAGAGAGGTTAGGGTTTCGCTTGAAACTACCGGCAACTCTCTTTGTCGTCTCAGCGGCTTCCGGTTTTTGATTTCCCCCCGATCCAGACTTCCTGGCTGTCGACAAACGTTCCCCAAACACTTTAATTACATTTGTAACGGTTGATTTGGTAACTTTTAGCGATTTTGCCAACTTTGCGTGCGAGTAGCTCGGATTTTCGCGATGCGCGAGCAAAATTTTGATACACTGCTCTTCTTGCTTGGACGGCATTTTGACAACTGAAGAGTGAATTCCAAAATCAAAATAGGAGCAACATTCTACACACACACACACCTTTAAAATGAGGGGTGTTCAGGTTTTTTAAATGCAAAATTGAAAAAAATACGTCAAGTTGATATTGACCAAATTTTGACCGTATAACCCTTTATAGTTTACGTTTGTTGATCACTTTAGGCTGTGTTTAGTTTTTTTTAGTTTAAATGATCTTTATTTCAGTTCGACTTGGATGATTACCATATACATTTGTCTAATTGATTTAATTGCATTCTTCATCTTTAGGTATGGACAAAATTCAAAATTTGTTTTACAGAATTAGTCCTAGACTTAGTACACGGTCGACCACCTTGGTGGGATTGGTTCGTTTTGTTTTTAGAATTTGAAGAGAAACTACTTAATACTACTATTTACAGCTTAAAACTAACCTACTCTACTATATACACTTAACCTGCTATGTACAAATTGCTTATTAAAGCATGTTCAGAAAGATTGCATTTTTGGATAAATTTGGTTGTCATATCCTCAATTTTGGAATCTACTTTGGGAATTTCTGCCTCTTGATGGAGGTCTGCTATTCTTGTGTCGAATGGACGATCTAGGATCATCCTCAACACTCTATTCTGTGCAACCTGGATTTTGTTCCAGTGGGTCTGAGCGCATGATTCCCACACCGGGGCGGCATAGAAGATCGCGGGGGCTATGATCTGTTTGTAGACAGCCAGTTTGTTTTGCCTTGAGAGGTGGGATCTGCGGCAAATGAGCGGATACAAACACCTAACCAAGGCGGAGCACTTAACTAGGGTTTTCTCTATGTGCGAGCGGAACAGGAGCTTCTCATCGAACAACATCCCGAGATAAGTAACATCAGCGGACCACTCGACCCTTGTACCATCCATTATTACGGTACAGGAGGGAGACGGTTTAAGTTTTGGTGATTGTCTGTGAAGGACCATGATCGCTTGGGTTTTCGAGGCGTTGATTTTGATTTTCCACGTCGTGGCATAATCAGTAAAGGTGTCAAGGCATCGTTGGAGCTTGTTCGTAATTTCACGAGGCATCCTACCCTTGACGGCTATCGCGGTGTCATCTGCGAACAGGAAGAACACTGTAGCCGGCACAAAGTTGGCTAGCCTAAATCGGTCTACTAGAGTGTTCCGTGGATTGGTTTTTAAACAAATGGCTTAAGCGCCACCTCCATAGAGGACCACTTGTCGTTTCGGATGCCCGGCAAACTCAAAACCCCAGGGCGAGTTCAGTCTAATGCAAAAGATTGGAACGCGCTAGTAGACGTTAAGTACTTGGGATTCAAAGAAAACACTAAATCCAACCGAATGAAAACTAACCACAAACCGTCTTTCTACCGGAGCGAATGCACTGGACGACCTGTTCTCATCACCAAACACAAAATCTACACAAAAACCCCAAACACAAAATCTACACGCTTCAGGACAGAAATGGTGGACTGAGATTCCCAAGCAGTCCGACTTGGAATAAAACCAAACAACGAAAACTACAACAACGAACGAAACGTGAGAAACTTCTTTAGACCAGTGCACTCATTGAACGGGAAATTCTATCCTAACAATCAACACAATTATTTAGCAGAATAGAAAAACATTTATTTAGAAAAAACTAATAGAACGAAAATTTTATTATCTAAACATTTTTATCCGGGAACCCTCATTCTTCTCTTACTCTCTCTCTAATTCCCTACCTAACTGTGCGGATTTCTAAATGGCTATTTATAACTGGCGCTTAATCCAGATTTAATGCATGCATGCGGACATTGTACGGTTCTACTCACGCTTCTGCTTTACCGACTGCTCCTCACCATCGTCTGTCGCCCCTGCGACGCTCGCTGCACGGAATACAAAAGATTCACCAAATTGGGTGCGAGTCTTGATTCTCTAATTCACCAACTGCTTTTCGTGGTGATATCCCGGTGGGTGGGAAAATTGCTCACCTGGAGCGCGATATGACGGCGCAGCTCCCTTCTAACTCCGGCCGAAGTTAGGTCCTTTAATACCGACGCGTGGGGTCAGGGTAGTGGTAACAACGGGGGGCGCGGTATGCCGAGCGGGAGGTGGTGGGACGAAACTAGAGACAAAAAGCCGTCAAACGGCTGTACAACTGGATGAGCGCATTGTTGCAAAACCGCATAGTAAATCATTTACCTTTGTGTTGAAACTTAAATCGCGCACAGTACCGCACTAGCTTACTAAACTTATTCAGTAGTAACTACACCTAATCAAAAGGAATTAACGAACAATTAATTACACTGAACTTAAAGACACTTCTCACATTTAAATATACCTCTACAAACACACCGCGAAACTATACCAAAAAACTTCACAGTCCTGCCTCTTCCACGGATTGGATTAAAGTGGACGAGAAAGATCTTGGGATTCCTCAGAAAGGCCGCTAAAACAATTCTTGGCCTTCGTTCCGGAAACCGAAAAAACGATCTTATCAAAAGGCGATCTCCGATTACCTTCCGATTCGATCAGAGATACTATCTCTTTTCCTCCCAAGTATCCCACATCTGTCTAGCTCATTCCAATCTTTAACTTAAAGTGTTTTTCTTATTATTAAATTTCCGACGACAAGTAATCCTACTGGGAGATTATACTCAATCCCACGGATCAAATTTCATGCCACCTCAAATGAGAAAACTTACGCGCCTAGTGAGCGGATGAACAAGTAATGAGTGAAATTTCATGCAGGGATAATTTACTCTTGATATGAGTTCACCAGTTGCATACAAGTGAACTGGGATAGTGCATGTCGTTTCGAATAGTAACAGTGAACATTTGTAGCATTTGAACTTCATGCTACATTAATTTAATATCTAATTCGAATACCGCTACAACACGCAACCGTCTCCTAGAGGAGGGATGTCCGACGTGTAGATGCTGTAAAGCAGTGGTCCCAGCAGACTCCCTTGCGGAACACCTGCTGGGATCGGAAATTGTCCCGAAAGGGAACTATTCAACGACACCCTGAACGACCTTTGCTGGAGGTAGTTACGGGTGATTTTCACAAGGTATGGTGGAAAGTTAGAGTTACAAAGCTTGTATATAAGTCCGTCGTGCCAGACATTGTCAAACGCCTTTTCGACGTCTAACAAATCCATGGCTGTGGACTTGGATACAGCTTTGTTACTTCGGATGTTATTCATCACCCGCACTAGCTGATGATTGGTGGAATGCCCCTTGCGGAACCCGAACTGTTCCGGAAGAAGAATGTCATGTTCCTCCACAAACTTGTTTAGTCGGCTGAGGATCAATTTTTCGAACAGCTTGCTCAGCGCTGAGAGCAAGCTAATCGGTCTGTAGCTTGACGGTAGTGAAGGGTCTTTCCCAGGTTTGCGGATCGGGATGATTTTTGCCACCTTCCAGGTGCTTGGAAAGTAGTGCAGCTCCAGGCACCTGTTGAGGATGGCAGCCAGCAGCGAGTGCACCCTCGCGCTGAGATTTTTCAACTCTAGGTTGAATATTCCGTCAAACCCGGGAGCCTTCATGTTCTTACTGTGTTTCAGCGCTGAGCAAATTTGTTCCTCTGTAATCCGTTCCTCTGGAGGGACGGCACAAGGGGAGGCATCTAACGTCTGGACGCACTGCGCAACCTGGTTCTCGAGTGGACTTGGGATATTGGAGCCAAGCAAATGCGACTGGGCAATTGCTCCCCAATCGCATTGGCTTTCTCTTCGTTGGTGATAGGCCGTTCGTCATTGGAGCGGTTCCACGAACAAGTGGGAAATTTTTCCAGTTTTTATTTTTTGTATTTTTTGATTTGCATGAAACCTTGCATACAAGTTTTTGGGGAAGAAAAACACCGTTTTGCATACTTGGTTCGCCATTTTGAATCTAGCCTTACTTATGAGAAGGGCCTATGAAAAATGCACATGATATCTTCAAAAAATTGTATCTCGGAAACGGTTTGTCCGATTGGTTTGGTGTCTTGGGCGAAGTTTTAGACAATTGTTGGTGTTATATGGAGAAAATATGCACGGTAAAAAAAAAGTTTGGTATTTGTGTTTTGAACTAAAATATAAATTTTCCCTTTAAAGTGACATGTCAATAATTTTTTTATTATCCTTATGTTATAGCTGACTGAAAATACTATCTAGTGCACAGTAGGTTGTTCTGGAGAAAAATAGGTTACAATGAAAAAAAATGTTTTTTAAAAAAATACAATTTTCAAAAAAGCTATTAAGAAAAGTCAAAAAAGTTTGTCACCCTAATTTTATGAAAGTACATCAAATTTGCAAACAAAAAGTTCTTCGGTAACATTTTTCTAAGATGCACCGTTTAGAAGATATTACTGATTTAATATTGTTTTTTTTTTGATAACTTAATAAGTTTTGGCCCTTTTCTGATGTACTCCGTGTTTTTCCAGTTTCAAAAGTATTTTTTTCGGAAAGATTGGAAAATTTTGAGGTAAAATGACACTGACAGCTTAAAGATTCGAGTGAAATTCTCTGCCTTAAAAGTATTTTGAAAAACAAGTTACAAAATCCCACTATCAGGAACAATGATTTCTTCAAATGATTTTTGGTGCGTTGTGCTGAAAATGTGCATTCAACTCTTGCATATCGCCTAACAGTTTAATCCATTTAAACTGGATGTGTTTATACTGTGCATATTTTCTCTCTATTGCCGAACATCGCCACAGACATCAAACCGATGAGACAACTCGATTTCGAGATACACCTTTTTGAGAACTGCAAATGTAAGCTCCTCAATTAGCAAGATTCAAAAGAGCGAATTAAGCTTATTTTTCAGGGATGGTGATTGTGCGCAATAAAAAATAACATTATGTGTTGGATATCATCAGTTTATTTTTATTCCTGTATTTTTATAAAATTATTGTTTACACAACTTTCTTAACAATATTGAATATTTTGGCATCATTGTCAGGACAGTTTGAATAAAGCTTTGCCTTTATTGTATTTTCTGATAGAGGAAGAAATGAGTGGAATTTTAGAGTTCCTTGAATTGTTTTTGCATTATTATATTGATTATTTAGCTGCAAAGACATATTTTCGTATTCTTCTGTAGTAGAATAACAAAATGACAACTTTGTAAGTTCTTCTCATAAGTAAGGCTAGATTCAAAATGGCGAACCAAGTATGCAAAACGGCGTTTTTCTTCCCCAAAAACTTGTATGCAAGGTTTCATGCAAATCAAAAAAGATGAAAATTACTCGTTGCTTTAATGATATGGAACCGCTCATTGACTCTAACTGGTGGAATGGGCTTGGGGTGAGACTTCAGCACCTTGGCAACCTTGCAGAATGGTCTGGAACGGTCGTCCAGGTTCTGAACGAGCCGCCCGAAACTCTCGTTCCGGATTGAGGCCATTCTGGAAGCGATCTGCCGATTCAGATCGACCATTTCGTATTTACGCTGCAGATCCCCAGTCCGCTGAAACTGGCGTCTACGAACATTTCTGAGCCGAATCAAGAGTTTGGTGTGGGAATCAATTGCTGTGAACCATTTGCCGAGTTAAATTTAACTCGGCAAATGGTTCAGAGCCTTAGTTGTTGTTTTTATTCCAAAGGAGAGAGAACCACGGCGGTCGGTTTGTTGGGTTGCACCGGACGTCGATGGGTAAACAGCTTTTGAAGACACGCTCTATTTCAGGCACATAATTCGGAGAAACGTCTAAGAATTGTCAATACACTTCTAATTCGAATCAAATAAAAATCCAAGATAAAAGCAGGTGTACAAGGCGCAATCCATACATCATTAGTGATTCTTCAAATACTCAATCCCTTCAAATACAACAGAGAATTATTCTCCGCCGCTGCTGTTGCGGTGGCATAACAAAGTCGTCGAATTTCCTACCCGCGAACAGGCCTCATAATTTAATTTCTTTCTCAGCGCGTTTGGCTTCCCTGAGCAGCTCTTTCCGGTCGTGCGGCTGTTTCTTCGAACTGTATAGAGAAAAAGGGCATTGAATTAGCTGAATTTTTACTTCTAAAAGAATTGTACTTACAACAGGATTTCTTAAGGAGCCGGCGCCGGTGGTGTTGTGGTAAGCGATGTTACACTTGGTGGATGTTTTGTCCCCATGGGATCGGAATAGCAATAGAATACTTCACTCGACCATTTACTGGGAGTGCTATCAAGATGGATCTTGACGTTAGCAGGCGGAACAAGCCGAGGTGAATTCGAGTGTGGAAACAGAATGGTTTGTGTTTTAGCTGCATTGATACAAATCTTCCAGCTCTTGAAATAGTCGGATAGAACATCCAGGCCTGATTGTAGTTCACTCGACCCTTATAGATGATGGAGGTGTCATCTGCGAACATTGACAGGATACCACCACCCGGCCGGGGAGGAACGTCTGACGTGAAAATGTTGAATAGGATAGGCCCAAGCAGGCTACCCTGAGGGACCCCTGCATCAACGTTGAACGTATCAGAGGGGGCATTGTTCAAGTAGACCTGGAATGATCTGCCCGACAAGTAGTTGCATCGATGCAGCTTGTACACTGAACCATCAAGCCAGACATTGTCGAACGCCTTCTCGACGTCCAACAATGCCATGGCAGATGTATTGGAAACGGACTTGTTCCGCTTGATGATGTTAGTAACCCGTGCGAGTTGGTGGATGGTAGAGTGGCCTTTCCTAAACCCGAATTGCTCTTTGAGAAAGATGTTATTATCATTTGAAAACACCAGCAGACGGCTGAGTATCAACTTTTCGAATAGCTTCGAGATGGAGGACAAGAGGCTGGTGGGGCGATAGATTTTGGCACTGGTAGGATCTTTGCCAGGCTTGTGCATTGGAATCACTTTGGCTAACTTCCAGCATGCAGGGAAGTAGCCAAGTTCCAAACATTTGTTGAACATAATGATAAGATGGTTGAAGAAGTCAATACTCAACTCGAGGTTGACTACACCATCCACACCCGCGGCCTTCATGATTTTAGTGCTTCTAATTACGGGGGTGTCAGCGACTCTAGACATTGCCTCCAGTATGGCAGGCTCATGGGGGCTCACCATGGTTTGGCCAAGATTATGTGAAATCACAAAATGTTGGCCAAGATCATTGGCCTTTTCAAATGGGGTTATGAGTAGGGATGGGTCCGAGTTCTGGTTTTGACTTATTTTTCAAAATTTTGGTCATCTTCTAAAATGGTTTTGCACAATCTGGGAGAGAGCGAATCTTGATGGCAAAATCGTTATTTCTGAGTTCCACCATCCTGGCCTGGATAATTTTGGTTAGCCTGTTGACATTGGTCTTCAAATGGGGCAGCCCAAAACGCTCGAACTGCCTACGAATGGTGTTACGGAGCCTGATAAGATCTTTGGTTGGGCTTTTAAGGTTCGTGTTGCTCCCTGGCACGGGATATCGCCTCTTCGATGGTTTGCAGACACCGATCGACTTCTTCGAACAACTCCGGTAGGACGTCTCAGTCGATTGCTGTGTCCACACAGCGCTGGTACTGCTGCAAGTTGACACGATGGTAATTTCACCGGGAAAATTTAAACCTATTGGCCGAGGAATCTACTTCGGCCACCACCGGATAGTGGTCCGTGCTCAGTTCCTGATAGGCGATAGGTTGAGAGATGTTATCGCCAATGTTGCTGATGAAGATGTCGATGGTGGCATAAGCTCCGGATCGACTCAACCGGGTGGGAGTGTCCGGACACAAGATGTTGTAGTGGGCTTCCTGCAGATCGTTGTACAAGATTGTGCCGTTCTGGTTTCGCCGGCTATTGCCCCGGGCTTGATGCTTGGCTTCAGGTCGCCAGCGATGATGAAATTTTGTCGCCGTCGTGTTAGCTTGATGATGTCTCTTCGGAGGTGTGCGGCCGCGATGATGGTGATTGGACCAAGCGATGTGCTCACCTCAACTCCGATGGCTTCGATAGTTTTCAGCTGGAAGCTTGGTAGTAGCCGGCAGCTGATGTTCCGTCTCGCAGCGATGGTCACTCCCCCTCCCCCGGAGCTAGTGCGGTCAAGCCTTACGAGCCGAAAGTCGGAAAGGAAGACGTTTAGCTCGGGCTTCAAGTGAGTCTCGGTGATGACGTTGTGCCGTTCGTTGAGAAAGTCAACAAACTCGATGTTTTCGCTCTTCAAGGACCAAGCATTCCAATTTACGATCTTGATGGCTTCACGGTCCATACTTAGTGACAAGGAACAGGGCAGTATGTAGCTGTTCAGATCGAGTCTTGCAGGTGCGCATGATGATAATGACCTCGGCCACGAGCGTCACAAGTTCCTCCAAGGTGAACGGAGAATTGTCGACAGGCTCACCTGAGACAGCACCATGATAAACCAGGGGCGGTGAATGAACCTGAAATTGGCTCGCAGCAACAGCGAGACGATGCTGAACTTTCCGACTGTTGGGAACCATTTGGATACTTGCAAGATTGGCTTGTTGGTTGTTGAGCGGAAGCGGGGCTAGGTTCGGAACATGTCGACGGGGCTGGAGAGCTGGGTATTGGACTTCCGTGAGTACAGGAGGCGAACGATGATTACGGATGCGACCGGGCTGATTGTTGATTGTAGCCTTCCGACGGATATTGATAAACTCCACTCGCTTGAGCCATTCGCGATTGGAGGCTTGGTGGTTTCCACTGCAGTTGACACACGTTGGCTCGATGTCATCCTATTGCTCACAGGACGCAGTTGACTGAGTTCCAGCACACTTGCCGCAGTTTGTCTTCATGTGGCAGTTTTTGGTACCATGGTCATATGAAAGGCAGTTCATACACTGCGTTACGTCACGATGTTGGGGTTTGTAATGCTCTCAACTGATGATGACCTGAAACAGGTCCCGGATTTTGGATCTCAGAGCCGCAAGACTTCGTGAAGTGCACCAGGAACAACTGATCACGGAAGCTGGTGTTGTGGTTGGAACACCGGTTCATCGGGTACACTGCCTCAGGCTTGAGCCCAAGCCGCTCCAGCTCAGATTTCACCGCAGCTGCCTTGAACGACGGTAATCCACGCAAAACCACCTTCCGTGGCTTGCTTGATGGCAGATCATGCATGAAGAAGTCCACGTTGTTGTCCTTTAGAAAACATTCTATTTGTTTGAACTCCTCCAGGCTGGAGCACATGATTTTGGTACCGATGCTGCAAAGCTTGAAGCGAGGCAGCAGCTTGTGTTTTGCCAGTTCGGCACCCAGCTTGGCAACATCCTTCATCGGCGTGAAAAGCCGCTCTCTTCTTGCAATGGGAACGGCGTCAGCATCGCCATTTTCTTCCGGGAGTACTACATACTGGTTGGTTTGCAGTACCCGTTTTCCGGCGTTATCCTGCGACGCGCTGGGCTTGATTAGCACCTTCTTTGAAGGGCCCGCTGCTGTCTCATTGGCACGTTTACGCACCATTTGTTTCGTGTTTGCAAGTTCAAGTAAACTTGCCAGAACGCGAGTAGGTGGCGACACTTCCACGGCGCAACGCGACAGCACAAAACGAAACAAAATCGAAACGAGAACTCGAGCGAAAATACGGACTGAACAGCTCAACAGTCGAGCAAAGAATGATAAGCTCAGCCATGAATCCTCCTGTTTATTAAATAACATCAGCGAAGCAGGTCTGTCATTTTCAGCGGATGTTATGGTTGCCAGTAAGCATAATTTTTCGATTGATGTTTTGACAGCTCGGTTGACATGAAAAAAACACCTTCCGACACCCAAAAACACACAAGAAACGCAATCAGCACAGTCACAACGTATCAGGGTGACTTACCCCCTGGATTCAGCAACGTAGAACAAAAGAACTAATAAAGCTTTTATACACTATGTTTGTTTTGATTCGCTATGAAAGTTTGACAGATAAAATGAAGGGTTCGAGGATTTTCCTACGTTTCGAGGGGTGCATCGATTAGCTTGGGACCGAAAATAGTACAAGAGCTGAGCCAAAAAGTTGAGCACGTTTCTTCGGGATCTTCTGGTCTTCGAGTTACCAATAAGTAAGAGAGAGGTAAATGCTCACATAATTTCTAGCGTTACTGTGCGATCATTTTAAAAACATATTACCATTCATTAAGAGTAAAAATAGCATTAGGCGTCAGATTATCAGCTTTAATAGCATGCTGTGGCTGTCAGTTGCGTCGAATTATTTTCCCTGAAACGGCAATAATTCATCTGCGTCCAACTATATCTACCACACCTCCGATAAAATCAAAGTAGCCATTGCTGGATTGGCTTAAATAATTTAAAGTTCATCTGGCTCGAAATCGATTCAGGCTCGCTTGCCCGAATCGGTCAAACATTAATATGATCGACACATAACAAACAAAAAGTGTCACGTGGATTGCTTTTGAAAAAAAAATCAACCACCCCTCTTCTTCTATGGGTATTTTTATGCAGGCTAGACGGTAGACGACGGCCGCGGTGACCATTTTTATCGCATACCTCTGATGTGACACTATTTGCCGGTTTCTGATGCGCTGCGACAAGACTACTGGATACGGTGAAAAATAGAAAATAAAAAAAAAGATAGCAAACAAACAAACTTCCGCCCGATTTGCCGCGTGTGCCATTATTGTCACATTTGATGCAATGAAAATTGCATACCTACCGGCTACAGAAATGGGAAAAACTTATCGCAGCAAGCGTGTTCCATTTTGTTGTGCTGTTTTGGTTTTTGGTGAAACTGCACGGCAAGAAAAAAAGTACCCAAAAGTAGGTAAATATGATTATACTCAATGTAGGGTTCCCACACTTTACTACCCCTGTTGGGTGGTTCTGCTCCTCCGTTTCTGACAACATTAGAAGGAGAAAAGGAGACAAACTAGTCAAAAGTAGGTAAAGGCGAGGGTAAAGGTGAACTGGCCGTTGGGTTCTTTTTTCTTTCCGTGTGTGTACAATGCCGAAATACGGGCGCAAAAGTGTCAAATAAAAATCCCTCAGTTTGATGCAGTTTCTTCCGTGTCATCATAAGAAATGATTATCCGGCGCCGGTGGTTTAGTGGTAAGCGTGACTGCTTTCTAACACCCCAATGGCTCTGGGTTCAATCCCAGCCGAGGTGGTGGGATTTTTCTGAGGCATAAAAATCTCTGGTCACGTCTTTCTTCGGAAGGAAAGTAACGCCGTTGGTCCCGGCTCATGTGTGTTGAATGGGGTGCGATATCGTACGCAGGTGTATGGAAGCGCTGCCCTGAACATTTGATTGCCGTCAATGGATGGCAATCGATATCCGTCGGTGATTGGCACTAGATTGCGAAACAGAGACCGACGTTAAATAAAGGAAAGAAAAAGAGAAATGATTAATGATAAGAATGAAGTCAGTGTACGCTGTATGTTTTATCGTTGTGTGTCAAATCGAATTATGCGTGAAGCGCCCATTACACATATCAATATATTGACAATAAATTGACATACTGACAATATTATTGAAAAGGTGATAGCACAAACGAAGTGACAGACGGAGCGGCTCGAAAACTTTGGTGACTAACCTGCTATTTCAATTTTTCAGTGTACCAAATGGCAACACCACTACTACTGGATTGTACCACATGGTAACACTACTACTGGATTGTACTAGCATTTTCACCAAATGTATTAGAATGTGTTGGTTCTATTTCTTTCACTCTACTCAAAACTGAAATGCATAAAAAAAATGACAAAGTGATACCATAGAGATAACTCTAAGACTAGAAGGTCCCTAAGAAACGTGCTCAACTTTTTGGCTCAGCTCTGGTACTATCTTCGGTCCCAAGCTAGTCGAATCACCCCTCGAAACATAGGAAAATCCAATAACCCCTCATTTTATCTGTCAAACTTTCATAGCGAATCAAAACAAACATAGTGTGGTACTAGAATTTTGACTGTAATGGGTAACGTTAATCGATTTGCTTGGGACCAATAGGCCAGTCAAGTAGTGAGCCAATTTAAAATCGTTAGTTTCGTATTGATTGTTGGTGATACACTCTTTGCACACTGTCAAAGAATCATTGTACACAAAATCAACTTTGTTCAAATCAAAACAAAAAAACTAACCCATCTGATGGATGATGGCACAAGCTTCCAAGAAAATTCTATTACAGTGAACCACATTATTTTAATGGATTTCTTCGCCAGTTAGTCGTCTGTCACTTCGTTTGTGGTGATAGTGAAGACGATGATTGATGACAAGTATTGACGAAAAGTTGATTTTAATTTTCACTTTGTCAATACTCAGAATGAATTGACAAAAAACCGTCAATTTCGTCGAAGGAAATCAATAAAATCGACAAATTTGATTTGTATCATTAAATGGGGTTATACCATAGAGGTAACTCTAAGACTTGGTACTCTCTTCGGTCCCAAGCTAATCGATTCACCCCTCGAAACATAGGAGAATCCACTAATCCCTCATTTTATCTGTCAGTTTGACAGATAAAATAAGGGGTTATTGGTATAGTCGCTATATTCATAGTCAGGCGGATAGAATTTCGATCCATCAAAAAGCGGAACCAATTCAATATATTGTAGACCAACAATTGAAAAGGCACTATCAACTTTTATAACCAAACCGTGGATTATTCTTTCCTCGCCAATCGAACACAAATTACCAGCATCATCGGATAGGGGAAACTTTCCTCAACCCAAAGATGGTGTTAGTTTGCGTAGGCAAGCCTTGAGTCACGAGAAAAGGGTTTCCGAAGTTTTGTTCGCAATAGCTGATGTGCTCTTTTCTGTTGTTGGTCATGATTTGCTCGATTGGTTCCGCTATTTGACGGCTCAATTGGTTCCCGAGATTCTATCCGCCAGACTATGAATATAGCGACTATAGTTATTGGATTTTCCTATGTTTCGAGGGGTGAATCGATTAGCTTGGGACCGAAGATAGTACCAGAGCTGAGCCAAAAAGTTGAGCACGTTTCTTTTGGACCTTTTAGTCTTAGAGTTACCTTGTAACCGTTTTTCCACTGTTAATGTAACCGTTTTTCCACTGTTCTTTGAGAATGCTTCAAACGCAGTGGCTTATGCGCCACTCTCGAGTTTGAGAGACCACTGGTCGTGTTTATTTAAGGTTGCCCGACTTAGCTATTGTTGCAGGAGAGCAAATCTCTATTGTTTTCCGAACGGTTTCGAGGTGAATTCAAACGCAAAGTGAACTAAAAATGATTGCAACCGAAAACGAATGCAAAGCGGAACGTAACGCAGAAGTCACCCGGTGGACTGATTTACCACAGGGATCTTGAACGTAAATGAATGTAAAAAGGTAAGCTATGTTGAACTCATTTTATGTATATTGTCCTTCTTTTCTGTGTTCTTTTGAGTGTTCATGGCCATGAATGGAACATACCTGCGCAGGGTTTTACTGATGGGCTGGCAGCTGACAGTGCGGCAAGCGGGGGGCGCACGGATACTGTGCGATGATTTAACGGTGTAGCGATGGTTTCGTTCGTAACGAAAGGGATGCCATGCAGCAGGGATGTAGCGTCGACGGTGGATGCTCACGAAAACGAGGGCCGAACTAAAGGTGCGGGGGAGGTTGTCGGTGGATGTCGGTACTCTACCAGATCATCCGTTCAAGGTAGCCAACGTGCTCCTAGTGGCCTTCACGTACTCTGATTCCGTTACGCAACCACTATGGAACGGAATGAAACTACCCCGTCAGGAATCGCAAGGCAGGCCAACGGAGAAACCTTTCGCCCCGTTTGACTGCCAGAAACTGGCGGGCCACAGAGCAGTCACACCGGAAGTACACCACGTGTACAGAAGCCAGGTAAATGGCCAAGGGATTGCCTACGGGTTTCTAGCCCGTATAAAAAGCGACCGATGGACGCTCGCTGTCCAACGGGAATTAAGTTTTAGAAAAAGAATATAATAAAATGGAATTCAATAAATTTTACCTTTTGTAATAAACGTACAATGCACAAGGGCAGAGTTTTCGCCTTTGTGATTGTAACACGCCAAAACTATTGTTATAAAACAAAAAAAGGAAACAATTAAATTTAGTTCACTTCACCACATTTGAATTAAATTAACTAAATCTCTATATAATTTAGTGCAAAGGAATTTAATTTAAACATCCGATTAATTTTAAACGCACCTTTAATTAGAAAAAAACTTGGAAAAATCACTTGACTAACTTCTGCTCTCTAGCCGACAATGATTGAAAGTGAACGGTAAATTAATTTTAAAGACCTCTCGACCCCTCAAATTCTCCGAATCCTCATGTTTGACACATACCACGATTCATTGAATCATTTTGGACAAGTTGACCTATTGGCCATCTATTGATTCAACCATGAATTAAAAAAAGCCTATTGCATTGGAAACGGTAATTATATTCAAATTTTAAAAATGCTATAACATTATAGCATGCGATGGATTGGATTTTTAGAATCGAAAAGGGATTTTTGAATGTTTATCTTAAATTGGGAAAAGTTCTAAACAAAAGAAATGTTTTATTTACAAAATAATATAAAAATATATTACGAACTAACGGAGAACGTTACAACCTCTATGGTTATACCTCGTTCACATTACAGCGTATATCACGTGATATACGCTGTCTTGCAATGAGCATTCATACATCTAGTTTTCTCTGGAAATCCTATGTATGAGTGCTCATTGCAAGACAGCCTAGATTACGTGATATAGGCTGTAATGTGAACGGGGTATAACCCCATTTAATGATACAAATCAAATTAGTCGATTTTATTGATTTCCTTCGAGTAGCGGGCATTAGAAATTTTACCAAATTTTCTCTTCGGACCGACAGGCGCATGGATCAGTTGCAAACGACTTTCGTAGCTAGGCAATCGGAAGGGATCCGTCCACGGCAGTTTACGTAGCGCATATCTCAGGAACCGTCGCTGAACAGACTCAACTCTTTCGACACCGTTGTTGTAGTGAGGAGTCTAGACAACCGAGCAGTATTCTAATATGGAGCGAGACAAGGAGCAGTACAACGATTCAAGGCAGTTTGGCAATCCTGAAGATAAACCCTAGAATTCTGGAAGCTTTGTCGACGGCGTGCGAGATGTGCTGCTTGAAAGAGAGTTTTGTATCCAGAATCACGCCTAGGTCCTTAATTTGGCTGACGCGATCAATTTCAGTGTCTAACAAAACATACTTGAACATAATAGTCTCTTTCTTGCGCGAAAAAGAGATAACCGAGCATTTGGACGGGTTAACCTCAATACGATTCAGAAAACACCAACCAGCAAAAGCATTCAGCTGACGTTGAAGGAAGCAGCTGTCTCCAATTGAGTGAATTCGGAGGTAGAGCTTAAGGTCATCTGCGTAAGATAATCGTGGTCCCTCAATTACCAGATTCACGTCGTTGAAATAAATCAGGAAAATCAGCGGTCCCAGGTGACTACCCTGGGGTATGCCGGATGTGGCAGCGAACGAACGGGACAGGTGATCACCAATGACAACAGTAAGATAGCGATCGGTGAGGTACGACTGAAACCATTGCAAAAGGCAGCTGTGGATACCAAGCCTGTCCAGTTTAGCGATTGATATGCGGTTTAGCGATTGATATCGAAGGCAGCAGATAAGTCAGTATAAATGACATCCGTCTGAGCACGATCCGACATACTGTTAGAGGTGTAGGAAGTAAGGCACAGCAAGTTAGTGGCAGTGGAACGACCAGCCATGAAACCATGCTGGTCGATACTAATATACGGCTTACAGTGAGCGAGTAACGGTTCCATAACAACGAGCAACAGCGCTAAGCGAAGTAATGCCACGGTAGTTGCCAACGTCCTGTTTGTTGCCTTTTTTATGTACTGGAAACATGTGCGCTAGCTTCCAACAGGATGGGAAAACTCCGACGTCCACAGACAGTTGAAAAACGTGCAGCAGTGGAGACAACAAACTGTCCAAGTGCGTTTTGAGGAACGGCGATGGAATTCCGTCAGGACCCGGATTGTACGACAACTTGAGTTTCGAGGAAGCCCTGAAAAACATCTCGGGATTGATGTCAATTCTGCTCATGGTTTGGCCAGAGAGTGGCACGTAACTGGCAGCCAGTCGGGCATGGTCGTCACTCAGTCTCTCGTCCGTGAAGACACTAGCAAATTTTTCAGAGAACAGCTGACAGATATCTTGCGTAGATGAGGCCACGTTACCATTATGTGTCATAGACGACGGCAGACCAGCTTCATGACGTTGTTCGTTGACAAACTTCCAAAACTGCTTGGGACGTGACTAAAGCTTTCTCTGCAATCCACGTCGATACTGAAGAAAGCACCGTTTCGCAACTCGTTTGTATGCGTGATTGATCCTGACATATAGCGAATTCGTTTATTATTCAGTTCCAACCTCGATCGGGTATAAAGATTGGGTTTGCTTGTTTTCTGTCAAACGTCAGTTTGTTTGTTTGTTTTTAAAACCTAGCTCAGGTTGAGGTAAGCACTGACAAAAAGTTCGGTTTCGCACTGGGTTGGAACTGGTTCCAACCCCGATAATAAACGAATTCACTAATAGTGACGTTGAAGGGATAGTGTGCGGTGCTTGGTGAACTTCCTAAGAGCGGCTCTCTTTCTGGATTTCAGTCGACGAAATTCGCTCGTAGCCATGGTGGATGGGTCGTATAGAGCTTTTTGAAGTTTAATCGGCGCACACTACTGCCATAGAGGTAACTCTAAGACCACTGGGTCCCGAAGAAAATCATTATTATTTTAGGCTCACTCAGTACCAGAACAACGGTCCCAAGCAGTCTCAAGCTATTTCACTCACCCCTGCATGTTCTGCATGAATCCACACACCCCTGATGTTATCTGTCAAACTTTCATAGCGAATCAAAACAAACATAGTGTAGTAATAGAATTTCAACAAGAATAGGGTACGTTAATCGTTTGCTTGGGACCAATAGGCTACTAAAGTGGTGAGCCAATTTAAAATCGTTAGTTTCGTATTGATTGTTGCTACTGCACCATTTAAATCGAACGAGTGCGAGCAAGAGGGAAACAGATTAGTGGGAAAATAAACCGTCCATTCATCCATGTGCGCTAGATAGAGAAAGACGATTAAACGTCAAAAAGGTCTATGATGATGAATCTTTTTCGGAACGTGTCTGTCAATGATATATGCCAAGACATTGGAAATAGTTTGAACGGCGGACTCAAAGTCAATGGTGTCCAATAAGTCGTCCCAATCTAGTACAATGGCTTCCATGAGGCCAACTTCGGTGCGTCCCAGTGTACAGCTGCCTAACTGTGGCTGATAAAAGCCAAATGGAATTTGCTGGACTGGCAAAGAGTTTGGATGAAGTTCGGTAGAGACAAGTGAAACATGTGTCAAAGAAGATGGTAATGACGAAACCGGCCATTCAGGAACAGGTTGGTTGACGAGCTCTGTGCAGTGATGGGATTTGTCACTTATTATGTCATGGCGTTGTCTTGGTGATCCGGGTAATTGGGTGACTCCATTCTGGGGAATAAATTGGCATTTGGCGTTCGAGAAGGGTTCCAAAAATTTGTAACATTCATGTTGTCCTTGAACTCACGGAATAGTATTCGCTTTGGCCACGTTGCAGTCGAAAGAGCCTTTGCTTTCAGCTCAGGACTCATACCAAGTTTGAACGAAATGAATGACAGACTGCTGACATTCTTACCCATTGGCGACTAGTCTGAATGTCTCAACGTCATTTATTCCTAACCTCTGCATCGCCAGTTCACGTACTTGCTCTACTGTGACGTCACCAGAGATACACGAAAGGTAGACCCAAAACTTCTGCCTTGGAGGTGGTACAGCAAAAGTGCCGATAGATGGAGATATTGAGCTTGCAGTTCAACACATCAAATCCTGTTGATCCTATTGATAATATTGTAAGGAAAATTGACAATACGATGTTTGTCAATAAATTGATACATGTAATGGGCGCTTAACACTGCTTCATGATTCCAATTCCGTCATACGAGTTTCAATTCCGTCCAAACACATTGAAACGACATTGGATTAACATCGGTGGTAGAATTAATTGATCGCTACTGTGTTACCTGACTTATAACGAATATACGTTGTATACGAGTATCCCGAATACAACGTATGTCTCGTCTAATTTTGCATAGCATTTGCAATGTAAAATTAGACGAACTATACGTTGTATTCGGAATACTCGTATACAACGTTTATTCGTTATAAGTCAGGTAACACAGTAGAAGCACCGGTTGGAAACTAACGATTTAAAATTGGCTCACTACTTGACTAGCCTATTGGTCCCAAGCAAATCGATTAACGTACCCCATTCTAGTCGAAATTCTAGTACTACACTATGTTTGTTTTGATTCGCTATGAAAGTTTGACAGATAAAATGAGGGGTTGGTGGATTTTCCTATGTTTCGAGGGGTGAATCGATTAGCTTGGGACCGAAGATAGTACCAGAGCTGAGCCAAAAAGTTGAGCTCGTTTCTTCGGGACCTTCTGGTCTTAGAGTTACCTCTATGGTAGAAGCGCTTCTTTTGTTTTTGAGAATAATGGATGTAAATATTCATGTTTGCTTCTGACGGAAATGGGCGCTGATGCCGATGTAGTTCGTGGTATTTCAGCATATGTACATTTAATTCGACGATCAATAATCATTCCTTTCAGCCACTACCCAGAAAGGAAATTGGGTGGTCTTTGCCGTTTTTTGGTATTAAATTCACTCCAGATTCGATCATTTTTTTTCACATCATTATTTAAAAAAAAGTTGATGCTTCGAGAGGGAACCACTACTGGTTGTTGTTGCCGCGATCCATGGTTTTCGGGGAAACGTGCTAATGTGTGTGTCGTATTGAACACCGGCTTGCTTCGATTCGAGCGCGTGTATCGTTGATAGAGAACGGCTTGTTATCAAAGGGAGCGAAAATGTGAAATGTCACGCGACAGCAGCAGCAGCCGTGGTATTCTATATAAAGTTAATTCATCGAAGCCGAGTGCACACATTGGCGTAGCCAAGGGGGGTGCCTAGGGGGCCAGGCCCCCTCCAGAATTTGTTTGAAGATTTATATAATTTATATTGTCTATATTAGAATCACCAAAACAATCTGGTGGGGGGCCTGGATCATTCTGAAGGAGGCTAGGCATCCTATGCACCGCCATTATCTACGCCAATGCGAGTGCATCGAACCCTTTTTGCTTGACTGTTCCCCGAGTTGGTGTACAGACTGTATGATAAATGAGCACCGATAATGATGATGAAGCAGAAGCTTTTCCTTCGCTACCTTTTTTGTGAGCCGGAGCTCTACGGGTGGCGGCTTTAAGTGCCCGGTTGGATCTATTTCCGCAACGTTTTCAACGAAGCACGCTTTGAGTGACCTATCGAGATCGAATTCTGTCAAGCAGAAAAGGAAGGAAGGAAAAAAGCAAAGATTGATTTGCTGCTTAAAAAAAGAGCGGGTATTCTTTTTTCCTCTGATTTACAAGAGTAGTTCAACGCAAGAGTAGGGCACAATGGCCATAACGCCACAGCTAATCGAAATCAGACCGACGAAAAAGCAGGCCATGAGAATTTTCGACCAACAATGACAGCGTACGAGGGGTGCCTGGATTGGTTCACAACAGATAATGTTTTAACAGTTTTTTTTAGTCATCAGTGCTACAGAATCATGTCGGTTAGAACACTCTTTTTACCGAAAATTCATCAGTGAACATTTTTCCCGGGCACGTTCCCCCCGTCTCGACGTCAATCGACACGGTTCAGCGGCTGCACCACGTGATGATGGAGCAAGAATCTGCCCTCATCCTGACACATCCTATCATCAGGAGCATCTCACATCCACTCATTATCGGGATTTGCCTGCCAAACCATGGCAATCATGGCAATGGAATGCCCATAGATCATTCCGCACACCCACTTTTTCGGTCACAGTCACAGGTACTACTGCTGCATGCGTTAACTGTACATACACACAGTGCGGTCCATAATGGAATTTGGCAGCGGAAATCCAACGCAAAATTCGATTTCAATCTATCTCATCAGTCGCTTTTGTGTCCGGGCTCAATGATGCAATGTGTCTCTATGTCTGTGTATGGGACATTCGGAATTGGCTCCAAAACCCAGTAGGCTAACGTCATCACCTGAGTTTGCGGATATATAATGTAGGTTGCTTTGATGAAACAGCATCCCTAGGGTAGATTTATGATCCGAAAGAAGTTATTTTCCAGCTTCCAAGCAAAGCTAATTTGGTAGAAAATTGCATCCAGAAACATCTATATCCAGAGGAAAAACACTGGAGTCTGGCGGACGGACGCCAGCAGCAGTCTAGTATGTCTCACTCATAACATTAGATTTAGCACGCATTTGGCAGTCTGCTCCGACCCAACTTTCAAATAAAATGTGGCATTCGGTTGATTTATTCGCCTTTTTCCTGAGAGCTTTACGAAACATTTTCCCGTCTGTGTCAAACACGTGCTGAGCATTTATGTATGTAGGTACCTATGTATGCATGGGGAGAAAGCGACGATAAACTAGAAACTGTCGCAAGCGGTCTCCATTTTTTTTACCACTCGATTCCATCATATTGCAATTGAAATCGAAAAATTGTCCCCACCCTTTCAGCGTCACACTTTTCTGATTGACAATGTTATTTCGCTTTCTACTTTCAGATCAGTACACAACAACAACAACAAAGTAACAATCAATCCAAGCAGGCCAACAATAATCAACGAGTGTCAAATCAAGAAAGAACAAAGGGAACAGCAACATTGTTGTGTAGCGGGTGAATTTAGAATCAAATAGCAACATTGTGTGAGACGGTAGCGAAATGGAGCGGAAACTGTTGTACGCCTTCCGAGGGTGGATTGCATTCGTAGCCTTCATGGACCTGGGGACGGCCGTGCGGTGCTACATCGAGCGGAGAAGCTTCCTGGGGGATCACTCCGAGACGCAGTTCATCGAAGGTAAGTGCAATGCTGTGGAATTAAGGTATCTGCTGTACACTGTTTATACAAATGACAAATATTTGCCACAATTTGTCCAACTGTGACGGCACACCAAAAGTTCGATTTTGAGTTTTAGCAAAACAATTTGCTGAAATGGGGTCAGTAAACTAACTCTTTGCTGGAATTCTTCTTCTTCTTTGTGCTAGATGCACTTCCACAGTTATTAACACAAACGAAGTGACAGACGACTAACTGGCGAGGAAATCAATTGAAATAATGTAGTTCGCTGTAATATAATTTTCTAAGAAGCTTGTGCCAACATCCACCAGCTGGGCTAGTATTTTTGTATTGATTTGAACAAAGTAGATTTTGTGTGCAATGATCCTTGACAGTGTGAAAATAGTGTTTCATTTTGTCATTTTTTAATGAAATGCATTGCATTTTGAGTAGAGTGAAAGAGATAGAACCAAAACATTCTAGTACATTTGGTGAAAATGCCGAGGGGGACGACTCTATCTACGCTGCAGGAAAGATTGTGTTGTGCTGTGGCTAGCTGCTTGCACGCTGAGTAGATAGAAAGAAGATTGATGACAATTCTGAAGATTTCCTGCAAAAAGATGATGCTCGATGCAAGTAGATGCGAGAAATGCAAGAAGATTTTTCGAAGATTGATTCGCTAGTGTGAGATGTTTTGAGCATCTTAAATTGAGATTTAGATGTGTGGCCCCTCTCGGAAAATTCTAATACAATCCTGTACAATCCAGTAGTAGCAAAGAGGTAACTCTAAGATCAGAAGGTCCCGAAGAAACGTGCTCAACTTTTTGGCTCAGCTCTGGTACTATCTTAGGTCCCAAGCTAATCGATGCACCCCTCGAAACATAGGAAAATCCACGAACCCCTCGTTTTATCTGTCAAACTTTCATAGTGAATCAAAACAAACATAGTGTAGTACTAGACCGTGGGTTTACTCCTAGGCTCCTCCAAAATAAAACAATTACCATGGTCGTATGGGAGCGTCGGTGAGTCGCTGTTACATCAACAATATCCTTCCTTTCCCCGTAACGGAGAAGATGGGCCTGGCCGGCAATGGTAATTGTCATGCTTTTCCTGTTCTGAATTTTTATCTGAGAACTCCCAAATAGTTTTGCTTAAGCAATCAAAATAAGAACGTTAAAATAGATACATGTCAGCTGCCAGTATGCAATCTACGAATTACTTCGTTACAAACGCAACGCAACGTAACAACAATTCGAGTTTAAAGTTCGTTGAAGACTTTTTGAAATATTCAGCTAGATATTGAACCTCGTTGGTTTTGAAAATGATGAACAGCAGCAAAATAGGGGAATTTACGTATTCTCGTCAATCTAAGCAGCTTCCGCACTTCTATTAGCATTTTATCAGTGTCACGCACACATATGATGTGTCTGTTTGTTTACATTCATCTGCTGCTAGCTATTCTATCCATTCCAATCAACAAAACTGTCCAAAACGGTTTGAAAACGTTTTTAAGGCGCTACAAACTTCTCAGGTGAGTGTGACTATTGTCGGCAGCCTCTTTTACTTCGGCAACCTTTCCGTTTAAACTGCGTGTAAACCAGCTGTTCTATTATCGGCAACTCGAAATCAGCCGTATTTTGATGTGCTTATGTTTCTTTTGCAGAAACACCTGGCATAACAGGTTTGGTCAGTTGTAAAAATGTATTAGGAATGAAGCTGAAAAACTAAGGAATCGTTTAAATACATTCAGCGAAGAATTTTAGTGAGAAAATACATCGAAATTAACGTTTAAATTGTGGTTGCCGAAAACAGTCGATGGCTGCCGAAGCCATCATTTACCCTACTTATATTTCACTGTTGATGATTTTAACTGTCTTGAGGCCGGCGCCAGTGGTGTAGTGGCAAGTGTGACTGCTTTCTCACCCCAATGGCTCTGGGTTCAATCCCAACCCAGGTCGGTGGGTTTTTTTTCTGAGTTAAATAAAAGAATGTAGAAGAAGAAGAAGAAGAAGAAGAGCTGTATTGAATACTAAAATCCGAATCAAACATCGAGATGCAGAATAATGTCTTCTCATCATCGGAGTCACACTCAGGTTGCAGCTGTTGCAGCAAGCCGGAAGGCGGACAGTAAGTTTTTATTATAATCTCGTTTTTTTTTTAAAATTTTTTTTATACTTATAATCATTTCTATCAAGAATATATTTTGGCATCGAATGCAGCAAGAAATTAGAGATGTAACTCTGCATCTTCAAGACATCATTAACTTCCAAGAGCTGACTGCAATTCAATGCAAGAACATTGAAGAGCAGATGCGATGTGCTTCCACAAGAATTTCCAGGCTGATTCGAAACTCAGATGGATCTCTGATTTTTTTTTTTAGATTTTTACGGCAGTTTTGATAAAGACCCCGAGTAGTTCACATTTGAAAAGGGCTTTCAACTAAAATGTAAACAAACCAGAAAATGACGTAGAGTGCGCCACGCGAGTTCGAGAAGAAACGTCAACCAAACCGTTTGTTTACATCAGAATAACAATTTTTCACAACGCAAATTAAAGCATTGTTCATTCAACATCTTGCCAGTTTCTATCGGTAATTGTCTTATTGTACGATTTTCCACAGATCTGAACTGATTTGTACCTTAACTATTCACACACAAGAAATCCACCACTAAGGCACTTTTCTAATTTTCCATTTTTTTTTTGTGATTTGTAGGTTAGTTAAATTTGATGTTTATTCCATTATTTTAGTCATGGAGTCCTCGATACGATCCTGTACAGTCTTACATCCGGTAGCTCGATTCAGGTCTTCTATCCTCGTGTTGTACGGAGCAATCATGATGATTAGCAACAGTCGATTTTGGATTGTCTGAAGCTTTCATTTGTGGGTCCAGGGCATGACCCCACAAAGGCATGCCGTAGTTGAGTACGGGAGCGAGGATCATTTTGAACACCAACATCTTGTTCTGCTGTGAAAGCCGGGATCGTCGGCTTATCAACGAATAGAGGGATTTCAGGAGACCGATGCATCGCTGCTTCAGCTTGTCCGTGTGTTCACGGTACAGGAGTTTATCGTCGATGGTAACGCCGAGGTAACATACGTTGCTGGACCAGTTGATGGGACAGTCGTTCACAGTGACGTGACAGCCCGTCGTTGGTGGGGACATCTTTGGCGATTTTCGATGCTTGAAGGCTATTGTTTGCGCTTATGCCTCGTTGACTTTGATTTTCCAGCTGGTGAGATAGGAAACATAATTTATCACTCCTCGCTGCAACCGGGCTCGCTAATCCTTAGGCACTCGTCCATTTGCTATTATTGCACTGTCATCCGCATATAACGCCAAGCTACAGCTGTTGGGGAGCTGTGGTATGTCAAATGTGAAAATCTCATGGAGTTCAGAGTTGGTTCTGTGTAGATGGACTCGAAAATGTCGTTCGCTTAGGTAGCTCCTTATCATCCTGACCAGGTATACAGAACAGTTCGCATGCACTAGTTTGTGGATTAATCCGTCATGCCACACGTTGTCGAAGGCTTTCTCCAGGTCCAGTAATGCCATGGTGGTGTTGTTGGAAAATAATTTGTTTCGTTTAAAAATATTTTGCACTCGGATCAGCTGATGGACGGTGGAATGTCCTTTCCTCAAGCCGAACTGCTCCGCGATGATGACTTGGTGGTCTTTGATGTGCTCCATCAGTTGCTGAAGGATGAGCCGCTCGAAAATGTTGCTCACCGCCGACAACAATGCAGTGTGATGGGTCTAAAGATGCTCGGCTGAGTGGGATCCTTCCCAGGCTTCAGATTGGGAACGATTTTCCTTGTCTTCCACCTGGCCGGCAAGTGGAAAGAAACCGCAGGCTTTGCTGGACAGCTTCTTCAGGGCCAGGTTGAAAATTTTATCGTTTCCTGGGGCCTTCATATTCTTGCCACGCTTCACTGGTACCGATATGATGTACCAGAACAAGTTTGATGGCGATGGCTTCTATCTTCTCTTGAGGCGAGACCTGCATCGTCCTTCAATGGTGGTATCGCTTCAGAATTTCCGGTACTTTCCAGAACGACATTGAGTGGTCGCCTATCTATCCGATTTAATTGGAGAACAGATTGTTTCGTATAGTTGCCATGCGGTTGAGATCGGTGACTTGTTGCTTTTTCTGTAGACAGCAAGAAACTGCCGTCGGGTGGTGTTGCGTTGCTGAATTAGTTGCCGGATGTACGGGTCAATCGTAGTAAATTGTCGCCTCACCGGAATCCAGCGTATACAGGCTTCTGCTGCGGCGTGGATGGCTTATTCTGGTTTCTTCGAACACCGTCAGATGGTTGTAGATACTTACAATTGTTGGTAGAGCTGGATTACATTTAAGGTGGGTGTCCACAATGCCACTAAAGGCCACCTAGTTGACTCGATGGTAATCCCGTCTCATTTTTGGCTGGCACTGGAGTTGGTGTGCATTCAAGCTCGCATACCACCGGAATGTGGTGTGTAACGGGCTTCGATAGATCCAAGTCCGATAGGAACACGTCAAGGGTTATTGTAACTCCCGCCGGTGACAAGAACGTTGGCTCATCTGGAAAGTGGATGATGCACGTTCCAAAGCTGAGGTGGTCTGCAAAGATTATGCCATATTTATTGCAAACATGATTACGCCACAGTGTATGGCGAGCATTTAGCGCACCAGCTACCACGAAGCTGATCATATTGTTGGTAAGTTTGGCGAGGTGTTCAGCGAAGAGCTTGTAAGTGCCATTGCTGTCCTCGCACTGACGGGGCACATAGATGGCAAACAACATAATATTACCTTGAGGGCAGGATATCGTAACGGATGCCTTGTTTGATGAGTATGGCAACGCCACATTAAATTTTTTATGAAGTATTACATGTTAAATTTTAATGTTCGATGTTTCATTTTCTCAAATTAGTCACCATATTTCAACTTAATTCAAGCATTTAGTAGCTTGAAAGGATATTGAACTCACTTGTTGTTGCTCGAACCAATGCAATTAGCAGCATTCAGTATTTGTATTTCTCTATGTATGCATACATAATAAACAGTCATAAACTGTAATCAATCAGTTTGTGGGTTGTTAAAATGGCTTGTTTACCGATTCGACAAATTCAAAATTAAATTACCCATAGTACCCGATACTGATATGGTTAATTGAACAATAAGAAAGAAGAACTCACATCCCTTCTAACGGGAAATAAGAACATCTGAACATCAGAAGTCCGATTAGAATTAACGAAGATAATAAAATAATACTTTATTTAACGAAAATACGATTCGAGTTTGATGCTCATAGCTGCTAAACTATTATGTATCGGAATGAAATAATATGATCCAGATTCAAATATATATCCTGCTTATTTTAAATATCTGAAAAATCTATTATCTATTTAAAAAAAATCTGTTATCTGTATATAATGTATCAGAAAAATCTGTAAATGTGGCATCACTGTGCAGAAGCCGAAACACATGTGTTTATTCCACTTCTCGCGCGAATCGAGATGACCATTCTCGTTTCCTTCTCGCGTGACAATTCTCACTCTATTCCGACTGTCGACTCGCACGACGCGAGATGTTCATTTTGCATCGAGAGGAAGGATGAATCGCACGCGAAGTGCTGTTCATTTCAAGAAACGTCAAACTGAAAGAGTTCATCGCGGAAGCTATGATAAGGACGTATGCAGTATTTTCTGATAAAACAGTTATTTGATTTAGGTACAAATATCAGTTTTTTTCTATAAATAAAATCATAGATACGGATAAAAACAATAGAGCACACGTTTTTCTATCATTTGAGAATTATAGCTTAAGGTTCTAAGTAACTTTCTGTGCCATTTCGATAGCACCACCGGTTATGTAATTTGGTCCTTTTTTGAGAGAGGTTTGTTGTTTTTAATTCGAAGCTCATGCAGAATGTTTTCACTTGTTTTTATAATGGCACCGCCAACATCTGAAATATTCACCGCGCGAACCTCAAGTCCTTCGACGAACAATCTCTTCCCGGCGGGGATTTAAGTCAGCGTGTTTTAAATCGCAGCCCGAGTCTCCCCTCCTGCCGTTGAGTCCACGCAATGTGGACCAATCTCATCGACCAGGAGAAGAAGGGTATAGCCATCGCCAACAACTCGACTTCCGATAGGAAGCCAGTTTTACCCTTCTTACAGATAAGGGTATTCATATCAAGTGCCAGGTGATAGGTATTGTAGTCCTCCTATCGAACGCTATTGAATATCTTAGGAATTCCAAGATCCGGAGATAAAACAAGATCTGACAAAATTTTAATTATTCGTACAAAACATCTCCTAAACAAAACAGTTGCCAAACGAAAGGTATTTAAATCCCACAGTACTTTAGCTGGGATTATCTGGAGTTGGGTCAGACATTCTTGAGTTATGACCGCGAATGATTTGGAAATGCCTGGTTATGGGTACAAAACATCATATCTTCTCAACAACTGACCCGTGTTTGACAAAACAACCGCCAATCGAATGGAATTGATGTCCCACTGTACTCTATTTAAAAATATTTGGAGTTAGTTCAGAAGTTCTGAAGATATGACCTGAATAAAGTCTGGGTTTGTCAGTTCATTGGTACAAAATCACATATCTTCTCAACTACTGAACCAAATTTGACAAAACAACCGCATCCTTTCGTTAGGCAGTATCTTAGCTTGGAATATCTGGAATTGGTACAAAACAAGATATTTTCTCAACAACTAAACTAAAATTGACAAAACAATCGCCAAACGAAAGGTATTGATACTCTACAGTACCTGAACGAGGAATATCTAGATTTTAATGATCTGGGAATGCCAGGTTATTGGTACAAAATGGCATATATCCTCATTAACTGTAACAAATTGGACAAAACAACTGCCAAACGAAAAGTCCTGGGACCTTATATTTTTTTTTTTCTTGAATGTCATAAAAGATTGACTGGTGTCGAAGTTATCATCAGAACCACTGATCCAAATTTGACATACCAACCACCAATAGAAAGGTTTTGGAGTCCAACAAATCTCTAATTAAGAAAATCTGAAATTGTTCATTGGGTCAAGACTTTTTGGCTGGTGCACAGTAGCCCAGAATTTTCTCACCACGTGGCGCTAGTAAACTTGTACAATTATCACGTATGCTATAGCTCGTGATTCTGAACAGGTAGAAAATTACTGTCTTCGAAAAAGTTGTTCATGAAGTTAGTGTCTATTGCTTGGTGCACAATAGTTCAGAATTTTCACACTAAGTGGCGTTAGTATACACGCAAAATTCTAGCATGTAAAATATCTCGAGATTCTGTTCAGATAGATTTCGCTAGTGGACAGTAGTTCAAAATTTTCTCACTACGTAGCGCTAGAATACACGTGAAATTCTCGCATGTGGTTTGTTTCGAGATCCTGACCAGATAGAAAGTTTCTGTCTTCGCAAAGTTGAGAATTTCCTAAGCGGCGCTAGTATACACGTGAAATTTTCACATGTAAAATATCACGAGATCCTGATCTATGTTCGGCAAAGTTGTTCAGGGAGCCAAAGCCTTTTGGCTGGTGGACAGAAATTCATTTTGTATACACGTGCAATTCTCGCATTAGATATATTTCGAGACCTGCTAAACTGTCATCGGTAAAGTTGTCCAGGAGATCAAAACTTTTTCGTTGGTCGACAGTACAGAATTTGCCCACTATGCGGCGCTAGGATATGCGTAAAATCTTCGCATATATAATATCTCGAGATCCTGAACAGCTAGAAATTTACTGTAGTTGGCAAAGCTGTTGAGGAGATAAAGATCTTTTGGCGGGCAATTCTCGCATATCAAATATCATAAAATAAAAATACAATTTACATCAGCCTAAGTAGGATAAGCCAAATATATTCTGGAATTCTTTTATTGGTGAAGATTTTCATGTATACCTTTGATAAATTAGTGGTAACACGTATGTCAGATGGAAAACATTATCTTAAAAGATCAATATCGTTGAAACTTCCACCAAATGAATGTTTAGAGTCTCCCTTTCATTTAAGGCTAATTTCAAAATGTCTTATTGAGGGGTCAGAACAAAAAAAAAAGCCTTGTATTAACGTGTCACGGACAACGAGACTAACTCAGAGAGTTAGGCATTTTTGCTCAGTTGAATGGAGAAATTTATAAAACTGTACACTCCCGATCATAAGTGTAAGGACATGCCCTAAAAACGTCAAATTTTCGTTCTTTTTAGAACATTTTAAAGATTTTAAATGGAAATACGAAGGGGCAAATTGCTCAATATGATTTTCAAATTTTGTATACCAAAGCTTCACCCAAAGTTACACTATTTTTCGAAATTTACTCTTAAGAATAATGATTGATTTTCTCAGAATTGACTTGGAAAAAAAATTGAAACTAAAAGTAGTAGTAGAACCCTTATGCTATACCATTTATACCATTCAAATAACCTAAGGAGATCAAAAATTGGACGTAACATTAGAGAGCTTTGAACAAAACACATTTGCATGTTCACCATCCGGAAGAACTTTGCCGCATGTACAACTTTGACGATGACAGTTACTTCCTGACCTTAAGCTGTAGCATATACAAATATTTTACATACACACTAGCGCCGCATACCGAAAATATTCTGAACTATTTACTGTTTACCAGCAAAAAAGCTTTGATCTCATAAACAACTTTGTCGAAGACAGTAATTTTCTAGCTGTTCTGGATCTCGAGCTATAGCATATATGAGGATTGCACGTGTATACTAGCACAGCGCAGTGAGAAAATTCTGAACTACTGTTCACCAGCCAAAAAAACTTGACCTCCTGAACAACTTTGCCGAGGACAGTAACTTTCTATTTGGTCAGGATCTCGAGATATTTTATACGTGAAAATTTCACGTGTATACTAGCGACGCGTAGTGAGAAAATTCTGAAAAATTGTGCCCAAAAATAGGCTTTAACCTCCTGAACAACTTTGTTCAAGGCAATAACTTTCTATCTGGTCAGGATCTCGATATATTCTATGCTGTAATCAATGAAGTCAAATCTCACGTTGTATGGCCGCAGTTTATGCGGTTTCCATTTACATTTTCCCTATTATCCTTATTTTAGGTGTTTACTGTAATCAAAGTTTAGCTTCTTTAAATCAAAACAAGTTTTTTTGAGGAATACTCGTTGGTTTCAGAACGATTGGTAACTCAGCAACAGAATGGCAATGGAAAACTCATGTGTGTTGTACAAAGTACAACAGGGCGAGTAACGGAGGGTTAAGAAGCATAAGATTCGTGTTTCGGAACCCAAGACAACTATTCGTTCTATGGAACCGTGGTCATACCTTTCATTTGGTGGGTGTTTCATCCCCACACACACACACACACACACACATTCGCACACACACACACACACACACACACACACGCGCGCGCGCACACACATACACACACACACACACACACACATACATACACACACATACATACACACACACACACACACACACACACACACACACACACACACACACACACACACACACACACACACACACACACACACACACACACACACACACACACACACACACACACACACACACAAACTTACCGTTTCACTTCCATTTTCACGCTTTTCAAACGTTCTCGATTGCTTCTGACGTATCGACAACACTCGCATGAAAACGTCATTCCGATCCGAGTTTTGTCGATATACATCGACTATGGGAATGCACCGAAAGTTCATCGGAGTTCATTCGTATCGACAATTGTCACTCTATTCGAGTACGGGAATTGGGTGACATAAACGACTCGACTCGGTACGCGTCACGCGAGAAGCGGAATAAACACAACATAAGCCTCGGCTCGGCTCGTTCACGCGTGCGTATGTGTGTGCGTTTATTTAAAGCATCGTATTAATGCTCCACGCTAACTTAATTCTACTCAAATTGACGCTCAGCCTTTTAGTTTTAATACATTCATATACGCCTTTTTAATGCACCACCAACGTAGAGTGCGCCACGCGAGTTCGAGAAGAAACGTCAACCAAACCGTTTGTTTACATCAGAATAAGTATTTTCCCCAACGCAAATAACATCTTGCCAATTTCCATCGGTAATTGTCTAATTGTACGATTTTCCCCAAATCTGAAATGATTTGCACCTTAACTATTCACACACAAGAAATCCGGAAGATCATAACCACTAAGGCACTTTTCTAACTATCCATTTTTCTCAACAAAAATATTCCTGAACACCAGCAGGATCTTTTCAAAAACGTTACAGAATTAAATTTTTCAACTGTAGATTAAGTTTTGCAGCATCTCAGATGAATCAATTGATCAGGAAAAGTAAAAAAGTGTTCCACTTCCTTTGTCTCAAGGCAAAAAATTATGCTCAACACTCTTTTTGACGTTCTCCTATTCACCACCAGAGGTTGAATCGATCGTTAAGTTCCCATTAAAAAGGCCTATTGTAAATAATCTGCCTATTTCTATTCCTATATAAGAATTCAAATTTTTTGTTAAGCATTTCTACACTCAAAAAATTCCACACGTCATCATCATGTGTCTCACACTTAATTTTGCACATATTGTGCAACGCATCCATTTCATGTGTGAATCTTATGCTATGAACCATGCCTGAACACTATGGATTTGAATTGTGACACACTTGGATTCTATGTGCCTCATATGGTGATATCAATAGCTTTGCACACCATAGTTCAATATTCTACAATATTTTACTTTATCGAATTCTACTTTACTGACTCTAAAAATGAATCGACAAATATATAAACAAAACTGCCAGAGGCCAGAGCTTTCACGTATATTTTTAATTGGTCTGATTTGGGGACTGTTGGGGTATGCTGCTGCCGGAGTTTTCGTTCGATCTCACTGTGCCACGGTTGTTCTCATATATGAGGCAGGTTGATAGGATAAAGTCACAACTCTTGTTATCGATGTTTACCTTTCTGAGCAAGCAATTCACATCGTATTGAAATGCAAAACACTTGAAATCCATCTGTTTTGAACAGTAGCGTGATTCAATGTGCAATACACTTGAATAGATAGTGAAAGTTTTTCAACATTTCAAAGTTTGAAACACTATAAATTAACGTGTATAACACATTGAACCAAGGTGAAATACACTTAAAGTAAATGTGATTGTGCATTTAGAAAATCAAGTGTTTAAACACTTCGATCAAACGTGTGAAATTTTTTGAGTGTACAGTTCAGTATGACAATAATATCTGTATCTCAGCACACAACACCCAAATAATACATGGTTTGTCGTTTTAGCGTGCGGGTCAATAAATGATTCGAAAAATTTCTTTGATCGGTTGTTTTATAAATTGAGTTTTTATAATAATTTTTACCGGTTATGCAGAACATTCCTACATGATTTGTAGCTATCAAACGATGCTATAAAATGGTATTGAAACCCGATTTATTTACATTTTCAATATACACTCAAAAATTTGTCACATAAATTTCATTGGAAAAAACACGTAACCTTCAGATATTACAATTGATCTGAAAAGTACATGACGTTAATAAAATTCATTACAAATCATATTAAAAGCAATGTGATAAGCTTTGAAACTTGATGAAATATATATATAAATTTCATGTGAATTTCATGTAAGATAATTTCACTTAGATTCTACATGAATTTATAGTATGAAAATTACTGAGTGGTGCTGGCATAAACAAAACCTAACATGGCATCCGAACGGTGCATTGCTGACGACCACAAAGTCACTTTCAATCGAAAATCGTCAACGGACGATGAAGCTGTCAACCATCACTTTCAATTGAAAGTCATTCTGTCTTCTCTTCGAGCAGATCCCCGTCAACATCAACAGAACCACTTTCGATCAGTGTTCATGCTGTTTGTTTCGACTTGACTCGTGTTAATTTATTTTTTTCATTGTCAAATGAACTTACTTTTGCATTGAAGCGAAGCTGTTCGATCCAAATTCGTGCAGTTTTTATGACTTTTGTTGCTTGTTCACTCGGTTCATTTAAACGTATGCGCATATATCTGTGCACGTTGATGTTAAATTTATCATTGTTGGGTAATTTGTTTATCCATCAATATGGGTATTTTTTCATCGGGGTGACGTCTAGAGATCGAAAATTTATATTTATGGCGGCTCCGATTTCAGATTAAGTGGGAAATACTATCAAATACCCATCCATATAGGTATTTTTGGAATCTGGATGGCGGCTAGAGGCCGGAAATCGAATCCGACGTCATTTTTAAATCCAATATGGCGGCTTCCTATTTCAGGAAAAATGGGAAATGCTGATGCCGTCCCATCAATATGGGTATTTTTGGAATCAGAGTGACGTCTGGAGATTGGCAATCAATATCCGACACAATTTTGAAATCCATGATGGCGGCTTCCGGTTTGAGAAAAAGTTGTAAATTCTATCAAATAACCACAGACAAACAGACATAACACTAGCAAGTTGTTCATCGAACAAGCATTTAACTAGTTGGTAGTACCACCACCTGTGGCGCGCATAGTCAATTCCCTTGCGTTTGACGTTTACACACTACTGCCATCTGTTCAGCGTAGTGCTCACCACAGTGTACTCAACAGATGGCGCTAATGTTTTAGCGACGATGTTTTACAGTGAGAAATACTGAATGTGTTATGTCTGTTTGTCTGTGAAATAACCATACAAACGGTTTTTTTTTAGAATCAGGGTGGCGTCTAGAAGCCGAAAATCGATATCCGCCATTTTGTAATCCAAGACGGCGGCTTCCGATTGACGGAAAACTGTCAAATGTCCTAAAATATGGTTATTTTCAGAATGAGGATGAGACGTAGATACCGAAAATTGATCTCACGCCGTCTTTAAATCGAAAATGGCGGCTTTGGTTCAGAAAAAACTGTGAAATACTGACAAATACCGATCAATATGGGTTTTTTGGAATCGAGCTCACATCTAGAAGAAAGAAATCGATGTCCGACGCCATCTTGAAATTCAAAATGGTGGCTTCCCATTTCAAATAGCCTACAAATGGCATCGAATATTGATTTTCAGTATCTAAAGGGTGTCCACGATGAAATTGCCACACTATGAAATTGCTCTAACTTTTTAACCGTTGGGTAGAATTTAATGAAAATTTGGGTCGATTTAGTTCATAGTGCATTATTTACATCTTGCAAGTTTTAAAGTCCTGTGATCAAAACTCGCGGAAATGGAGTCGAAAGAACAGCTCGTGCGTGATAAAATCTTGCGCATTCATCACGAGAACAAGGATCTCTCGCATCGTTCCATCGCTAAAACGTTGGGAATCGCGAATTCCACGGTGTTGCGAGTGATTAAGCGGTTCGAGGAACGGTTGACCACCGATCGGAAGCCCAGAAGTGAAGGAAAAAGTATTCCGTACAACACCAAAAATCACAACCGCGTAGTTGGGGCCTTAAACCGAAATCCGAACGCCTCCGTTAGGGATGTGGCTAAGAAGCTGCACCTAAGCCGAAGTTTTGTCCAGAAGGCCAAAACTAAGGCTGGGCTTCAAACGTTCAAGGTACAAAAGGCCCCTAATCGCGACGAGAAGCAGAACAAGTCCGCCAAAACCCGTGCCAGGAAGTTGTACCTCAACATGCTGACGAAAGTTGAATGCTGCATCATGGACGACGAAACATATGTGAAGGCCGACTTCAAACAGATCCCCGGCAACCTGTTTTTCACGGCCAAGGATAAGTTCAGCGTTCCGGAGCATGTCCGCACTCAGAAGATGTCCAAATTTGCGAAGAAATTCCTGGTTTGGCAAGCCATCTGCACGTGCGGGAAGCGGAGTGCACCTTTCGTGACCCAGGACACGATGAACGGACAGGTGTACATAAAAGAGTGCCTCCAGAAGCGGCTGCTTCCTCTCCTGAAGGCCCACAACGTCCCAACAATCTTCTGGCCGGATTTGGCCTCATGCCACTACTCCAAGGACGTGCTGAAGTGGTATGCGGACAATGAGGTCAATTTCGTGCCGAAAATGTTCAACCCTCCCAACACTCCGGAGCTCCGCCCCATCGAGAAGTACTGGGCGATTATGAAGCAGCACCTTCTTAAACGACCTAAGGTAGTGAAGACAGTCGAGGAACTGAAGAAAGTATGGGTTTACATGCAAAAAACGGTTGATTCACAGGTTGTGCAGAATCTTATGGCCGGGATTAAGGCCAAGGTGCGGGCATTTGCGTATGGACTGTAAATAAAATACGAGTAAAATGGTAAAATGAAGTTTAATAGTTATTTCTCAATCCCTGAAAATTTGATGGCAATCGGATGAAAACTCGAATTTTGCGAATCAATTTTGTGTGTGGCAATTTCATCGTGGACACCCTTTACGCGTCGTCCTCGTCCCGAATCTTAGGGTATTTGACACTTTTTGTGAAACCCGATGGCCGCCATATTGGATTCCAAAGTGGTATCTGATATCGATTTTTGGCATCTACGCGTCGTCCCTGTTCCGAAAATAACCATATTGTAGGGTATTTGACACTTTTTCTGAAACCCCATGGCCACCATATTGGAGTCCAACATAGAATCGGATATCGATTTTCTGCAGCCACGCGTTGTCTCCGTTCCGAAAATACCCATATCTTAGGGTATTTGACACGTTTTATGAAACTTGATGGTTACCATCTTGGATTCCAAAATGGCGTCGAATATCGATTGTCGGCATCCCCGTTCCGAGAATACCCATATTGTAGAATAGTTGATACTTTCTGAATCCTGATGGCCGCCATATTGAATTCCAAAATAACGTCGAATATCGATTTTCGGCACCTTCGCGTCGTCCCCGTTCCGAAAATCACCGTATTGTAGGGTATTTGAGACTTTCCCTGACCCCGATGGCTGCCATCTTGGACTCCAGAATGGCCTCGTTAATTTAATTTTCGTTTAATTCAAAATAATATATTATTACTACATATATTCCGGATACCATCCCTATCGGCAACCGATATTGTGTGGATACTATCGGGATTCTATATTTTGATGCCTGCGTCGTCAGGTCGTGACAAGTTGAATGAGCCCCGAATTGAATCGAAAGTGGAAAAAAACGAAGGAAGCAGTTTTCGAGTCATTCATTGCGTCAATTGAAACAAGTCTTTGCTTCCAATGAAATGAACTGAAGCACTTGGCGAACGAAACAAGTGAGATTCCAGACATGTTTGAAAAGAGGAATGTTCATCGTGACTCGATAACAAGAAACACAGTGACATACACGAAAATGATATTGCTCGAAATGAAGCGATTCTGCAGAGAATTCATTTCCTTTGTTTCGAAAATGCAAAACCCTGGTTGCTACATTTGCAAATTCCATTGGTTTTTTTGAATTTTCTGACAAGTAAGTTGTTTTATTTTCGTCATCATACACCATTTACTAATCATATTTATATTTTTGTAGAGCGAGGAATCGACGAGTTTGATTTCCTTACCATCTCACCTGAAAGATTGGCAGAGAAAGAAATTTACAGTCAGCTTTCTGCCTGGAGAGCTTTCCAGTTGCATTACATTGGATTGACAATAAGATTTTTTGTGTAAAAAATAGCTTAAACGTGTAAATATATATAAGAAACCATCTGCATTAAGCTGGACAATCCAATAAATAAACAAATATCTATCCAGTTATTTTTATTATTACGAAAAATCATTTTAGAACACCTGACAACATTTTGGATGCCATGAAGAAATTTACTAATATTTAAGGTAAAGTGTAAAAAAATTCACTTAGAAAGTTCTATAACATCTATGTTGCTTTCTAGTGGATTGGGGAAAGATCTTTTCACTTTGAGAAATTTTCACATGAAAATAAAGTGAAATTTACTTCAAAAGCTTCTACTATCTATTACAGTTTTATGTGGATTGAAATTAAAACTTTCGAACCGATCTACATATGAAAAACGTAAAATTTACGTGAAAAACTAGATGGAAAAAATCTATATATGTTTTCATGTAACATCTAAGTGAAAAATTTTCTGAGTGTAGGCCCTTTTCAAATGTTACGCGAGATATGCCTTGTTCTTTATCAGAGTTACTCTGAGTAACTCTCAGCTAAAGAGACACTCGCATTAAAGTCGTTTTCCCCCTTGACCCAGTGTGCGGCAGATGATGGTGGAATGCCAAAGAAAGTACGCGAGTTCATCCGAACGCCGTCCTCAGAAAAACGATCTTATTTTGATGCGTTTTCTGGGCAATATTTATGTGCACCCAGCTGAAACGACTTGAAACTTGTAAACAACGTCAAATAGTGTCAAAATATAACCAAAATATGTGCGTTTCCCCTTGTGATTTCATTCGATTTCTTATGAAGCTTGCTTCGAGCCTCACTTTGACTTATCGAATTTCGAGTGAAGAAGGAGGATTTGCTCAAAATTTTAAATGACAATGGTACATATTCGCATAATCAGGCTTATCGAATTTGTAGGAACTGAAAGATTAAATTGTGATTCACCGCCTTTCCAGGAATCACATCACAATGTTAACGCATTTTATCGAATATCGATAACACGAGTCCAGTGACGTCGAGTTTTGAAGTCGTCGATTGATAACAAATCCACGGGTCCATTCACCACACCAGTACCATTACCACCACCACCGTCCACGGCAAATTCAAGATTATGCGCAGATATCAGCCGTTCACTGTTCACATAGCCATTTCGCAATCTGAAATCAAACTGTTCGGTTTGTTAGTCAGATTCTGCTGAAAGGAAACAAGATCATGGATCCCTCCGTAAACCTCCGGCAAGAGCAACTGGTGGACCTGGTGGACGCAAAATCAACCCTTAGTGGGTCCGGTAGTGATGAAGCAGATGCAGCTGGATTTAACGAATCGAAACCGGTCGAGACCCTGCCTGTTGGGCCGATTCCGAAACGGAAGGGATCCGTGTTTCTAAACACACCTACTGCTCCGAACGCTAAGCTGTACTCTATGAACGGAGCGAAACGTGGCAAGGTGTTAATATTCGATCAGGTAACTTTCGATGATAAGAGTTATCCGAAACGAACCGGTACGGACAAAGACGTCGAAAGATTATACCATGGTTTGCCTCGACTCGGATTCCAAAAGGAGAATATTGAAGTGTACGAAGACATGAATTCGAGCGAAATCTACCGGACTGCGGTGAAACGTGAGTAGTGAATCGTTTATATGATGATCGGATTACTGTGATTGGTTTAATTTACAGTGGAAAACGACGCTGATCTGGAAAAATCCGATTGTTTAGTGGTGGTGATACTGACACACGGTGAAGAGAATGACATGTTGATGGCCAAAGATGGCCAGTATAGTTTGTACAAGTTTATTGAAAATTTCACTCCCACTACCTTGAACTCAATGGCTGGAAAACCGAAACTGTTCATAGTCCAAGCATGCCGTGGCAAAAAACTAGATCATGGTGTTCAGCTGCGAGCGAGCCAGATTCAGACGGATAGTGCCAAAGATCAGGTCGACTCGCAGACAAAGATTTTCACGTATCCGGAATTTGCCGATCTGGTCGTTGTGATGAGTTCCCATCACGGTAAGCTTTGTTTGAAAGAGAGAAAAATGATTTGAATGGTGCACCTTAATACTCTGAGAAAGTTTTAAGCTTTGTTCAGACTACAGAGTTATAAAACATGTTACAAGGGTGTTATAATAATTATCCACAAGAAAACTGTCATCAAGATAGCCTTGTAACATGTTATAACTCCATTGCGTGAAATTTCAAAGCACAAAGGCCAGCTTTCACAAAACATTCAAATCTTGATAGAGCTGGAATTAGGGCGGAACAGCTTTTGTAAACAGTGACTTCTTCCGATGATTTCTAGAAAGTCAAGGCTAGCCAACGCAAATCTACATCACCATCGGGTAGAGGAAGACTTCCCCTACCCTGATGGTTATGTTGGTTTGCGTAAGCGTGCCTTGAATTTGCTTTATTTGCTATATGAAATTGCTACTGTGCAGTTCCAAGCCAAAGAATTTTTTGCTCGACCTTCTCCGATTTGCATGATCTTATTTTAAAAAAATACCGTGTATATTTTTCCGAAAAACACTCCATTTGTTTTAACAAATTTGTCTTTGGCGTCGTTTCGATAAGAATATCTCATGTGAAAATTCATTTAAAAATTTTGAAAAAAAAATATACAAGATCCAAAATGGCCGAATTTTAGCAAAAAATTGAATGCTTGCCCATAACTCATTCAGGGAGCCAGTATAAACTGTCAAACGGGAGCCAACCATTAAGAAGCAACAACTGCAGCTACTGTTCTTATCTATCGTCAAGCATTGTACTCTCATAAAACTGATCCATAATTTTTCATATAAATTCCAAATTTTAAGCTCAAAGGCAAAAACCAACAACCTCAGTGATGAAAGTATAAAAACCAGCATAGTTTTTATGACTCTGCTGGGTTTTCATTCGCACTAAAACATGCTTTGGCGAAACATGTAGGTATGTAGACAAACAAACAAACTGGCTCAGTGCATAACAAACAAACAATGCAAAATTTCATGCAAATCGAAGAAGGTTGAGTTTAATCGTTTCGTCATTTGGCGTGGAGTGACTCTACTCCGTGTAGGAATTTCCTTATACACGGCCAACCAGAGCAACTCAGCGACTGAATTCAATTGACTCAGCGCGTTTTCTTTCCATACAAAATTTACTCATATTTTGGAAAAACCGGCAGTTACTCATAAGCTATCAGTAATTGCAGGCTTTTTGCAAATATGAGTAAATTTTGTTTGGAAAGAAAATGCTCTGAGTCAATTGAATTCAGTCACTGATTTGTTCTGGTTGGTCATGCAGCATAAATCAAGCTTAACTTTTCAGGTCACTACTCATTCCGGAACGAACAAGGAAGCTGGTTGATTCAGGAACTGTGCACTGTAATCGAAAGCTGTGATCTGGAAACGGATTCTATTTATGACATTCTGACGGAAACGAATAATGCCGTATCCAAGCGGATCAGCAATTCCGACGGAGAGTTGGATAAGAAGAAACAGATTCCTAGCTTCTACTCCACCCTGACTAAGAAGCTGTACTTCAGACCATCAAAGTAAATGCAGCGACGTTTGATAAGATGCTTGATTCTTCTGTGGATAGCAAAGGCGAAATAAAGTTTGACACCTCGCGTTCGATCAGACAGTGGAAATGGATCATATCATTCGATCACTTTGAAATTACGTTTTCAACCGAAAAAAATAAAATTATAATAAAACGACTAAATTACAATGATTTTTACTGTTGAATTTCGAGTAAATTAATATTTATTGCTAAATTATTGTACGGGAGAAAAAACAGATTTGTTGGAGAAAAATTATTTTTTTTTTATTGTTAAAATAAGAACCCCCCTTTTTCACTGTAAATTTCTGAAATACCATGATTTTCATTGTTGTGAACCATGAATTTCGTTGTGATTTTATGGTAATGGACAAAAATGACAGTAGATATCATGGTTACAATGACAATGAAAATCATGGATCATGTATTTTGGATTTTTTTACGAGCAACCATTTGCTCTTTACTATAGTTCACTATGATGTCTTGGTGTACTATGTATCGGACAGAACGTTCCAGGTATCTCTAAATGGCATCATATCGGATGCTTTCAACATCATTGGGCCCATCCTGTTCAATCTATTCACCTCCAATATTCCGGCTCTCCTGATGGTCCTGATGGTGGATCGCTGTCTCTGTTCGCAGACGACACATCCATCGTCTACAAGGGTATGGTCATCGGAGCTCTGACTACCAAACTCCAGAGAGGCTTGGATGTCCTGTCTGAGTATTTCAACAGCTGGAAGATCGATATCAACGTGGCGAAGACCCAGGTCATAATTTTTCCACACTCAAAATCTCCCAGACTTTTTCCGTCTGAGAATAACAAAATCTGCACAGTGGCACAGTGGTGGAATGGTTCAAAGAGGTAGTCTACGTCGGGCTGACTCTAGACAGTGGGCTGCTTTTCAGGGAGCACATTCACAAAACGAAACCCAAGTGCAACGTCTTGATAAGATCATTGTATCCACTTATGTTCCTGAAAAATGATCTTGCTGTCTAGTAATCGAGTACGGTATGCCAATCTGGGGCGAGTTGCGCCAAATGCCATCCCCTTAAACTCCAAAGGATCCAGACCAAGATCCTTAGGATGATCCTAAACAGTCCTCCATGGACACGAAATTCTGAGGTTCACCGTCTGGCTGTCTGATTTCAGATCATCAGATCATCAGATCATACGCGATCTAGCACGTTAGGTTAAGTTGTTATACTCTTAGTTAGGTAGGTTATCACATGTTTTCAATTAAAACGAAACACACCCTGTAACCGATGGTTCCATAATGTGGGCTTGTGACTCTATCACAAGTGCACTCATAATCGACTGTATAACAGTGTTGTAGAATGTCCTAAATCCAACTCTGCTGTTGGTCGCTCACTTTCCCATACCTTTCCATTCGCCTGCGGTACCACTCACTCTCATCAAACTGGTTGACAGCAGGCGCTCTGCCGAAAAGGTTGTCCATATATGGGGTAAGGGGAGAGACAACGACGGGTGAAATAAATATGTAAATACAGCAACATTTCGGGTCTGCTCGTATTTCGTGGTTTTTTGCGGATTATTGCTTGGCATGCTAGCAGGAGTCAGGTTAATTCTGTTTCAACCGCACTCGGGAACAGAATCAGTGCGCGACGTGCTAATTTTCCCAAAGGTTCGCTGAAAGGGCGAGGTAAAAATGTGTAGTGTGGTTTTTTTTAAATAGTGTGTTTTGTTTAATTACAGGTCTAGGGCTAGTAAAAAGAAAAGTTAGTAGTGTCAGTCGTGTTTAAAAATTTCGTTAGTAAAAGTGGTTAGTAGTGCTAGCTGTAAAATTAGAACTGAAAATAATGTGTTATATTGTTCTTTAATGTTAGGGTAGTTCGACCAATTGTCACCCCAAACTGACGGTTGACTGTTACCGTGCAGATAATTCTAAAAGAAAAGGTAAATTTATGTACATTTATTGTAAATTTGTGAAAAAAATTATGTATTGTATGAGTAATTATGTGGTTGGTTTGGTTTTGAAAGGGGCAGGCTAATTAAATGTGTATGGCGAGGTGCTAATAAGCGTGGTTAGGTCCACAAAGGGCCTTTTTCTTTTCTTTGGCAGCATTTGTCCTGGAGCGAGCGCCATTGTGTTCGAGGTCAAAGGACAAGCCCGGCATTATTAGCGAAGCCATTTTGCAAAGGCCACGTTGCAGCGGTAAGTCCATTGTGACACGCGTTCGGGATTGGTCCTCCAGCTGGGTTCAGGAGAACCAGCTTGGAGCAGTGCAGCAGTCGCTACCGCGGGTTCTAACGAGCCAATATCGTCCCGCTTCTTTCTCTTCCGCCACCCTCTATGCTGTTTTGGTTGCCACCGCTCCGCGAACTGCATGCACCGGGCGAGTTATCACGCAATCGCCACGCAGTCACCAGAATTAGACCAATTAGTGATTCGCCAGAATAACCACCACCCGCTTCATCACCGCCACCATCGCCCCATCGCCACCACCACCGCCACTGCCGAGAAACCCCGAAAACGAAGCCAAACCGCAAGTAAAATGTGACGTCACAATGTTAAAAACTATGTATCGTAAAATCTAGAATATAATGCTATTGTACATGTAATTTTCTTAGTCCAGAACTTTTCATACTAGTTGAAAATCTCACTACCATTTCTTTTGTGTATCGTTCTCCGGACTCGAAAGGAGTCTTCATGCCTCCCTCCCTTTGTGGTTTATTCAGTAGGAAATTGACTCTGTGGCTTTTGAGCATAGAAAACCATAAGTGAATCATTCATGTTGTCTTTCCCCTTTGCCCTGTTTATGGACAATACCCTATCGTCGTGAGTTACTACTGACAGCATAGATTGAAGAGTGAGAGTGGTATACCGTATTCCTTCCTTCCGACCCTGTTGATAACTTTTTCCACTTTGTAGCTGAGGGGTTTACAAATTGGCGCCCAACATAAAAATAATTTCATTGATTTTTCAGGAATTTCGGTTACAGTATCTCTCCTCTCCCGACCGAGGGAGGTAAAAACAGTAAAAACTGTTTCATTATTTTGCCTTCTCCAAACGACAAGTGCAAGTGATTATTATTAGTATTTAGCATGCATTTAGTAATTCTCGGTTATTAGAATTTTGCATGCAGTTCAGTTAATTATAATTTCGAATTCTTTTTGTAGCATTTAAGCACCCCTTACGGGTTCTCATATTCCATTGATTTGTTTTGTTGCTGTTCATTCATTTGTTTTGTTTATATTTTGACGCTAGCGAGAATCTAACAGAATCGATGTTGTTTTGCAGATCTGAGAAGTTTTCGAGATTGTTGGAGTTGTTCCGGATGTAACGAGTGGGCCCTAGAATATATAAGGCTGCGTTGAAAACCGTCCTGGAGTCCGATTAAATCAAATCGCGACTGAGAAGGGTGAGTACAGTTGGATATAAGAGTGAGTCTGGACAGGGCACAGACGTTGATCTAGCCACGATTCGAACACTCGTTACTTCCTGAAGGCTCCAACCACCCGATAGATTCACAGTTATGGATTCTGAAATGCAGATAAAATACCGGACCCTTTTGGTTCACCATCTAGAAAAGGAAGAGGTTGAATTCGAACTAGAGGTTAGAGCAGTTCAATTCGAGAAAGATGAAAGTTTATCGGTAATCAGAAGACGTTTGAGGGAAAAGTTGAAGAGAGAAAGAGGCGATCCGGAAGAAGTTGATTTTGCAATCTGTGAAACTCGTACGGTTGATGGAGAAATTAGGTTGATCGATGGAAAGATTAAGGAAATTCGAGATTATTTGGAAAACAAAGGAAGGAGTTCGAAGGCATTAGGGATGCATTAGGGACACGATTAGTGCATTATTTTGCTCGATGTTCTGCCATTCAAAGTGCCGCCGAAGAAGATAATGATCTAGAAGATCTGGACAGGCTACTAGGTACTATTCGTCGGTGGTATAGCACATTCTTCACTATGTTTTCTCCGATTGATTCGATTCGCAAGGAAGTGATGCTGCAGATTACAAATTCCCTGACCCAGTTACAGTTAGGTCTACCAGTTCCTTCGAATGTACAGCGTGTGTCACAGGAGACACAGACAGATGATACCGACGGGGAATCACGGGTTGCAGAAGGATCAAAGCCGTCAAATTCAGGTGCTAATCAATCGCGTCGTCTACTCCGGTCAACTTTGGAACAACCAACTTCAGATTCGTATGTTCCACCCAGTATTGCAAAACCGTCCGGAGCAAGAACAGTTCGCCAGAAGTCTAAGGAGCGTATTCTGAATAGGTTTGATCTATCGAGTAAGAATTCAAATCCAAATAATAAAGTTGTTGATTCCGATTCAGTGTCTGAGTCGTCATTGTCCGCATCTCCACCGAGGAGATCAAAACATAGGTCCCGTGGCCCAAATACGCGGCGAACAAAACCAGTGTCGGACTGGAATTTACGCCGTTATGACGGTAGGGACGGAGGTCAAGGTTTGATGCGATTCATTAAGGAAGTGGAATTTTATGCGAAATCGGAAAACGTCTCCGATAAGGAATTGTTTCGTTCAGCGATCCATCTTTTCTCAGGCATAGCCAAAGTTTGGTTTATGCAAGGGGTGGAGAATGAGGATTTTACGTCTTGGCAAGAGTTGGTGGCCGAGATGAAAAAGGAATTTTTGAGCCCAGACCACGACCACGTGAGCGAGTTTAGAACTGTTGACAGGAAACAAAGATCTAAAGAAAAGTTTCAGGATTTCTTCTTTGACATTCAAAAAATTTTCAACTCATTAACGAAACCAATTTCAGAAAAAAAGAAATTTGAGATCGTGTTTAGAAATTTGAGAGCGGATTACAAAGGGCATGTAGTAGCTGCTCAAATTGACAATCTTGCAGATCTGAAACCTTTTGGTCGCAAACTGGATGCCACTTTTTGGTATAAGTATGAGACCCGTAACCAAGATGAACAACCTTCTAGGAATCGTTCCCAAGTTAATGAATTGAGATCATATATGAATTCGAAACCAAACAGAGATGGAGAAAAGCCGGCAAAATCTCGATCGGATCAGAAAGCAGCGGATAAACCAAATAGGGAAAAAGGAGACAGAAAGCCGGCACGCGATCAGCAGTCTGGAGATGATGAGAACGGTAAAAAGTCTGTGTCTGATGGGTTGAAGGTTTTACTGGATACGTACATTCCGCCCAAGCCCGGCATGTGTTATAACTGTCGCCTTCCAGGTCATCACCAATCTGAGTGCGAGCGCCCCAAGCATAAATTCTGCTACAAGTGTGGTTTCCACAACGTGGAGACTAAATCTTGCCCTTTCTGTGCAAAAAACGCTTAAGTTCCCGTCTGGAGGGGCAGACGGCAGCTGAGTACGATAAGAAAACCCCTAGTAATCCCGATCGTAGTCTTCTTTCATTAGGTTTGCGGCAAGTTGGTAACGACGAATATATGCACTCCTCCAATATAGAAATTAGCGAGCATTTTCTAAAAATCGCGGACGATGATAGACCCTTTGTAAAAGTAGAAATCCTGGATGTTCCACTGATTGGATTGCTGGATAGCGGTGCGAATCGCAGCATTTTAGGTTATGGTTCAAGTTTTCTACTCAAAACGTGCCATTTGCGTCTACAACCCGTCCACAACGATATCGCTACGGCCAGTGGGCAAAAGTTGGAAGTTTCAGGATGCGTAGATCTGCCAGTTACGTTCAATGGCGTAACAAAGATTCTGTCAGCTCTAGTTATTCCATCTGTAAAACGCAAACTGATCTTAGGATCAGACTTTTGGCAGTCGTTTGGAATCATGCCGACAATTGCGGCCACCGATTTTCCCAGTTCCGTAGAAGAGCTACGAGAACATACGGTGGAATCCTCTTTAACAGAAGAGCAGATGGAAAAACTAGAAGAAGTGAAGAAGTTGTTCAAACCCGCAGTAGAAGGTCGTCTAGAGTCAACGGCGATGATTAGCCATCGAATCGAGCTGTCGGACGAAGCGAAGAAGCTTCCCCCGGTGCGCATAAACCCATTTCCAACCTCACCCGCTAGGCAAGAGAAGATAAATCAGGAACTAGACAGTATGTTGAAGTGTGGGATTATTGAACGGTCATACAGTGATTGGTCACTCCGCCTTGTCCCAGTGGACAAGCCAGATGGTTCAGCCCGCTTATGTCTAGATGCCCGGAAGCTCAACGAGCGAACTGTTCGGGACTCTTACCCTCTCCCACACGCCGATAGAATCTTGAGTCGCTTAGGTCCGAGTTGTTACATCTCCACGATAGATTTGTCGAAAGCTTTTCTGCAGGTTCCGTTGCATCCACGTTCTCGGAAGTACACCGCGTTTTCGGTGTTAGGGAGAGGGCTGTTCCAGTTCACTCGGATGCCCTTCGGTCTAGTGAACAGCCCGGCAACCTTGTCGAGATTGATGGATCGGGTCCTCGGCGGGAGTGAGCTGGAACCAAACGTGTTTGTTTATCTCGATGACATCATCGTGATAAACAACACGTTTGAGGAGCACCTGGACAGGCTCAAGGAGTTGGCATCTAGACTCAGAGCCGCTAATCTGTCCATCAACTTACAGAAGTCAAAATTTTGTGTGTCGGAAGTCCCGTACTTGGGATATATTTTGAGTAAGAACGGACTTCGCCCAAATCCGGATCGGGTCGAAGCCATTTTCAATTTCGAACGTCCAAAGTCGCTGCGAGCATTGCGGAGATTTCTGGGTATGTGCAACTACTATCGGCGGTTTATAGCCACCTTTAGTGAGATTGTACGCCCATTAACTGATCTGCTCAAAGATCAACCGAAAGTCGTGAAGTGGAACGAGTCCGCTGAAGCGTCGTTTGTCAAAATTAAGGAGTTGTTGATCAGCGCTCCCATATTGACGAACCCCGACTTTTCCAAGCCGTTTTCTATCCACTGTGACGCTAGCGATTCCGCCATTGCCGGAGTTCTGACCCAGACGTACGATGACATCGACAAGCCGGTCGCCTACTTTTCGCAAAAATTAGGTGCCACACAGCAGCGATATGCCGCCACCGAGAAGGAGGCCTTAGCAGTCCTGAGGTCATTGGAAAAATTCAGGTGTTATATCGAAGGTTCGAGGTTCACGGTAATCACCGACGCGTCTGCTTTGACGTACATCCTTCGGAGCAGCTGGAAAACATCCTCTCGATTATGTCGATGGAGCCTCGAATTGCAAAAACACGATATGGAAATTCACCATCGCAAAGGAGTCGATAACATCGTGCCTGACGCTCTGTCCAGGGCCGTAGAAGAGGTCAGTGCAGCATCGGCCAAGTCCGATTGGTACAACTACATGACGCAGAAGGTTATCGAGGAGCCGGAGAACTTCAAGGATTTTCGAGTGGAGAATGGGATTTTGAAGAAGTTTGTCTCGAGCCCGGAGAACATTGACTACCGTTTTGAGTGGAAGATTTGCGTACCGTTCGCTTTGAGAGAGAAGGTTTTGTTTGAGGAACATGATGAGGCAGTACACATGGGCTACGAGAAGACGCTGGCGAAGGTCCGTAGGAAGTACTACTGGCCCCATATGGCGAAGGAAATCAAGGCTTACGTGCAAAAGTGCAGGATCTGCCAAGAAAGCAAACCGAGTAATCAGTCCCAACATCCTGTGATGGGGCAACAGAGGGTTACTACGAAGCCTTTTCAGATCATTGCCCTTGATTTCATTCAATCGCTTCCTAGAAGTAAGACCGGCCATTGCCATCTACTCGTAGTGATGGACCTTTTCTCGAAATACTGTTGGTTGTTTCCGCTTCGCAAGATTTCCACCACCCAGGTCAACAAGATCTTAGAGGATAACCTGTTTCGACGATACGCCGTGCCAGAATGCTTGATATCGGACAATGCTTCCACGTTCCTATCGAAGGAATTCAAATCCCTCCTCGAAAAGTTCCGCATCCAACATTGAGCTAACTCGCGACACCATTGTCAGGCAAACCCCGTCGAAAGGTTAAATAGGACCATAAATGCGTGCATTCGTACCTACGTCCGATCAGACCAAACTCTCTGGGATACTCGGATATCGGAAGTCGAACACATATTGAACACAACTCCTCATAGCTCAACTGGATTCTCCCCCTATAGGATCATATTTGGTCATGAAGTAGTAGGAAGGGGTGATGAACATAGAGTCGATAGGGATGAGACGGTAATTTCGGATGAAAAAAGACTAGAAAACAAATCTAAGGTTGATAAGTTTATTCGCGATCTCGTAGTCAAAAATTTACAGAAGCAATACTCGAAAAATTCACAATATTACAACTTACGTCGGAAAAAGCCCGCACCAGTATATCAAGTCGGTCAGAGAGTCCTCAAAAGAAGCTTCAAACAGTCCTCCGCCGTAGACAAATTCAGCGCGAAACTCGCACCGTGTTACAATCCATGTACCGTAAAAGCCAGGATCGGTACAAGCTTGTATGAGTTGGTTGACGATTCTGGAAAACACCTCGGAATCTTCTCCTCCGCCGATTTGAAGCCCGCCACCTGAAACGAAAAAAAGATAGAATGATTACCAGATAGTTCCGCTAGATTTTGTCAATGGGATATTGACGTAAAATAAAAACAGGATACTTAGCTCGCTAATCCAACTTTTCTTCCTGGAGCTGCAGACCAGGGAGAGAGACTGAAAGTAAACAAAACAAAAGTTAGGAAAAGAGAATTGAATAGTAGATGCGCATACGGATAGAAAGCGCGTCAATAATGATTTGTTAAAAGTACTTACCGGAAGAATAAATCCATTTGATCCTCGGAATATTGGTCCATGATGAATTCCCGCAAACCGACCGAATGGCAACAAAACCGATCAATGAAAATTTAACTGGAATTCTCATCGTTTAGAGCTCGAACGAGATAAATTTTCCGCGAACCGACTCGAGTTAGGGAAGAGATAAACAATGACTGACAGCTGATAATCACTGGATCACTCACGCACTGGAACGATTTGATAGTTTAAGAAAAGAGAGTAAACATCGGTTTATTTGCTCTTCCAGAGAGGAAGAGAAAGCATAGATGCGATGTAAACAATACCGTAAAGATAGTTTTTGTTTCTTACCCAAGGTAAAAAGATAGAAAAAGTAGGTTTTTATTGGTAATTCATTCAAGGAAAATGATGCATGTATCATTTTCAGGCGGTCGGAGGGGTATTGTAACCGATGGTTCCATAATGTGGGCTTGTGACTCTATCACAAGTGCACTCATAATCGACTGTATAACAGTGTTGTAGAATGTCCTAAATCCAACTCTGCTGTTGGTCGCTCACTTTCCCATACCTTTCCATTCGCCTGCGGTACCACTCACTCTCATCAAACTGGTTGACAGCAGGCGCTCTGCCGAAAAGGTTGTCCATATATAAGGTAAGGGGAGAGACAACGACGGGTGAAATAAATATGTAAATACAGCAACATTTCGGGTCTGCTCGTATTTCGTGGTTTTTTGCGGATTATTGCTTGGCATGCTAGCAGGAGTCAGGTTAATTCTGTTTCAACCGCACTCGGGAACAGAATCAGTGCGCGACGTGCTAATTTTCCCAAAGGTTCGCTGAAAGGGCGAGGTAAAAATGTGTAGTGTGGTTTTTTTTAAATAGTGTGTTTTGTTTAATTACAGGTCTAGGGCTAGTAAAAAGAAAAGTTAGTAGTGTCAGTCGTGTTTAAAAATTTCGTTAGTAAAAGTGGTTAGTAGTGCTAGCTGTAAAATTAGAACTGAAAATAATGTGTTATATTGTTCTTTAATGTTAGGGTAGTTCGACCAATTGTCACCCCAAACTGACGGTTGACTGTTACCGTGCAGATAATTCTAAAAGAAAAGGTAAATTTATGTACATTTATTGTAAATTTGTGAAAAAAATTATGTATTGTATGAGTAATTATGTGGTTGGTTTGGTTTTGAAAGGGGCAGGCTAATTAAATGTGTATGGCGAGGTGCTAATAAGCGTGGTTAGGTCCACAAAGGGCCTTTTTCTTTTCTTTGGCAGCATTTGTCCTGGAGCGAGCGCCATTGTGTTCGAGGTCAAAGGACAAGCCCGGCATTATTAGCGAAGCCATTTTGCAAAGGCCACGTTGCAGCGGTAAGTCCATTGTGACACGCGTTCGGGATTGGTCCTCCAGCTGGGTTCAGGAGAACCAGCTTGGAGCAGTGCAGCAGTCGCTACCGCGGGTTCTAACGAGCCAATATCGTCCCGCTTCTTTCTCTTCCGCCACCCTCTATGCTGTTTTGGTTGCCACCGCTCCGCGAACTGCATGCACCGGGCGAGTTATCACGCAATCGCCACGCAGTCACCAGAATTAGACCAATTAGTGATTCGCCAGAATAACCACCACCCGCTTCATCACCGCCACCATCGCCCCATCGCCACCACCACCGCCACTGCCGAGAAACCCCGAAAACGAAGCCAAACCGCAAGTAAAATGTGACGTCACAATGTTAAAAACTATGTATCGTAAAATCTAGAATATAATGCTATTGTACATGTAATTTTCTTAGTCCAGAACTTTTCATACTAGTTGAAAATCTCACTACCATTTCTTTTGTGTATCGTTCTCCGGACTCGAAAGGAGTCTTCATGCCTCCCTCCCTTTGTGGTTTATTCAGTAGGAAATTGACTCTGTGGCTTTTGAGCATAGAAAACCATAAGTGAATCATTCATGTTGTCTTTCCCCTTTGCCCTGTTTATGGACAATACCCTATCGTCGTGAGTTACTACTGACAGCATAGATTGAAGAGTGAGAGTGGTATACCGTATTCCTTCCTTCCGACCCTGTTGATAACTTTTTCCACTGAGTAGCTGAGGGGTTTACAACCCTCAAGGAGTATTCTGTGAACTAGAAGAAAAACGCAAATATTAAATTAGAATATCTAATTAAACACAGTTGAAGAGCCAGCGCCAGGTAGGCTAATCAATTGAAATGTTAAACCAATATACAATCATAATCAACTGAAATAAACGTAATTCGGCCTACTCCTACTAAACATAGGGGAATTTACGTATTCTCGGCAACCTAAGCAGCGACCTTCTTTCTATAGCCTTTTTCTCTATGGAACGCACACATATGCAGTATTGGTTTGTTTACAATCTTTTGCTGCCAGCTGCTCTAACAATTTCAGTCGAAAGAATTGTCAAAAACTGTTTTGAAACGCTTTTACAAAGCTCCAATCTTCTCTAGTGAGAGCGAGTATTGTCGGCAACCAGTTTTTCTTCGGCAACCGTTCCATTTGAACTGCATGTAAATCTGCTGTTCTATTATCGGCAACTCGAAATCAACTACAATTTGTAGTGCGTGTGTTTCATTTCAAGAAAACCCTGCTAGATTGCTTTTTCTCAGTGGTAAAAATATAGTCAAATTGAAGCTGAAAGCATAAAGAATCGTTTGCATGCATTCAGCGAAGTGTTTTCGTAAGAAAATCCAGTGAAAATAGTGTTTCAATTTGGGTTGCCGAAAATAGTCTGTCATGCCGAAGCCGTCATTTCCCCTACATAGAATCAAGTGAAGTTTGTTACAAACAAAGAACAGTGAATTATCAGCTCCGTAAAGCTAACGCGATTGAGTTGTAAGGCGAACTAGATAAAAAAAAAACGTAATTTTACTGCTACTACTAAATTTAAATCCAGTAGAATTATATTTTCAGTAATGACTAAACAAATCTCATTGTGGCTACCTCCAAATCGCGTTTTTCCAAGTTACCGCCATACGAAGTTTTTTTTTTTTTTTTGAGCACGTCAGGTCGATTTCTAGCTCTTGCAGTGAAAAGCAAAACGACATGCTTGCTTTTTTGAAAAGCAAAACAAAGGTTAAAAAAACTACAAGGGACAGCCTTATGGGGTTGTACGCAATAGTGACGTGGTCTTATACAATAAATCTTATTTGCTAACTGCAGCAGGAGCTTGTGTTTTGTGTAGGAATAGAAATTTGAGCGGGGTTCTCACTGTGTATACTCTTTAGTATGACGCGCAAGATGAGAAGATGGCCCATAGTGACTCACGAAGAGCTACTGATTCCGATCAATAGCGGTTCGGCTTCTTGCTCCTTCTATGGGTGCTCATGTGGGCTGCAGCTCGCTGCTTGCAGGCAGCCTTTCGTTGTGTACTGGAGAACACCACCACTCAATTGATCTCATCACAATAAATTTTATTGTTTTTTTATCGTGCAAAACTTTGATTTCATAAAACATGTTGTAAACCTATTGTGGTGAGTATTTGATTATTTGACCAATACAATACACGGTAAGAAAAAAGTACCCAACGGCCAGTTCACTTTTACCTTCTTTTGACTAGTTTGTCTCCTTTTCTCCTTCTTATGTTGTCAAAAACGGAGGAGCAAAACCACCCAACAGGGGTAGTAAAGTGTGGGAGCCCAACGTTGAGTATAATCATATTTACCTACTATTGGGTAAAACTAACTTACTTTTGGTTAAAAAGCCAGTGGAAAATTCCATACGAACTGCACACAAGTAAATGAAAATTACTTTGACCCGCTTTACCTACTTTTGGGTTCCTGCACTATAGTGCCGAGATGAGTGAAAAGAACTTAATTTGGGGTACTTTTTTCTAACCGTGTAGAATTACAATATGATTAATTGTCAACAATAGAATCTTTTGTATTTTATTGTAATTTTATGGTCGGCCTTCTTTGAACATCGATGCATTGCGGTCATCGAGGCTTAAGCTAAGACGTGCTGTCAAAGTGACAACATCGGTGATCCTTGTGTTGTATTTATTACATCTATTTGCGTTTTATTTTTCGTGAAAAATGAGTCCTTATCAACCGGCTCGCAATGAATTGTTCGGAGTATGGAAGAAGAAACTACACTCAAAAAATTCCACACGTCATCATCATGTGTCTCACACTTAATTTTGCGCATATTGTGAAACACATCCATTTCATGTGTGAATTTTGTGCTATGAACCATGCCCGAACACTATGGATTTGAATTGTGACACACTTGGATTCTATGTGCCTCATATGGTGATATCAATAGCTTTGCACATCATAGTTCAATATTCTACAATATTCTACTTTATCGACTTCTACTTTACCGACACTAAAAATGAATCGACAAATATATAAACAAAACTACCAGAGGCCAGATCTGTCACATATCTTTTTAATGGATCTGATTTGGGATTCGATCATTGACTGTTGGGGTGAGCTGCTGCCGGAGTCTTCGTTCGATCTCACTGTGCCACGGTTGTCATCATATATGCGGCGGGTTGATAGGATAAAGTCACAACTCTTGCTTTCGATGTTTACCTTTCTGACCAAGCAATTCACATCGTATTGAAGTGCAAAACACTTTAAATCCATCTGTTTTGAACAGTAGTGTGATTCAATGTGCTATACACTTGAATATATAGTGAATGATTTTCAACATTTCAAAGTTTGAAACACCAGAAATTAACGTGTATAACACATTGAACCAAGGTGAAATACACTTAAAGTAAATGTGATTGTGCATTTAAAAAATCAAGTGTTCAAACACTTCGATCAAACGTGTGCAATTTTTTGAGTGTAGGTAAATCTCGTGAAATCAAAATGCATCATTTTCGGGATCACGTGCTTTAAAAATCGGTTGGAATTTCGAAAGACAACTGCAGAAAATTGAGAAGAGCTATTGCCAGTTTTTATGCAGAGCTAGGGACCAGTTTTTCTAAAAATGTCACACGAGACAGTCCAAGGACGGCAAAAAAATAATCGTTCGCCGGGCTGAATACGCAAAACGAGAGACGAAGAGTAAAAGTTCTGAGAAGCTCGGGAACAAGCGAGGAATTGGCTTACGCGGCGGAAATGAATGCACGGGCAGATGGATATGAGGACGCGGCAAAACTTGTGCATGAAGTATTACAAACATCCCCTTCTCGAGCAAGAAAAATTCGACAGGTTTGGAAATTGCACAACGTTTCTCAAAGTGAGCGATCTATGACTGAAGACGAAGGTTTGTCCTTATTCCTTGACGGGGGACTTGTCCAAGGATCAATGGACGTTGTTGCGTAATACGACAAAGCAATGTAATGTTTCGCAGATTTATCCCACATATAAGAGGTTGATCAAAGCTCGCGAAAGTTGTCTCCCAGTGTCTGAGATATCAGCTGAAACTCAACTTCAGTCGTTAATGGACCACACTACTACCAAACGAATTTTATCGCTCGATTTTCCGGATATCAGTGAAGACCTGGAACTACTTTCAAAATGGGGATTCGATGGATTATCATTTTCATGTGAAGATTCCGATGACAGCTCTGTTTTCATAACAATTACGAGTTTGAATTAATCCTAGCAAAATTCTATGGATGAATGAGAGGTCATCATCTACAAGGTTATGTAGACAGTCCGCATCGTGCTCTCTTGCCGTGCGGATCTATTTGCTTTTTGCTTAAGGAAGTGTTACTGCTACCTAAAGCTGCAACAAATTTAAACAGCACTTTTCAGTGCTCAACCTGTAAAAATTGTGTTTGGACCCTACCCGAGGTAATCCTTCTTGGATATCGATTTGGAAAATTCCTCTTCGATCCTTCAGATTCTTATAGTAATCTGCTTGGAACTCGATTTGGATAAAACATTTACTGCCGCCATGGCGCCTAAACTCAAAAGAAAGGGGCAAACTTTTGATCCCCCTTCCGATGAAATTAATTTGAGTCGTCAATTTGATTTGCTCACGGATGATGAGAATGATCCATCATCCAAGAAAAATTCTAGTAAACTTTCCCGGCTTAATGCCAAGAAGGAAAAGATTCCCCCTATTGTGATAACCACTACCGATTTCCATGCTCTTCGCATGGAACTTTTGAATTTCGTGAAAGTTAAGTTTTCACTACAAATTGGACGTCGGGGTGAATGCCGTGTATTGGCTGAAACCTTGGACGGATTTAAATGTCTTCTCAAGTATCTTACTGAGAAGAAGCACAATTTTTTTACTTACGACACCAAAACTGAACGTGTGTTCAAGGTTGTCATGAAAGGACTGCCCAGTGGTGAATCCCTGGATCAGATCAAAGATGAACTGGCAAAATTACTTGGAGTTGTGCCACTCCAAGTAATCAAAATGAAAATGAAATCCCGTCCTGGCGATTCGCGCAACGGGATTTCTAATGATTTTTATTTAGTTCACTTCAAGTCTAGTGAACTAAACAACCTTAAGGCCTTAGAAAAAGCTAGCCTTATGCTCCATGTCCGAGTGAAGTGGGAACACTTCAGGAAGACTGGAGGAAATTTCCAAAACCTCACTCAGTGCCGTAAGTGCCAGGGATGGGGTCACGGAACTAAAAATGGCTACATGCCAGCTAAATGCATGAATTGTGGTGATTCCTCTCACGCAAAGGACGACTGTCCTGTGAAGGAAGATCCTAAGAAATTTAAATGTTCAAATTGTGGTGAAAACCACAAATCCAATTTTTGGGAATGTAAGACTCGCAAAGCGATCCTACAATCTCGTTCTAACCGACAGGTAGGAAACGCTCCACGTTTCCGACCAGGTACAAATTCCTCTGCTGTTAACAACGGTCAGCGAGGAACAAATTCTACATTCGTACCCGTAGGTACAAATATCACCCCTGCTTCAAATGTTTCATCTGTACCTACGCCCCTCGCTGCTAACAATGTTCAGCGAGTTAATGGAGCTACCTATGCTGCTATTGCAGCGGGTGGAAATCAAAATACTAACCAACGTTCTAACGGAAATTTTGGCAATTTTGACCTAGGAAGCATTACTGCCCCTAAAATGGAATTTTTACAGAAATCATTAATTGACATGATTTCTGATATGCTTAAATCTAACTTCATGTTTGATGCTATTCAAACTGGAGTAAAATTTGCTAATAATATTGTCATGACTTTAAAATTCAGTAATGGATTTTAAAGCTTTAAAATTTTTTTAATTGGAATGCTCGATCTCTTAAAGATAATGAAGACGAGCTATTTAACTTTTTGAGAGTTCATAACGTGCATATTGCCGTTATAACTGAAACGTTTCTTAAACCTGACCATAAGGTTAAGAAGGACTCAAATTATTTAATTTATAGAAATGATCGTCTTGATGGACCCTGTGGTGGCGTTGCCATCATTGTTCATAGACGAATCAAACATGAAATTCTTTCTTCATTTGAAACCAAATTTTTTGAAACTTTGGGAGTTTCTGTTGAAGCAAAATTTGGACAACTTACGTTTATAGCTGCCTATCTGTCATTCCAATGCGTAGGCCAGCAAAAAAATTTTCTCAAGGGTGACCTCCAGAAACTTACCCGTCATAGGTCTAAATTCTTCATTATTGGTGATTTTAATGCAAAACACCGCTCATGGAATAATGCTCAAAGCAATTCCAATGGTAATATTCTGTTTGATGATTGTTCTGCAGGTTATTACACTATTCAATATTCAAACAGTCCAACATGCTTTTCTTCTGCAAGAAATCCCTCAACTATTGATTTGGTCTTAACTGATTCATGTCAACTTTGTAGCCAATTGGTTACCCATGCTGACTTCGGTTCTGATCACCTTCCAGTAACTTTTGAAATATCCCAAGAAATAATTTCTAATCTCAACAGCTCTACTTTCAATTACCATAGAGCTGATTGGGAGCAATATCGAACATTTATGGAATATAACTACGATCCAAACATTCCTTTGCAAACCAAAGATGAAATTAATTATGCTCTTGAATCTCTGACTACTTCTATAGTTGCAGCAAGAGCTGCCTCAGTACCAAAATGCGAGGTTAAATTCGATTCAATTATAATAGACGATGATCTTCAGCTCTTGATCCGTCTTAAAAATGTCCGTAGGAGACAATATCAAAGAACACGCGATCCTGCCATGAAAGTTATCTGGCGGGATTTGCAAAAACAAATTAAAAAGCGATTCTCTGCCCTGAGGAACAAAACTTTTGAAAATAATGTTTCTAAATTAGACCCGAGTTCCAAACTCTTTTGGAAACTCACAAAATTTTTGAAAAAACCTCAAAAGCCAATTCCAGCGCTTAAAGAAGGTGGTAAAATTTTAATCACAAATTTGAAAAAAAAAGCTCAGAAACTTGCTAAGTAATTCGAGAGTTCCCATAATTTCAGTTTGGGTCTTACTAGTCCTATTGAGAATCAGGTTGCTCGGGATTTTCTGAATATTTTCTCTCGGGAAAATATTTTTGATGATTCCTGGGGGACTGATTTGGACGAAGTAAGGTCTATAACTAAAAAGTTTCAAAATATGAAAGCTCCAGGTGATGATGGAATTTTCTATATCCTCATCAAAAAACTCCCAGAGAGTACCTTGTCTTTCTTGGTAAAATTATTTAACAGATGTTTCCATTTGGCATACTTTCCTGATAAATGGAAAAATGTTAAAGTGGTTCTTATTTTGAAGCCGGATAAAAATCCAGCTGAAGCTTCTAGCTACCGCCCAATAAGTTTGCTTTCTTCAATAAGTAAAAAAGATAATTTTAAATAGAATGATGCTTCACATCAATACGAACTCAATTTTTGCAGATGAGCAGTTTGGATTTCGCCATGGGCATTCAACTACTCATCAACTCTTAGAAGTTACCAATTTAATTCGTTCAAACAAATCCGAAGGCCACTCAACTGGAGTTGCTCTTCTAGACATAGAAAAAGCATTCGACAGTGTTTGGCATGAAGGTTTGATTGCTAAATTGAAAAAGTTTAATTTTCCACTTTATATTATGAAATTAGTTCAAAATTATTTAACTGACAGAACTCTGCAGGTAAATTATCAAAATTCCAAATCTAATCGACTACCTGTTAAAACAGGAGTTCCTCAGGGTAGCCGGCTTGTGCACTTCGGGGTGAGAAGGCAGTCTCGCTTACCATTACACCACCGGCGCCGGCTATTGGTGCGTTTTGTGGGCAATATTTATGTGCACCCAGCTGAATACGATTTGAAACTTGTAAACAACGTCAAATAGTGTCAAAATATGATCAAAATATGTGCGTTTCCCCTTGTGATTTCATTCGATTTCAAATGAGCCGGCGCCGGTGGTGTAGTGGTAAGCGTGACTGCTTTCTAACACCCCAATGGGTCTGGGTTCAATCCCAGCCGAGGTCGGTGGGATTTTTCTGAGGCATAAAAATCTCTGGTCACGTCTTCCTTCGGAAGGGAAGTAAAGCCGTTGGTCCCGGCCCATGTGTGTTGTGAATGGGTGCGATATCCTACGCAGGTGTGGAAAGCTGCCTTCCTGCACATTCGATTGCCGTCAATGGATGGCAATCGATGTCCGTCGGTGATTGGCACTAGATTGCGGAGCAGAGACCAACGTTAAATAAAGGAATGAAGAAGAAGAAGAAGAAGAAGAAGAAGAAGAAGAAGAAGATTTCAAATGAAGCTTTCGACGCTTGCTTCGAGCCTCAAGGCCGGCACACAATAGATACGTTTTCAGCTTTATTGACAGTTAGCCCATGCATTATCTGTAGAAAAACCTGAAAACGTATCTATTGTGCGCCGGCCTTCACTTTGGATTTGCTCCCATTTATAAATCACAGTCGTATTCGCATAATCAGGCTTATCGAATTTTTAGGAACTGAAAGATTAAATTGTAATTCACCGCCTCAGGAATCACATCAAATTGTTTTCGCTTTTTATCGAATATCGATAACACGAGTCCAGTGACGTCGAGTTTTGAAGTCGTCGATTGATAACAAATCCACGGGTCCATTCACCACACCAGTACCATTACCACCACCACCGTCCACGGCAAATTCAAGATTATGCGCAGATATCAGCCGTTCACTGTTCACATAACCATTTCGTTTGTCAGCAGCGTTGCCAGTATTCCAGATTTATCTGGATTTTCCAGATTTTTAATCGTCTTGCCAGATACAAAGACAGACCACGTATATTTCCAGATTTTTTAAATATGTTCCAGATTTTCCCAGATTTTTTAAACATGTTGCTTTAAAAATATCACTGAAATTAATTTACTCCCTAATAAAAATATAAAAAGCCAAACTTGCTACTTTAATAATTAAAGGCCATCACGTTGAATATTATTGGAATTTTAAGGTAATTCTGAAAATAGTTCACAGTTAAATGTGAGGCGAATTCTTTGTGAAATCAAAGGAGAATTTCAAGCTACTTCCGAGTAGAATTACAACCATCTTTGTGGGCTTCGGGGTCGTGTGGCGTCACCCATAATTTAGGCGTATTGTGAGTGCCACGAAGTGACGGTTCGATTCCCGCTCCAGCCGGTGCAAATTTTGGCAACCTGAAAATTTCCCTACTGGTCTAATGGATGTGGAGTGTTGTCCGTTGTCTAGTGTTAAATATTTAGTCTGTACATCCTCTGGTTGTCTTGTCAAATCTGATGACAATTGCATGGAGATTTTGTCAATAAAGGAAATACAATCCGTAAGAGAAATCATAGAAAATTCTTATGATGATACTTAAGAAGTATGCTGATACGAATCGCGAGAATAATTTCAATGAAATTTTAAGCGCAATTTCTGGGAGACTTTCAAAACCATTTTGGCAAAGTACTTGCGTACTTAGGTAATACTGAAAAGGATTTCAAAACAATTCTGACATTACCTACAAAGCAGTTTAAAGTTTAAAGGGAGTTATCGGATAAGTCTGACAGTGTGACGGTCATTCTGCAGATTGTACCAAGGAAATTGTTAAGAATATTTTAAGAATTTCATAGAGGAAAATGGATACAAAAATGAGCCAATTCTTGGTAATTATTACCAATTTGAGGGAGTTGTGGGATTGGAGAGTGATTTATAAGAGATTACAAGAGGTAATGCTAAGAACTCTTAGAATGCTAATGGAAAAGTTTAGATATTTTCATGATTATTTTAGGGGAATATAGAAAAAATGTGGTGGAATTCTAGGATGATTCGAATTGAACTAAAAAAAGGCGAAGATATCCTTGAAGACTTCCAAGATGATATCATGATCTTTCAAGAATTAAACTGTAAATCTAATCAACCTCAGAGTAATATTAGAATTATTTAGAACTAATAAAATATTTTAACTCTGGTACTGCATTGAACAGTAAGGACTACATCGACTATTAGTTCAAAAAATCCATCTCATCAAATTTCCTTGATTCTTTGCTTCTCATTCTTTTTAAAAAAGTTACAGTTTAAAAAAACAATTCCAACCATATTTTCTGCTGTTTTTTTACCCACATAAAACTCAATTTTTGAAATGCTGCGTAATGGAAATTTGAACTTTTTGGGCACACCGTGTCAATACTTTTCAACTTTTGGATGATTTTAGCAATGCTAACAAGTTATTTGCTTTATTTAATTTAATTAAACATGTAATTTATAACCATTCTAGTACTTTAAATAAATTCCAGATTATCATTCTGACCTATTTTTACGGGAGATTGGCCCATCACTTTGATTTCAATAGAATTATGTTAAAAAGAGGATTGTTTGGAGCATTCCAGATTTTTCCAGATTTTATATTTTACCTGATTCAGATTTTTCTGAAAATGATCTGGCAACGCTGTTTGTGAGTCAGATTCTGCTGAAAGGAAAAAAAACCATGGATACCTCCGTAAACCTCCGGCAAGAGCAACTGATGGACCTGGTGGACGCAAAATCAACCCTTAGTGGGTCCGGTAGTGATGAAGCAGATGCAGTTGGATTTAACGAATCGAAACCGGTCGAGACCCTGCCTGTTGGGCCGATTCCGAAACGGAAGCGATCCGTGTTTCTAAACACACCTACTGCTTCGAACGCTAAGCTGTACTCTATGAATGGGGCGAAACGTGGCAAGGTGTTAATATTCAATCATGAAACTTTCGATCAATATGATCGTTATCCGGCCCGACCCGGTACGGACAAAGACGTAGAAAGATTATACCATGTTTTGCCTCTACTTGGATTCCAAAAGGAGGATATTGAAGTGTACAACAACAAGGGCTGCACCGAAATCAACCGGATTGCGGTAAAACGTGAGTAGTGAATCGGTTATATGATGATCGGATTACTGTGATCGGTTTAATTTGCAGTGGAAAACGACGTTGATCTGGAAAAATCCGATTGCTTAGTGGTGGTGATACTGACACGCGGTGAAGAGAATAACATGTTGATGGCCAGAGATGACCAGTATAGTTTGTACAAGTTTATTGAAAATTTCGCTCCCACTACCTTGAAATCGATGGCTGGAAAACCGAAACTGTTCATAATCCAAGCAGGTTGTGGCAAAAAGGCGGAGATTATCACGTATCCGGAATTTCCCGATCTGGTTGTTATCATGAGTTCCTCCTACGGTAAGCTTTGTTTGAAAGAGAGAGAAACGATTCGAATCGTGCACCTTAGTACTCTAAGGAAGCCTTATGCTTGTTCAGACTACAGAGTTATAAAACATGTTACAAGGGTGTTATAATAATTATCAACAAGAAAACTGTCATCAAGATACGCTTGTAACATGTTATAACTCCATAGCGTGAAATTTCAAAAGCACAAATGTCAGCTTTCACCAAACATACAAAAAATATGAAATTGCTACTGTGCAGTTCCAGGCCAAAGAGCAAGCAAAAATGAATTTTTTACTCGACCTTCTCCGATTTGCATGACACTTTGTACAGTGGTTTGTTATGGGGAATCTTTCGATGTTTTGCCAAAACTCGGCAATTTTGAATAATGAAATAACGTCTTTAACGGTTTTCAATACATTGTAGCACGAAAACATCACTAAAATACCCCGTACAGACTATGCCTTATCTCATGTAATATAGGCTGTCTTACTATGAGCACTCATACATAGGTTTTCCAGTGAAAACTAGATGTATGAGTGCTCATTGCAAGACAGCCTATATTACATGATATAAGCCATACATGATATAAGCCATAGTCTGTACGGGGTATAAGGGGAGTTACCTCTATGATATAAGTCTTTTTTATCGAAATGACGTCAGATACAAAGTTGTAGAGCAACAAGTGTTCCTGAAAAAAAAAATACGTGGTAGTTTTTGTTTAGTAATTCTGTGTAAAAATCCATAAAAAGTGTTAAATAGTCATATATTATGAAATGTCCATGTTAAGTTTTTATAATATTTTATAAAAATCTAATTCATTTTTCATGAGCATCATGAGTCTGTCTGTCTGTCTGTCTGTCTGTCTGTCTGTCTGTCTGTCTGTCTGTCTGTCTGTCTGTCTGTCTGTCTGTCTGTCTGTCTGTCTGTCTGTCTGTCTGTCTGTCTGTCTGTCTGTCTGTCTGTCTGTCTGTCTGTCTGTCTGTCTGTCTGTCTGTCTGTCTGTCTGTCTGTCTGTCTGTCTGTCTGTCTGTCTGTCTGTCTGTCTGTCTGTCTGTCTGTCTGTCTGTCTGTCTGTCTGTCTGTCTGTCTGTCTGTCTGTCTGTCTGTCTGTCTGTCTGTCTGTCTGTCTGTCTGTCTGTCTGTCTGTCTGTCTGTCTGTCTGTCTGTCTGTCTGTCTGTCTGTCTGTCTGTCTGTCTGTCTGTCTGTCTGTCTGTCTGTCTGTCTGTCTGTCTGTCTGTCTGTCTGTCTGTCTGTCTGTCTGTCTGTCTGTCTGTCTGTCTGTCTGTCTGTCTGTCTGTCTGTCTGTCTGTCTGTCTGTCTGTCTGTCTGTCTGTCTGTCTGTCTGTCTGTCTGTCTGTCTGTCTGTCTGTCTGTCTGTCTGTCTGTCTGTCTGTCTGTCTGTCTGTCTGTCTGTCTGTCTGTCTGTCTGTCTGTCTGTCTGTCTGTCTGTCTGTCTGTCTGTCTGTCTGTCTGTCTGTCTGTCTGTCTGTCTGTCTGTCTGTCTGTCTGTCTGTCTGTCTGTCTGTCTGTCTGTCTGTCTGTCTGTCTGTCTGTCTGTCTGTCTGTCTGTCTGTCTGTCTGTCTGTCTGTCTGTCTGTCTGTCTGTCTGTCTGTCTGTCTGTCTGTCTGTCTGTCTGTCTGTCTGTCTGTCTGTCTGTCTGTCTGTCTGTCTGTCTGTCTGTCTGTCTGTCTGTCTGTCTGTCTGTCTGTCTGTCTGTCTGTCTGTCTGTCTGTCTGTCTGTCTGTCTGTCTGTCTGTCTGTCTGTCTGTCTGTCTGTCTGTCTGTCTGTCTGTCTGTCTGTCTGTCTGTCTGTCTGTCTGTCTGTCTGTCTGTCTGTCTGTCTGTCTGTCTGTCTGTCTGTCTGTCTGTCTGTCTGTCTGTCTGTCTGTCTGTCTGTCTGTCTGTCTGTCTGTCTGTCTGTCTGTCTGTCTGTCTGTCTGTCTGTCTGTCTGTCTGTCTGTCTGTCTGTCTGTCTGTCTGTCTGTCTGTCTGTCTGTCTGTCTGTCTGTCTGTCTGTCTGTCTGTCTGTCTGTCTGTCTGTCTGTCTGTCTGTCTGTCTGTCTGTCTGTCTGTCTGTCTGTCTGTCTGTCTGTCTGTCTGTCTGTCTGTCTGTCTGTCTGTCTGTCTGTCTGTCTGTCTGTCTGTCTGTCTGTCTGTCTGTCTGTCTGTCTGTCTGTCTGTCTGTCTGTCTGTCTGTCTGTCTGTCTGTCTGTCTGTCTGTCTGTCTGTCTGTCTGTCTGTCTGTCTGTCTGTCTGTCTGTCTGTCTGTCTGTCTGTCTGTCTGTCTGTCTGTCTGTCTGTCTGTCTGTCTGTCTGTCTGTCTGTCTGTCTGTCTGTCTGTCTGTCTGTCTGTCTGTCTGTCTGTCTGTCTGTCTGTCTGTCTGTCTGTCTGTCTGTCTGTCTGTCTGTCTGTCTGTCTGTCTGTCTGTCTGTCTGTCTGTCTGTCTGTCTGTCTGTCTGTCTGTCTGTCTGTCTGTCTGTCTGTCTGTCTGTCTGTCTGTCTGTCTGTCTGTCTGTCTGTCTGTCTGTCTGTCTGTCTGTCTGTCTGTCTGTCTGTCTGTCTGTCTGTCTGTCTGTCTGTCTGTCTGTCTGTCTGTCTGTCTGTCTGTCTGTCTGTCTGTCTGTCTGTCTGTCTGTCTGTCTGTCTGTCTGTCTGTCTGTCTGTCTGTCTGTCTGTCTGTCTGTCTGTCTGTCTGTCTGTCTGTCTGTCTGTCTGTCTGTCTGTCTGTCTGTCTGTCTGTCTGTCTGTCTGTCTGTCTGTCTGTCTGTCTGTCTGTCTGTCTGTCTGTCTGTCTGTCTGTCTGTCTGTCTGTCTGTCTGTCTGTCTGTCTGTCTGTCTGTCTGTCTGTCTGTCTGTCTGTCTGTCTGTCTGTCTGTCTGTCTGTCTGTCTGTCTGTCTGTCTGTCTGTCTGTTTTTATGCAGGGGTTTTTGGGGCAGAGAAAGGTTCTTATGATGGTTCGAGACGCCTCCCTCCTCTGTAAAGGGGGGCTACCATACAAATGAAACAAACATTTTGAGATATTTAAGTATTTAACACTTTTTTAACTTTTATATCTAAATCATTTAAAAAAAAATTACCGTGTATATTTTCCCTAAAAGTACTTCATTTGTTTCTACAACTTTGTCTTTGGCGTCATTTCGTTAAGAATACCTCATGTTTTATATTGAAATTTATTTAAAAAAAACCGTGGATGCCATTTTGAAAAAAAAAAAATACAAGATCCAAAATGGCCGCATTATAGCAACAAATTGAATGCTTGCCCATAACTCACTCAGGGAGCCAGTATGAACTGTCAAACGGAAGCCAACCAATCAGAAGCAACAACTGCAGCTACTGTTCTTATCTATCGTCAAGCATTGTACTCTCATAAAACTGATCCATACTTTTTCATAACAAATTCTAAATTTTAAGCTCAAAGGCAAAAACCAACAACCTCAGTGATGAAAGTATAAAAACCAGCATAGTTTGTATGACTCTGCTGGGTTTTCATTCGCACTAAAACATGCTTTGGCGAAACATGTATGTAGACAAACAAACAAACTGCAAAGTTTCATGCAAATCAAAGAAGGTTGAGTTTAATCGTTTCGTCATTTGGCGTGAAGTGGCTCTACTCCGTGTAGCAATTTCCTTATCCTTTATCCAGCTTTCCATGCTCGGTAATGGCGGCCTGTTTGTATGAATAAATGTATCCTTCACTGTACTTTTTGACACTAACTGGAGGGCGTATGTTGTTCCATTTTCTTCTGTTCCTGGGAGAGGGAAAGGGAGGGATCAAAATCCGAACATCCAGATAGTGTCAAAAAGCACAGTGAAGGATACATTTATTCATACAAACAGGCCGCCATTACCGAGCATGGAAAGCTGGATACACGGCCAACCAGAGCAACTCAGCGACTGAATTCAATTGACTCAGCGCGTTTTCTTTCCATACGAAATTCACTCATATTTTGGAAAAACCTGCAGTTACTCATAAGCTATCAGTAATTGCAGGTTTCGCCAAATATGCGTAAATTTCGTTTGGAAAGAAAATGCTCTGAGTCAATTGAATTCAGTCGCTGATTTGTTCTGGTTGGACATGCAGTATAAATCAAGCTTAACTTTTCAGGTCACTACTCATTCCGGAACGAACTTCTAGGAAGCTGGTTTATTCAGGACCTGTGCACTGTAATCGAAAGCTGTGATCTGGAAACGGATTCTATGTATGACATTCTGACGGAAACGAATGATGCCGTAGCCAAACGGATCAGCAATTCCGACGGAGAGTATGATAGGAAGAAACAGATTCCTAGCTTCTACTCCACCCTGACTAAGAAGCTGTACTTCAGACCATCAACATAAATGCAGCAGCGACGTTTGATAAGATGCTTGATTCTTCTGTGGATAGCAAAGGCGGAACAAAGTTTGACACCTCGCGTTCGATCAGACAGTGGAAATGGATTATATCATTTACCCCAAAAAAATTATTAATAAAACAACGAATTTACAATGATTTTTACTGTTGAATTTCGAGTGCATTAAAATTTATTGCTAAATTATTGTACGGGAGAAAAAATAGATTTGTTCGAGAAAAGTCACTTTTTTTATTGTTGAGATGCATAAGATAACAACCCCCCTTTTTACTGTAAATTTCTCAAATACCATGACCTGAAGAATATTTTTTTTTCAATCTAAAATAATTAGTCAAATCGAAGTTTTACGAGGGCGTACTTATTTTTTTTCGATGTTTTCAAGTACGCTTAACATAAAATTTAATAAAGCACATAAAACTAGGCCACTTAAAGAGAACTATTGAAATAAATTTCGATATTCAACAAGATTTTTATTCCATCAGTTTCTATTTTAATTATTTTGATAAGATCGGATTCATAAATCCTTTTCTATCTTGATTGATGTTTTCGTAGTGGATTTAGCCAGCGGCTAGGGGAAATGGCTCGGAAAGGGTTTTTATTGTTGCTAAATAGCTTTTATTGTAGCTTTCGTCATACCGTGGACTCCCGCTAATCTGAACGACACCTTATTCATATTAACGGGATTAATTTTTTATTTGAACTTCTAGTAACCCTATCAGCGTGTTTCTGCATGGTAGCCTTATTTGCTGTTTTGTTTTGATTCTGCGTTCCGTTTTACAATGTTCCATTTCGCTTTACTCCGTTCCATGAGCAAAATGACGTTTAGGCAATTTTTAGTTTGCACGCCGTGCAGATAAGCGGGGTTCAAATTAAAAAGTGTTCAGATTAAAACCGGTCATATTACCGGTACCGTGGGGGTCCACGGTACAAACTTTTGCAGTAAATCAATCTTGAAGAACTTCGAGAATACAAACTTCAGAACCTTCGCCAGGCTGGGCCAACTAAACATATTCTAGTCTTAAAACTTAAAATGTTACTTGGGGCTGGTAGTCTTTTGTTATCATATGACTCGGGGAGGCGTGAGGTAGGAACTTGTGAGTACCAGAGCTAGGTATTCCGCTCCTTCCAGGTTGTAAATTCACCATTTTGTAGCCCTGTTGGACCTTTTGTCCATTTGACATTTGGTTGGTCATCCCGCACACCAATCTTGGGTCATCTTTTTTGACAGTGTGCCGGTCGTAGAGCAAGCTGCGATTGTTTGTAAAATACCCATCCCGACAACCCGGTATTTCTGACACCTTGAATGTTTTGGTTTGAAATCGAAAGAATAAATCGGATTAAGGATGACGTGGGAAGTGGCGGGTGTGCGAAATGTTGGTATTTCATGTTCATAGGATGATAAAAGTCCTGTGTTTTAGGGTTTTATAATGCCCTCAAAGGTAGCCTAGAAAGCAAAGGTCTATCAGCGACTGAAAAGAGTTGGAACCGGTGGGGAACATTATTGGAGACCGACTATAGCGGATGATGAATAGACTTCTGCAGTTTTTTTTTACGTAGGACTACGTCTTTGATTTCTATATGGGGGTACACTTTGTGAAAACCGAAAATGGAACATGTAACAAATTAAGAAAGATTTTGAACGTTAATAACTCAGCTGTCCCTGGTCCAATTTCATCGCTACGCATCGATAACAATGTTTACGAATGTTGATTTTCAACAAGAAACTATTGAAAAACTGGTAACTGTCCAGCATTGATCAAAAGCGTCGAATTAACTGACAAATCCACCAATTACCTACATGCATATGCTGCTTCCTCAGCACAGTCGTCAGAGAGTAGTAAGTAGACGAAACAAGTCGTAGTGGCATTCGCCTCCGATCCTCGGGCGCGTGCGAATAGGAAGTATGGAATTGTGTAATATTTTGCACACTCATCGCCATACTCAGAACCACACGCTCCCAACGACCACACCACTGTGTGGTGGTGTTCGGTCGTCGAAATTAGTAGCAGCAGTAGCAGTGCTTTCGGCGTGTGGCGTTGAAAATTGTTCTCCAGTAACAACGAAAGGCTGCCTGTAAGCAGCGAGCTGCAGAACCCACATAAGCAACCATCAAAGGAGGAAGAAGCTGCACCGCTTCGCTATGGATCGGAATCAGTAGCTCTTCGTGAGTCGCTGCGTGTCACCCTCGCTCCAAACGACATACAGCTCGACAGCCTCATCCGTGTTGAACACCCAGCTCAAAACGGTCCTTTTCAGGGCCACCAAAAATTTGTTAAAGAGTATTATTTGGTCATTGGTCAAGGACAAAATGATCAATATGTATGGCATCGAAAGGAACAGGATTCTTCGGAATACTATACAAAGCACGACTATCGGAATTAGGATCGGAATGAACAATACAACGTACACAATTCTTAACATATTTCTCCACTTCAGCTTTCATGTTCGGAAACCAATAATGCATCTGAATCTGTGTGTGGGTCTTTGTAATTCCCATATGGCCTAACTTCTCATGCACACTGCGTAGAACATGTGTCTTCATTTCTTTTGGTACATAAAACTGAAGTTTTCCAATTCTACTACTGCGATACACCAATCCATCCTCAAGAGTGAAATGCTTAACGGGTCCATTCTCTAACCTTTCCCTTAGCTCGATAATATCTTTATCACGGCCCTGCGTTACTTGAAGTTGAACATCGAGATCATCTGAGTTGACTGCAGAAATCACTTGGTCAGAGTTATCATAAGTTACAATGCTGGCAGAGGGAAGCCGACTCAAAGCATCCACATGGTTCATAAGCTTACCATTGCGATGCTGAATGGTGTAATGATAGTTTTCCAACTCCATTGCCCATCTTCCAATTCTAGCATTAACACTCTTCTTGTTCAAAGTCATCGTGAGCGAGTTACAATCTGTTATGATGCGGAATGGAATGCCTTCCAAATAAATGCGGAATTTTCTTAGCGAGTAGATGATTGCTAAGGTCTCGACCCAAGTAACAATTTCCAGTTGAAGAAACGCTTTCGTTTTGATTTTGTTCAGCTGCATGTTGAATAATAATTGCACAATGTGTTCACCACAACTTTTATAAAACCCTTGTTTACACTCGTTTGGAGAACCTATACAACTGCAACACAAAGGTGTTGTCTAACGTATTCAGTAAAACGTTTGCCCAAAATCAATTTCTTGTTGAAGAAACGCTTCCATTGCGATTTTATTCAACTGCATGCTGAATAATAACTGTACAATTTGTTTATTACAACTGCTGTAAAACTCTTGTTTACACTGGTTTGGAGAACCTGTTCAACTACAGCATTATATGTATACGCGGTATAGGAGTAGAAGCAACTTTTATACAACGTTTATAGATACATATTTAAACTCAAGCTTTATTATTTTGGTGAAAGCTCTTATACAACGTTTGTAGACACTTCTTGACAGCTGCTTTGAAATTTAGTAGAGAGTGAACCTGAGAGGCGTTTGTTGCACTCTTTTATGACTCCTAAATAATCATTGTACAGCAAGCGGTGAAAAGCGTTTATAGCACTTTTTAATGACTCCTTAATAACCGTTGTGTAAGTACTCACAATATTCACAGATTAAAATTAATTTAACAATTGTCGTGGTACGCCAAAATAATTGCTTGTACAGTTTTTATTAATTTAATTTATTTGAGCACATTGAGAAAATATGTAATTATGCCATAATTCACATTCTGTGATCATGGAGGAAGTAGTAACAAGCATCGGTTTAATCTTTGATTGATATTCTTTCAATTAATCTCTCTAATAATTAGTTGAGAGAATTTATCTAGAAATGTTATCGTTGATTATATGATATATGTCTTAAATTAATGTTTGCATTTATTAATAAACACCTATATATATAATTTACCTCTACTCCACCGAGGGTTTCTCGAAGCAAGATTCGAACTCATGATCCCGGATTGCCAGCCGCTTCTGTTTCCATCTGCTCTATTCTTGAATACATATTTTGATCATATGAGAGAAGTATATGAAGCTCATCTTGAGTGACTTCTCTTGCAGTCGAATAATCATTGCCTTATGGTCATATAAACGTGCCTATCACTTGTGCTATTTTTAGCAACAAAATTGTGGTTGGTGGTTGGTCGAACGTAAACAATCATTTAAGAGTGCTCCAAGCAGCTTTTGAAGCTTTTAACCAAATGACAATACAACTACATTCTTGTTCAACTCTGGAAGCTATTATTCAACGTTTGATCAACTCAGGTGTTTTATAAGAGCTCCCAATGGTTTGTTTTGATGCGTTTATTCCACATCCTATATGGCTCCTGTCAAACAGTTTAACCGAACGTAAACAATCATTTAAGAGTGCTCCAAGCAGCTTTTGAAGCGTTTAACCAAAAAGGCAATACAACTACATTCTTGTACAACTCTGGAAGCTATTATTCAACGTTTGATCAACTCAGGTGTTTTATAAGAGCTCCCAATGGTTTGTTTTGATGCGTTTATTCCACATCCTATATGGCTCCTGTCAAACAGTTTAACCGTATGTAAACAATCATTTAAGAGTGCTCCAAGCAGCTTTTGAAGCTTTTAACCAAATGGCAATACAACTACATTCTTGTTCAACTCTGGAAGCTATTATTCAACGTTTGATCAACTCAGGTGTTTTATAAGTGCTCCCAATGGTTTGTTTTGATGCGTTTATTCCACATCCTATATGGCTCCTGTCAAACAGTTTAACCGAACGTAAACAATCATTTAAGAGTGCTCCAAGCAGCTTTTGAAGCTTCTAACCAAAAAGGCAATACAACTACATTCTTGTACAACTCTGGAAGCTATTATTCAACGTTTGATCAACTCAGGTGTTTTATAAGAGCTCCCAATGGTTTGTTTTGATGCGTTTATTCCACATCCTGTATGGCTCCTGTCAAACAGTTTAACCGAACGTAAACAATCATTTAAGAGTGCTCCAAGCAGCTTTTGAAGCGTTTAACCAAAAAGGCAATACAACTACATTCTTGTACAACTCTGGAAGCTATTATTCAACGTTTGATCAACTCAGGTGTTTTATAAGAGCTCCCAATGGTTTGTTTTGATGCGTTTATTCCACGTTCTGTATAGCTCTTGTGAATCAGTTTAACTAAGGTGCTATAAAAGTTATCGTAGGTCTTATAAAGCATATAGTTAAACCGAACGTAAACAATCATTTAAGAGTGCTCCAACAGCTTTTAAAACTTTTAATCAAATGGCAATACAACTACATTCTTGTTCAACTCTGGAAGCTATTATTCAACGTTTGATCAACTCAGGTGTTTTAAAAGAGCTCTCAATTGTTTGTTGGGGAGCTCAAAGCTGTGATAACGTGATTCAGCAGCAGTTGTTCGCTTGGAGAAATAACCGATTGGATGGAACTTCGCATCGTGCTGCTTTTGCATCAATATTCCCCCGAAACCTGCACTACTCGCATCACAATGTAGCTCTGTTTCTCGCTTTGGATTATAAAGCGCTAGTACAAGAGAAGTAATCAGCTTGCTGCGTAAGGTTTCAAAAGCATCTTTACATTTCTCATCGAACTTAAACTTCACGCCAGGGTTCGTCAAAGCACGTAGTGGCATGGCAATCGTTGAAAATGATGGGACAAACCTTCGGAAATAGGAAAATAGTCCTAAGCATTTACTTAATTGTTTTGCGTCACATGGTAGAGGCAGGTTTTCAATTGCAGTCAAGTGAACATTGTTTGACCTGATGCTGCGTTCACTCACAGTGAATCCCAATAACTCGATCTCCGTAAAACAGAATTGGCACTTCTGAAACTTGATCTCTAGTCTAAACCCTGCCAATGTTCTGAGGACTTGTTGCAAAATATCAACATGTTCTTGAATCGTAGTTGTTGCAATTGTGATATCGTCCAGATAGACTGTGATAGTTCCTTCTTTGATGAATGGTGCCAAGACGAAATTGATAAATCGCTGAAACACTGCCGGAGCGTTACGTAATCCAAACGGCATTTTCAAATATTCATACTGCCCATTTGGCGTCACGAAAGCTGTATACGGAATGGTGTCTTTAGCCACATTAACCTGATGAAAATCATTTTTGAGATCCAGCACGGTAAAATACTTCTTCCCCTCAACACGCTCTAGACAGTCATCTATCAAAGGCATTGGGTAGCTGTCGCGTACAGTCAACTTGTTCAACGCACGGTTGTCCACACACATCCGCTTTTCGCCAGACTTCTTCGTTCTTAAAACAATCGGAAACGCGTAGGGCGAGTCACTAGGCCATATAATGTTTTCACTCAATAACTCCTCGACTATACGATCCACTGCAAGTTTGTCGGAATATGAAAGTCTCCGTGGAGCAAAATTAATTGGGATGTTCCTATGTTCCTAAATTGGGATATTCTGAAGGTCAAGATAGTCTTCCTGGATGATTTTCAAAATCTTACTCCGATTATCAACACTCAATTCTGGATTTATCGCATAATCACAATCACTATCATTCAGGTCAATACAAAATACATCAGGTACGGGATAACAATGGGACATTGGAACAGGTATTCTTCCTTCGAGCGGAACAGGATTTGACAGAACGGAATTATTTAGCACATTAACATTGGAAATATCGGAATGAACGGAACTGAACTGAACGGAATCAATCGAAGCCAGCTGCTTTGACATTGTCGGAACAAGCGGAACAACAACCTGAGGTACCAAATTAGGCATATTAGAGATCACTGAAGCCGGTGAATGGTCACACTGATTACATGTTATAATAGGTTCTGAATGCGCATCATTTGAATAATCAAACACACAATGTAGCACTTTTCCAGAAATTTTTATTCGATTTGGGTCGGATCCAATTTCAAGTTCAATGTTAGATTTCATGTCAATTAAATCAATAAATCTTGTGTCGTACAGGGTGATGCCGACTTCTTTCAAAAAATTCCGACCCAGAAGTAAAGGAACACAAAGGTAGTTATCTGGTACTACATGTACCTTTAAGCAAATTTTACGATCATGGAAGGAGATATATGCTCTGATTATTCCGTAGGTGCATAGTGGGTAGTTACCTATGCTTTTGTATCCAGACTCCACCTTTTCTCTCGGACCCATCGATTGTGGGACCACTGATCTCCGCACGAAACTAATTGGACTACCCGTGTCGAACATAGAAAGTACAGTACTACATAAGCATAGAGGTAACTCTAAGACCACTGGGTCCCGAAGAAAATCATTATTATTTTTGGCTCACTCAGTACCAGAACAACGGTCCCAAGCAGTCCCAAGCTATTTCACTCACCCCTGTATGTTCTGCATGAATTCACACACCCCTGATGTTATCTGTCAAACTTTCATAGCGAATCAAAACAAACATAGTGTAGTAATAGAATTTCAACTAGAATAGGGTACGTTAATCGTTTGCTTGGGACGAAAAGGCTACTAAAGTGGTGAGCCAATTTAAAATCGTTAGTTTCGTATTGATTGTTGACATAAGTGTGTGTTACTGTCAATTGAGAAAGCAATACTTACAATATTCAGCTCCGAAAGAGCAGCTCCCAGCTCGCCAGCGCCAGCAGATGAACGATCACCATTGGCATTCTGACGAAATTCATCCGCCAAGGCCACCTGGCTGTTGTTACGTGGGGACGGCTTAGGGCACTCCTTAAGCTGGTGTTGAGTCGAGCCGCAACGGAAGCAGGAGCCCTCTGCTCGACGTGGCTCCTTACAGGCCGCAGACAAATGACCGATGCCTGAACAATTGTAACAACGCAGCAAATCCGGTTTGGATGCAGCAGGCTTCATCTTCTGCCTCGCTGGCAGGGACAGGGTCGTTGTTGGGTACATTTTTCGCAGCTGAACGTACCGGCGTGAAAGCTGCTTCAGATGGGCCAGATCCTTGGCCGGATAAAGCACTGCGATACTAGCTGAACGGTCCTGGAAACCATCGATGATAAACTGCACGGTTTGATTCTCATCGATGTTCGCTCTGGAGGCAATTTCTTGCATCCTAAGTATGTAAGCAGCAACTGACATCTGGAGAGCGTCGTAGGTCGTCTTTCGCAGCTTATCCACAATCTCAGCCACTGTGTAGGTATGGCCAAAGTTGTCCAGGAAGCTAGTACGAAACTCGGTGTAGTTCTTTGATTTGTCAACCCGAAGAAACCATTCCGCCTCGGTTCCTGGTTCCATCAGACGCCGAATACATTTGAATTTGAAGCCATCATTACCACCCAGAGATCCGCACGCAGACTCAAAATCACTAAGCCATCTATTTGCGTCACATGTATCACCTCCAGAAAACCGCGCAACGGAATTCATGACGTCCTGAATCGTAGGTGGTTTTCCTTGAGTTTGTTCGATGTCCTCCAGCTCACGACGCAAATTGGCGATCATTTTACGTTTCTGCAACATTCTCAACTCCAAATCCAGCGGATCCTCGTGTCCTGAAGATGAACCATCGCCATCGCCGTCGCCGTCGTCTTCATCGTCGTTCGGCGCTCCGCCCTGGGCTCCAATATGGCTTTTGTACAACGATAGCAGAAGCCGCACAGTTGCTGAAGGAGGGAAATCAATTTGGTTTTCCCGCAGCCACTCCATCAAATCTGCCTTATTCATACGGTTCATAATTGCAAACTTTCAGCTGCTTCCTGGATGAACTATCCCACTTCTGATTTACTGTAAGGATTTCCGAATGAAAAAACCACGACGCGTACTCAACGGTGTTACTGTTGAGATTATTTAACCTAGATTTTGTAACATATTAATTAAATGTTTGTTTGTTAGTAGGTTAGTAAAGTAAATAATTATAAATGTTAGTAAATGTTAATGCTAAAAATTGATAAATACTCCGGAGTAGCTAATAATAAGGACATAATTTGTTAACACACTTCACACCACAACACACACTACACAACAGTATGAAGTGAGCCAAAAAGGGAAAACAAGAGTTGCCACAGATACCGGGACTGGACACGTCAAAAAGGGAACATGAACAAAGGGTATGGAAAAAGGAGGGTCAAGCTACCGGGTAATAACTTGATAAGCGTCTTTCTTATCCAGAGCTTCGAAGCGTTAAGTTTGCTATCCTCCATAAAAATAAATCAGAGATAAAGAAGTTTATTTGAAATCACCGTTACCAAACTTGATTTGGAAGTGAAATAAGAATCAGGTATGGAGTAAAAGGACATAGCACAAAACAGAATAAAGTTAAAAAAATACCCGGTAGCCCTCCTAATACCCACCCTGGGACGTTCTTTCCTTAGGACCCATTATTAATCGCCTGAATTGTCCAGCAAGTTATCCGCCATTCCGGCGTGCGATTGGACTCTAGCGCCGACGTCTGAAGGAGTGTGATCCGCCAATCCGGCGTACGATCCGTCCCTCTGGGATTCGGCGTAGGCATTACCCCGATCGTCAAGGTAAAGGCGACCTTCCCGCATTTCGTGCTTGCATCCGGCCGCATCGTGAGACACTACCCACATACACACACACACAGTAAGTCGAAATAAAAAGCTAATTAACAAGAGAGAAAGTGCTTTCAATTCCTTGATCGAACACCTACAGCCGACCCTGAAGGTTCCTCTTTCATGCTCGAGCTAAAGCCAGTGAAAAAGAGGTTGTTGTAGAACCCACCCTCAGTGATCCCCGTTGGCTAGACCAGGGATCGAGGGCTTAGCGAAGTGGTCCGTCTGACCGCTTTTAACAACGGTTAAAAATTTTATTCCGCACGCTTTACTTGCTTTTACACGAATGAAATCAAAACGGATCTAGATGAACCCATAAATGTGGTTTCAATTTTTAGAACGAAAATACACTGTCATAGAACATAGAACACAATCTGAACAGAAAATACACACTCAAACATAAAACACAATATCTGGATTAAAACTTGAAAATGGATTACACACTAATCATAATAGGCACATAATTATACTACAATTACATTATTTGTTTGCGTCTACAAATATCTTTTAATCAATTTTCTTCCACACTTACACCATAGAGGTAACTCTAAGACTAGAAGGTCCCGAAGAATCGTGCTCAACATTTTGGCTCAGCTCTGGTACTATCTTCAGTCCCAAGCTAATCGATGCACCCCTCGAAACATATGAAAATCCACGAACTCCCAATTTTATCTGTCAAACTTTCACAGCAAATCAAAACAAACATAGTGTAGAATTAGAATGTCGACTAGAATGGGGTACGTTACTCGATTTGCTTGGGACCAACAGGCTAGTCAAGTTGTGAGCCAATCGTTAGTTTCCACTGGATGCTAACACTATCTACCACAGAGGTATCATACTTATGTTTCGGCTACTTAAAGACAATCCATATCCGTCCAAATATAATCAGTTATTGAGCAATTAGTGTGCAAAGCTGTGCATGCCATGCAAGCAGCTGTCATTCCATAAAATTTCTTAAGGGAGCACAGTTTTTTTTCTTGTTTGGAAAAATCTTCAAACCCTGGTAAGGCTAGTTTAAGTTTATTAAACTCCATATGGTGAATGAGAACGACCCAAATTTGAGTTTAGTTTACTCATAATCGCCAAAAGTGCAGGAACTCAGCGGTGAGTAAATTTGCTTCATGTTTTTCTGTGGAAAACCTCAAAAATCTGCCGGAAAATGAGAAAAATTGACGAAAATTTTACACAGTCTCGGAGTAGTACCAACAGACTCTGAGTGAATCCAATCTATACTTTTCTCATATTCGGGAATTTGTGCCTGGAAAAACCTGGAAAAACATTAGGCAAATTTACTCATCACTGAGTTCCTTCCCCTAATGTGATTTATGAGTAGGCTAAACTCAAATTTGGGTCGGTTCTCATTCGCCGTGCATGTTAAGTTTTCCGAATGAAAGTCAATCTTCGATCGTACCGAGCGGATCTTATACTGATAAGCCGAAATGCAGATGAAATTGAAAAATGCCTTTTCTCAACTTCTCTGCCTCATTGCAGCTACTAAATTGTATCCCTTTTTCCTTTGCCAATGCCAGATAAAATCACTAGAATAACGATCCCTTTCTCAATTCTCTCCATTTCCGTCTTCTTCACAGGCGATTACACCATCTCCAGAATACTGGGAATTTATTGTATTCTGAAAGCCGTGGCCCTGGTACACTGCACCCTCTACATCCACTACAAAGCGTAAGTATGGATCGCTTCGTCCTCGTCCTCCTCCTGCAAACTTATCAATTCTTTCGATCTTTTCTCGTCAATTCCTCGCAAACCGAAACGAAGACTGGAGAGAGAAAGAGAGACAGAGCAAACATCCATCTCGCTTCGGTTTGGTCCATTTCCGGGTGGCAAAAAAAATAATGAAAGAAGCCAAATTTCCACAGCGTTTAACAGCTGTAACTTTTCATCCCCGCCCACCCGTCCGTCCGTCCCAGTCTTGAACGACTTGACTCATTAAACCGTTTCATTCCATTTTCAGAGTCGTCAGCATGGGAGGCTGCTCGCTGGCCATCACGATGGTACTCTACATGACCGAGGCCTTGTACTTCCGCTCGACGACGCTCAACTTTTACGTCATCTTTCCGTGCATCCTCAACTGTGAGTATTTATCTAATTGCAAGCAGACTTTGGTTGGGATTTTGGAAACCATGCGTCTCCATCAGAAGCACAAGTACCTTGCTTCAATTTGCCTATCCAAAAAATGCTCGGGAATGCGGAGCTGTGGAAGGAAGCAAGTGGCACAAATTGAAATAACTGCAATAATAATGGCATAGTTTTGTGTGCCAAAGTTGTAGGTACCCTGCTCGGTGCAGCCTGCAGTGAACGCAAAGTTTAATAATCCAAGTTGATACCGGGCGAACACAGAGAGAGAGAGAGAAAGCACTAAGACTAAGACTGGCCGGGTAAAGGGGAAGCATCAGCAAGCGAAGGGATTATTAATTTCCACAGTTGGATGGCCTTTAGGAAATGTTCTTCCTTGTTTTTCCTGTTCCTGAATGCAATGTCTATCTACCTGACGACGACGACGACGATAAAAGAGTTTGATTGTGCTTCTGTCGTCGTTTGTTCTGCAAAACATAGGTTGGCCCATCTGTTGGCGCAATTCTTGATTACAGTTAAATTTTTTGTTTGCTTCCGATCACAGAATCACTCATTAATGAATGCACAGTTTTTTGACTGAGCCCAGAAAAAAATACCGGAAGAAGAGTAAAACAAAACATTCCCTGGGGGGAAAAAAAAAACACATTCCCAGAAAAATTTATTGCTTTTGAGAATGGTCCAATGAATGAACGAGTAACGAACCTCGAACAACGGCGACACAGCAGATAGCGGGATGGCACCGAAAAAGAGCGGGCGAATCCTGGATTGGTTCCAACTGGTGATATGGTGCAGCAGCAGATTCCGGTTGACCTACCTTCCTCTAGCCAATCCAGCCACCCACCGCACTCGTGTTATGTGGATTATAAATTTTAAATGTCCCTTGCTATCCCTGGTGTCGTCGGTCGTGACGCTTGGCACTGCCCACTCACATTCCGTGTCCTGCAGACTGCCCGACTGCCTGCCAGCCTATCTGACCAGAGCGGCCCAGCCTTATGGGAAGTCGAAGGTTTTTTTTTTGTGTGTAAATTAAGAAGTGTAATTAAACAACTGAAGTTTTTCAGAATGAACTATGTTTTATCGAGAGGAAAATCACAAATTTAATTGCACCTAAAAAAATTACTAGAGCGACTGTTTATGGTCATAGCACTGATTCCAATGGGGCTCGCAAATAGCCACATGCGTAAATCACCCGGCATAAAACACATGATGCTGGGGATGCGCTGGTTCTGATCAATTTCGGTATATTTGAGGGTGGAATAGCTCTAAATAAATAGCTTTAGAATATTATTTAGAATATAATTTATAATAAATTATAATTTAGAATTAGCGACCACATAACTGTTAAGGTACACAGGGGTAAGTTGAAACGGAACCCGTAACTATATGCGGAAGTGATTTATCACTGCGATTATTTTTAACAGTATAATATAAACTTAAACGCCAGCTATGGTAGTTACAAACAGCTTAGCGTGCTCCTCAGCTTTGTTTATTTAAATTTTATATTAAATCTACAAGACACATTTTTTTTTAATACTCCAAAAACTATACCGAGGCAAAACTGACCGATCCATTATAAAAATAGATTGCCTCGTAAGTAACGCTACTTGACCTTGTGCAATTTCTCCCAAGGCCGAGTCCGGTGAAATCTCCGGGAAAGATGGGGAGAGAAAGTTGTGGCTTCACCCGACTTTGAACGAAGGGCCAGCATCAGAATAATCTCTCGCATTGCCGATCTAGTTCGAAGAAGTTCGCGGGAAAATCGAACTTTCATTGAGTTCGGCCGAGGTGTGGCGTCCGGTGGAGGCGCCACGGAGGATCTTTTTTGCCGAGACCAGATGCAGGTTACGAAGCGGAAGCACGTCGTTTGGAGTAAAGAGGCTGAATTTATAACGAGACGACATATCAAAATTGGTTATTCCAATCGAGCAGAAGACCTGTCAAATGGAAAAGATGTCGCCTCTTTACCCAATTCAGTCTCTTTAGTTCGGAGAAATAAAACACCAACAAAACAAGGAACAATCGGAGACTCTTAAAAAGCACGCGCAATCGTTGTGAATCGTTTATTGGCATTAATAAAGTTCAAAGAGTATCAAACACAAGGTAACATTTTGTAGTGCGCGATCGCGTGCAAGAAACGGTGAATAATAGAGGGCTGCTCCATTGTATCGCCTAACACTGCTCCTCAACGTAATGCCCTCGGCTGGATTTATAAAGACACGACATGTCAAAATTGGAACAATCGATTTTCAGTCAAAGTCATAGGAAAAGTTATTCCAATCGAGTAGAAGACCTGTCAAATGGATAAGATGTCGCCTCTTTATCCAAGTCTCTTTACCTTCGGTCAGTCACCAGTCCAATCTTCTCAGCAAAGTGGTTGTGCTTCGCTGCCCCAAGCGGCTTCTTAAGGATATCTGCCTTCATTACTTCAGTGGGGGCAGTACTTCAGGTTTACCACACCAAGTCACGAATGAAGCAATGTTTAGTCTCTATGTGTTTAGACCACGGGGGCACCAATCACGAATTTCGGCGGAGCTCACATCAATGCGATGAATATAGTGGGTGAGGATGACTGCAACAGAATGCTCTTTCTAGCATTCAGCACTGTGATGCAAGTTTGAAAAAGTAAGCTGTTTTGTTCTGTCGTACCTCCGTCAGTTTTACCAACCTCTATGGTTTTACCTTTTTACCGCTGTCAGTATGCCCAAAAGTGTCAGATTGTTCAAAAATGTCAAAATTATGTGAGCTATGGTGCATCTATATGTGGTTGACAGGGATAGGGTCCCCCTGGTTTAGACCTCTTACTAATTCTCTCAGGCTGCACAAAGCTCAAACACCCTTGATTGTCTTCGTGCACCAAGGTAGGGTCCGTTTGCTTTTCACCGAGGAGCTTCGATTTGACAATTTCAGTCGTCAAATCTTCATCAGAGTGGCTCTCTAACGCTGTAACGAGCTCAACGTAGGAATCTGACAAACTGCGAAGTATCATCGCAATGTTCGTCGGTTGCTCCAGCTTCAAATCTGCGTTATCCACCTCGAACAAGTTAGCTTCCATGTCTCCTCCTTCCAAAAGGTTCAAATTACACAACTTCCGGAGAAGACTCACTCGAGAGGTGACTGTCACCTTCTCATGATAATTACAAAGCGCTTTCCAAAAATCTTTCGCGATAAACGCACCCTTCACGAGGCTATATTTACTGACTGTCCTCCGGCTTTGGCTTATCGACGACATACCAAGCTCTTCCCGGATCAGGAGCATCTATATTCTGAACTTCCATGGCTGCCAGTTTTCGTTGTTCAGTTTGGAGAATTGGCTCTCACACGAGACACACTTTTCCCGTCAGCACGAAAGCACCGGCCGAAGACGAGTCGAATCACGCACAAATTTTGCACGGGAACTTCCACCTGAGCCCTAATGTGATCTATGACGGCAAAGAGTCCAATAGTGAAGAAGAAGCATGCTATTTCTTCGCGATGCATTTCGAATCCATCTTCGAACCAGTGTCATCGTCCGACGTCGAGGCTCGTTACCTTCTACCACCCGAGGCCGAGAAAGCTGTGTCACACGGGCTGCTAGTCATGAAAAAAAGAGGGAGCCTCAAATCAATTGGTGTCGTGGTTGTCATTGTACTTGACTGACAGAACGCTGTACGTTAAACAAGGATCTTATGTTTCATCGTCATTTGCTAGCACGTCCGGTGTCCCGCAAGGAAGTTAGTTAATAAATAAATAAATAAATAAATAAATAAATCAATATTTATTAATAAATAAATAAATAAATAAATAAATAAATAAATAAATAAATAAATAAATAAATAAATAAATAAATAAATAAATAAATAAATAAATAAATAAATAAATAAATAAATAAATAAATGACTGACTGACTGACTGACTGACTGACTGACTGACTGACTGACTGACTGACTGACTGACTGACTGACTGACTGACTGACTGACTGACTGACTGACTGACTGACTGACTGACTGACTGACTGACTGACTGACTGACTGACTGACTGACTGACTGACTGACTGACTGACTGACTGACTGACTGACTGACTGACTGACTGACTGACTGACTGACTGACTGACTGACTGACTGACTGACTGACTGACTGACTGACTGACTGACTGACTGACTGACTGACTGACTGACTGACTGACTGACTGACTGACTGACTGACTGACTGACTGACTGACTGACTGACTGACTGACTGACTGACTGACTGACTGACTGACTGACTGACTAACTTACTTACTTACTTACTTACTTACTTACTTACTTACTTACTTACTTACTTACTTACTTACTTACTTACTTACTTACATACTTACTTACTTACTTACTTTCTTACTAACTAACTAACTAACTAACTAACTAAATAAATAAATAAATATCATTAAATTTTCTCATTTCTTGACTAGCCTATTGGTCCCAAGCAAATCGATAAACGTACCCCAATCTAGTATAAATTCCAGAATGCTTGTTTTGATTCGCTATGAAATTTTGACAGATAAAATGAGGGGTTGAAGGATTTTCCTATGTTTCGAGGGGTGTATCGATTAGCTTAGGACCGAAGATAGTACCAGAGCTGAGCCAAAAAGGGGAACTTCTGGTCTTAGAGTTACCTCTATAGTAAAACCGATTAGACGATGACACAAACACGATTGGGGAAGAATATCCACCTGGTGATTATCAGCCGAACGCGCTTGAGAGATTGGACAACTTTGGCAATAGATCGGGAAACCGATAAGGCGATGGCAGAAACAGGAACCGAGAGAGTACCCACAGCCAGGCCATCGGCTTGATCCAATCGATGGGTTAGACCTGGGACGGGACTTGACAATCGGGTAGCGATTTCGAGCCAATTTTCTGTCAAATCCGAGCCAGTTTCTGATTGGTCGATTTGACAGTAGCAATCGTGGAATAAAAAGGATAGAGGGATCGCATCAATCTGGCTGGCAGTGATGCCGGAATCAATGTTGACGTCAATGGCGTTGTTATTTGTTTATATTTGCAAAAGGAGAGTTGAAAAATTGAGTGCACTGCGTGTTTTAAGCGATGGATATTGTTATTTGTATATGGTTATTTTTATTGTGTTGAGCAAAAATGATGTTCAAGCTGCTAGACTGCGGTAGAAACTCCGGATAAAATCCAAATTTAAAATAGAAAAATATTTTACATTCCTGGCATCATTGGTCTACTCCTTCAAACACCACGCGCAACTTTCCGAAGGGCATTCTTCAAAAACATTAAGAAGAGTGAGAAGCTCGATTGTCACGTCCCGTCCCGGGGTTAGACGACTACGGAGCCAGAAACAGGCGAGGTTATCAGCCAGGTCGACCTCAACATCGGATAGCCGAATGCAGATAGACGAATGGAAAAATGACCCTCGCTATGGCTAGTTTTTGCACCTTGACGTTGGTGGGAGGGCTTAATCTCATGTCATAATGGAGCGTTGGAGACGGTAGGTTTATGGCTGGCATCTCTAGCTCATGGCTGCATTCGACCGGGTTGACCACTCCATACTGCTAGCTAAACTTGAAAAACTCGGTGTATCCTCGGGTTTAACTCGTTGGTTCAAGTCCTATCTGACCAATCGGGAACTTTGTGTTAGAATCGGATCAGAGCAATCGGACTATTTTACAAACAGCTCCGGTGTTCCTCAAGGTAGCAACTTGGGACCATTGCTATTCTCGATTTTTGTGAATGAGACCGAACTGATCCTCCCAACTGGTTGCCGATCGTTCTACGCGGATGATGTGAAGATCTATGTGATTGTTCGTAGCTTCGCCGATTGCTTGCGGCTTCAGCACCTAATCGATACTTTCGAAGAGTGGTGCTCAAAAAACTATCTCACGTTGAATGTACAAAAATGTAATATTATCTCATTTCATCGCAAGCTGAAACCAGTGGCATTCAACTATACGATAAATCACCAACTTCTGCAACGTGTGGACAATGTTCGTGACCTAGGAATCACGCTGGACTGCGCCTTAAAATTCAAGCTTCATTACTCGGGCATCGTTGCGAAAGCTAACAGGCAACTCGGGTTCATTTTCAAGATCGCTGACGAGTTTCGCGATCCTGCCTGTCTAAAAGCTCTATACTGCTCTCTAGTGCGATCGATCTTGGATTTCAGCTCGGTAGTATCAACAATCAATACGAAACTAACGATTTTAAATTGGCTCACCACTTTAGTAGCCTATTGGTCCCAAGCAAACGATTAACGTACCCTATTCTAGTTGAAATTCTATTACTACACTATGTTTGTTTTGATTCGCTATGAAAGTTTGACAGATAACATCAGGGGTGTGTGTATTCATGCAGAACATGCAGGGGTGAGTGAAATAGCTTGGGACTGCTTGGGACCGTTGTTCTGGTACTGAGTGAGTCAAAAATAATATTGATTTTCTTCGGGACCCAGTGGTCTTAGAGTTACCTCTATGGTAGTATGGTGCCCGTATCCAGCAGTTTGGATAGCGAGGATTGAATCTATTCAAAGGAAATTTGTTCGGTATGCCTTTTGTCACCTTCCTTGGAATGACCCTGTGAACCTTCCGCCGTACGAAGATCGTTGTCAACTCCTGGGTCTTGAAACACTAGAACATAGGCGGACGATTAGTCAGGCCGTGTTCGCAGCGAAAGTACTTATTGGTGATATCGACTCTCCAGGAATCTTGGCTGAATTCGAAACCTACGCACCCGAACGAGTTCTTCGGTCGAGGAGTTTCCTTCATCTTGGACCTCGTGCTGCGAACTACAGTTTGCATGACCCAATACGGTTCATGTCTGGGCGTTTCAACGAGTTTTACGAGTTTTTCGACTTCAACTGTGCAGCGGAAACCTTTCGTCACCGTATTCAACGCAGACTTCTGAGAAGGTGAGTAGCTGTCCATTTAATGAACACGTGAAGGATTGCGCTACCTGTTTATTTTTTGTTTCCGGTTCAACTGCATGACGAGGACTTCTACCTGATTCACGGACAACTCTATGCCATAGGAGGATAACTTTTTTTATGCTAGACTTGATTAATGTTCGTTGTAATTGTATTGTATTGTATTATTGTGATTCATGTATGTATTTCGAAAAGATATGGGGTTTTTACGCCTTTTTTAGACTTTTCCCCATCAGGCTTGATTTAGACACGTTAAGTCCGATGAAGAAAAACAAAATAAATAAAAATAAATAAATAAATAAATGTCATGTCATGGCAGTGTGCCGTCATGGGCGGGCGTTGTGGATTAGTGAGTCTTTCTACCAAAGTTCTAGCCGCTAGTGACAATACCACACCTGTAGCAACCGGTGAACACTAGTGTTTATTTCAGTTACCGTGGGGACGTAATTTGTGATTAGTCCCGGTCCCCTTTCAAATTGTATCATTATTTATGTACCGTCCTTATATTTGAAATGACGTTTCACATTCATCTAGTGATGGCCGATTTTCATTTGAATAATCGATTAATCGATTAACGAACCGAAAAGTAAAATATTTGTAATCGGTTATTGTCGTTCAAGTTGGACACCGGAAAACCCACACGCGACATTCGATTTTACCCTCGTTCTGTACGTAAAACATAACGTCGGACATAGTGCGCTGAATAGCGCATCATTGTGCGAATACAGCGCACTATGTCCGACGTTATGTTAAACGTACAGAACGAGTGTAAATTCAATTGGCGCGTGTGGGATTTTCCGGTTTTCAACTGAAACGATAATATATCATGCCGATATAAGCATTAACATCTCCAGATGATCATCACCGATCGTTTCAAACATGTGCTGCACTTTCATTGGTGGAAAAATGGCAGCACAGCGAACAAAAAAATAATAATCGATTAGTTGTTAATCGAGTAATTAAAAAATGGGACATCTCTGATTTTGGTGTGATTGTTTTGATAAAAATGAGCGCAAAATTTCATCTCTACAGAGGGGGCAACAAAACCACAAAATTACCTTGAATAAGGGGGGTGTTCATTGGATGAAAGGGACCGTGAAAGAGGACACTAAAATAGAAAGTTTTTCTTCCGACAGTTTCATCTTAGTATTCATCTTTGCCTGTAGCGATCTTGTGAACGTCTCATGACGATCCTGTACTTGGTCTCAACATGGCCGTGGGAATGCAAAGAGAAAGTCGACGAAGATAATCTATCAGCTTGATTTGTTCTTCGTTGTCCTGACCGGTTTTCACTTCGATTTCGTCCGGTTGATCGTTGATGGGTTTGAAGTCCGGACAAGGATCGCTCTTACCGGAAACATTGGCAGCGGTTACTTCAACATCATCCTCCTCTTCGGCTTCGGAAATGGCGGCGGCTGCTCTGGCTGAACATTCCGCGGGGGTAATGGTTGATAGCGTTGCCGTCTGAGCTGCAATTGGGTGTTAATCGGTTGTTGCCCCACCAGGGAGATGTTTGCTAAATCGGAAACTGTAGTGGCGGATTTTATTCGAGGGGCCACGGTTGGAATATTGCTCACCACGCTATGTTTGATGTGCTGTGATGGAATCTTCACGCTGTAGCTAACTTGCATGGTGCTAACGAGAAGGGGATCGGAGTTAGTTATTACCATTTTCAATGAGACTACTGTTACGACTACTGGATCAATCGATGCTGCTGGGATCGTTGCATTTCAGGTGAAATTCCAGATGTTTAGAAGACTAGCTTAGAGAACTTGTTTGATCAGCGATGATCCCTTTGAAGTGACTGGCTGCTGAGGAGGAAGAACAACTGCTAAAAGCTGGCTGGAGCTGCAAGTTCTTGCTGGTTGTAAGCAGGCACCGGCACAGGTTCTTCCATAATATTCAAGCTATTCGAAAGCCTCAGGATACACTTGGGCTTACTTTGTATACAAACAAAACTGACGTCTAATATGAGAAGCATATTCTTAAAGGAAGTAAACGGAGTAAGCAGAGAAAAAAAAAATCGATGAACGTCGATTAAATATTGAGGTACATTGAGTTACTCGTTGCCTGGGACGGGACTTGACAATCGAGCTTCTCCCTATTCTTAGTGTTTTTGAAGAATGCCCTTCGGATAGTTGCGCGTGGTGTTTGACGGAGTTGACCAATGATGCCAGGAATGTAATTTTTTTTTTCTATTTTGATTTGGATTTTATTTAGAGTTACTACCGCAGTTTAACAGCTTGTACATAATGTTTGCTCAACACAATAAAAACAACGATAAACAAACAACAATATCCATCGCTTAAAACACGCAGTGCACTCAACTTTACAACTTTCCTTTCGCAAATATAAACAATTAACAACGCCATTGACGTCATCATTGATTCCGGCATCACTGCCAGTCAAATTGATGCGATCCCTCTGTTATTTTTATTCCACGATTGCTACTGTCAAATCGACCAATCAGAAACTGGCTCGGATTTGACAGTAAATTGGCTCGAAATCGCTACCCGATTGTCAAGTCCCGTCCCAGCTCGTTGCAAAAAAGCAACTCAGAGTAAACCTGTCACCTGTCTCACCCCTTGACCAATAGTTAACTTTTGAATTCAGCTCAGGAAAATTCAAAAGATGTTATCATTTCAAACAAAAACCACAAATGACCAAACAAAGTAACCACCTTTTTTTCCTTCTCCCCCACACAGCGATGACCCTAGTTGGGCTGCTTTACATCCCCCGACGGCTGCGGCTGTGGGACCAACGTGGCGACAACGACGATGAAAACTCCCAGCTCCTGAAGCAGATGGGCGGCTACAAGAAGCGTTCGCGGGCGCACAAAAACAAAACACCCTGAATTTTCTTCGGGATGGTTTAGCAATAACCTCCCTCACTACTCGCATTTCCGGCCATTTGGCCAGCCGTCACCTTCTTGTTCTTTCGTTTTCTTCGTTTCCAGTAGCAAGCATGATGACATTTTTTCGAGAGGATCAACAACAACAACTACGTAAGGTACGTTCGATACTAGTCAACTATTTTTACTCTTGGGAAATGTAGAAAATGTCGAAATCCTAACTACAAAAGACACACACACACATTTAAGCGAAAAGCGAAATGATTAAAATGTAAACAACAACAACAACAACAACAACAACAACAAACACAATGTGAACATGAAAAGCTTTAATACATTTATAGAGGAAAACAACAACCAATTAACCAATTGAAACCAATTAAGAGTAATCACTTAAATCAATTTGTAGGGTAATTCAATAGCTATGTAATGAAATCAATTGAAAACGAAAATCGAACAGAATAAAAAAAACCTATAAAAAAAATAATGGGAGAGGCACTCATTTGCACTCGAACCAAAAAAAAACAAACCAAACGAGGAGACAGATGTATAAATCACCATCCCGCGTTGAGGTAAATGAAATTGAAGAGCGCTTTTTACACTGTTTAATAAACACAAATTAAATCGAAATCAGAAACCCCAAATCGATAACGCAGTTGAGATATAAATTTTTCGAAATCAAAAACACACCCACTTATGTCGGTATAGGAAAAAAGAAAAACAGTAGCCCACCCCTCCCGTTCGGATCCCCCATTTTCTCCCTCCGTTGAACACTCTTTTTCTATATATAGGTATATAGATACTAAAAATACGCACGATATCAGAAGTGCAAAACAAAAACTCATAATAATGGAAATCAGGAACTCCTTCACCTGCAGAACAGGCACACAGGCATAAGCCCTGTCAAACACAACAACCACAACGTATAGATTTTTGATAATATTCTGCTTCAGAGGCCTCACACAAATTAAAACGATATGAATGAATAACGGAAAACAATATAAAAGTAGACTAAAGCACCTAAGAAACTTTTTTTAATACAACTCCGCTCACTGCAAGACACAGCCGCGTAGAATAGATTTAGGAATTACTGAAGTGCAGAATGTGAGAGAAAAAATTTAAAACAAAACAGACAAGTATTTCCCGTTATGTAGGAATTAGCAGTTACTGTATCCCATCCCGATTGTTGTTGGCATTTTTTTCCCGTTGGAAGATCTTCATTTTCTCAAGCACAGGCGCCATCTTTTCACATTTGACAGGTTATCTGTCAAATTTTCAAAGATGGTGGTGATTGTCTTCGGAAAGTTAACATCTTTCAGGGGGGGAAATATGAACGCTTGCGGTTCGATCGGCCGGGACAGGTCTAATTGAATAGTAATACTGACGTATTACTGTAGTAGGACGATTTTGATTGAGGGTGTTTGAAAGTTGTGTTTGTTGTTTGTTTTGTGCTCATCCATATTGAGGGACCTATATTTAAGCAGAAACGTACTTGCCAATCAGTTAGATGGTTTTTGTTTGGTCTTTGGTTGGCGAACCAAAACTATGTTCCTTTTTCATCGAACACTATTGTCGGTCAAGTTGAACAGCGGGAAACCCCACAAGCGACATTCGATTTTACTTCCGTTCTGTTAAACATAACGTCGGATGTTGTGCGCAGTATAGCGCATCATTGTGCAAACACACAGCGCACTTTGTCCGACATTATGTTTAACGTACAGAACAAGAGTAAAATCAATTGTCGCGTGTGAAGTTTTCCGGTTTTCAACTGTACCGATGATACCGTTATGTTTCTACGTAATAATTTCAAAACAATACAAAACAAAACAAAATAGTGTTTTACAGACTGCCAAAGTTTTATACAGAAGTAGGCAATACGAGAACAGTAGCTGCAGTTGACTTTGCGATGGATCAGAGTAACAGTTGTTCAAAAACTGATTTTTTTTTAAAGCATTTAATAGGTTACTAGGATTGCCGGTCTAGAAATTTTTCGGGTTGGAACATTTCTCGACTTCCCTGGGCATAACGTATAAGTGCACTTGCCACACAATTCTAGATAGAGCTGGAATTAGGGCGAAACAGCTTTTGTAAACAAGGACTTCTCTCGATGATTTCTAGAAATCCAAGACTCGCTCACTCAAATAAACGTTCCCCTTCCCGTAGGTTATGTTGGTTTGAGTAGGCGTGCCTTGAGTTTCGAGAAATCATCTAGAGAAGTCATTGTTTACGCCCTAATTCCAGCTCTATCAAGAATTATACTAATCACTGGCGTGCACAGGGTGGGGCAAGGTGGGGCAATTGCCCCTCCTTTTATATATAAGATCCATATTTCCAAATTATGATATAAAATAACTTGATTTATTGATAACTTGATTTGACGGTAAAATAACTTCATTTCATAATATAAGGGCACTGAAAACCTTTTATCAACAATCAATACGAAACTAACGATTTTAAATTGGCTCACCACTTGACTAGCCTATTGGTCCCAAGCAAATCGATTAACGTACCCTATTCTAGTCGAAATTCTAGTACAACGCAATGTTTGTTTTGATTCGCTATGAAAGTTTGACAGATAAAATGAGGGGTTATTGGTTTTTCCTATGTTTCGAGGGGTGATTCGACAAGCTTGGGACCGAAGATAGTACCAGAGGTGAGCCAAAAAGTTGAGCACGTTTCTTCGGGACCTACTTGTCTTAGAGTTACCTCTATGCTTTTATTGTGTCAATTCCTTTGAAATGGTGCCTGAAATTGCATTACAAAGGTGCATGAAAGGACAAACTTCAATGAAATTTTTTAGTCAAAAAATTGCACCACAGTGGTGCATACAAAAAAATTCTGGTGTAATTTGTTTTTTCAAAGTGGTTCATGGTGGGTTAAAAGAAGAGGGTAAAGGTTGAAAAAATTCACCTTTGTGGTGGTAAATTGTAGAAAAAACTTATTATTGAATAATTCTGGTGTAAAAATATCATCAATGAATAATTCTGGTGGAAAAATTGAATCACGCAAAAAATTTGGAGGTGCCATTTAACTGAAAAATTCTGGTGGAACGTTAGCAACACTATGGTGACTGTAGAAGCAAGGTTTATTCATGTTTTTGGTGCATAATTTGGATCGTTCTGATGAATGCAAGCTTCATTGAAAATTTATGGTGGAAAATTTGCACCATTCTGGTGCATGAAGAGGCAAAGCCTTAAAATTGCAAACATCACTGACAATTTTTGATGCACCGTTCTGGTTAATGGAGGAACATGTTTTATTGAAAATTTCTGGTGGAAAATTTTTATCGCTCTGATAAATGAAACGAACAGAAAATTTCTGGTAGAAAACTTGCACTGCTCGTAAATGAAGGCACAAGCTTTATTTGCTATATTGAAAACTACTGGAGGAAAATCTGCACCGTTCTGGTGAACGGATAGGCAAGCTTTTCGGAAAATGTTTGGTCTCAAATTTGCATACTTTTGCTCAAAAGAGGAACAAACTTTAATAATAATTTCTGGTGCAAAATTTGCACCATTCTGATGATTCGAGGGAAGCTGCTTTACTGAAAATTTATGCTGAATATTCTGAAAATAGGAGCAAGCTTTATTTGGTCGAAAACCTGCAACATTCTGATGATAGGAGAAGCAAGCTATATTGAAAATGTCTGGTGGAAAATGGAAAAAGGATATCTGCACCAATCAGAAGATTGTAGAATAATTTTTATTGAACATTACCGGTGGAAAATTTGCATCGTTCTGGTCCATTGAAATTTTCTGGTGTAAAATTTTCTGGGGCAAGTTGTATTGAAAATTTCTGGTGCAAGATTTGCAACAATCTGCTGCATGGAAGCGATAGCTGAATTGAAAAGTCCTGATGTAAACATTGCACAGTTCTGGTGAATGGAGAGGCAAGTTTTATTGAACATTTCTGGTAGAAAAAACTGCAACGTTTTGGTGAATGGACGGACAACTTAAACTTGACTTCCGAGAAGAACCTCAAGGGTATTGAATTCTGAAGACCAGTTCCAAAAGAAATGATTTCTGGGGATGATTCCATGAAAATTCTGCGAATAATTTCTATTAAATAATGCAGATAGTTCCAAGATAATTTCAAAAAGAATACCGAGCGAATCAAATTTTGTATGAAATTGCAAAGGGATCCCAACAAACAATTTGTGCTGATTAAAGGCTGAATAAGCAATTTTTTAGCTGAAGAAACATATGTTTGCCTGTATAAGCTCTTATTCTACTACCAATGTTTGTTGGGATGTTGGGGAAAATTTCAAGGAAATTCCGAGGGTAATTTCAAGCTTATTTTGAGAAGAATTTCTGGAGAATACAAAGGAAATTCTTCTGAAAATTTAGGGGAATTTCAGTTCCAGGGTGTTCTGAGAAAAAAAAAATTTTTCAATATTCCGAGAAGAACCTCAATGATATTGAATTCCTAGGACAGCTCCAAAATATTTCTGGAGAGAATTCAAAGAAAATTCTGCGGATAATTTCTAGTGAATACTGTTATAGTTCCAAGATAATTCCGAAAAGAATACCGAGCAAATTATCCGGGAATAATTTCTGGATAATACTGAGAAAATTCTTCTGAAACTCTAAGGGAATTTCAGTTCCAAGGTGTTCTGAGTAAAAGTCAAGGAGAGTTCTAAAAATAATTCCAGAGGACTTCTGAGAAGAATTTCAAAAGAGCTCATAGAGTTCTAAAAAAAAAAGCTTTTGGATTCCCTAATTGAAAAGTGGGTATTAGTTTGCCATTGAACCTTGGTCGATTGTTGTCTTACTAAAAAATGGTCGAAGAATCTTCTCTGAAAATGTCAATGAACAGCTTTGAGTGTGTTGGTTTATTTCCTTTTAATTCCGTAATAATTGCTTATCTTTTGACAGATACGCGTATTTCGTCTACTACTTGCAGACTTCATCAGTGCCAAGCACTCAATATATCTGATCAAGATTGGATTGATCAAGAGCTGTTTGTTCACTGCTATGTGCACTGTTTGAACCTTGTACTTGTCGACGCAGTGTGCATGCGAAACGAGAATGCGATTCTTATTGGTCATTTATCTCGGTTTGTCAATGCTATCACCACCATCTGACGTGACTTCAGCTGAATTCAACCACTAAGGCAACAACATTGCAGCAAATGTATAATTTCGGATAAAGTCCTACTATCGCACCCATTTGACGAACCGATCATCATCGACATCGTCGATGGGATTAAATTGCCAATTTCCATTGGCTGTCTGAAAGCAGTTTGCATTGAAGAAGATGAACCACCACCGGAGCAAAAAATAAGTAAAATTAGCTAAATTGAACAGTAGGGAAAAAGTGGGAGGAGGACAGCACCATCTACGACGCACTTTGGAGTGCTCCCCATCCCCAGATTAAATGCACCTAAGAAAAAAAATTGCCCCTCCTTAACAAGATTCCTGTGCACGCTAGTGATACTAATGCAAAGATGGTACTCAATGTCTCAATTAATAACTGTGGAAGTGCATCTAGAACACTAAGTTGAGTGCACGTAATAAGCTAATATGGGATAAGAAATAAGCATGAAATGCGAGGAAGAAGAAGAAAAATAAGCTCAAGGTTTTTAAGAATCACAGCTTAGGATTATTAAGAATGTGCCTAAGATTCCCCAAATTTAGCCGGGGATTTTCAAAAATACACCTAAGATTCATTAAAACCCAACCTACCAAAATCCCGGCTGGACCTCTCATCGGATTCCACCTGAGATTCTCTAGATCATTCATTTCTCCAGAACCTCGCCTGAATCCCGGCTCGAACTCGCTTGACATTCTCCAAAATTCCACTTCGGATGCCCCAGATTCCCTTTTAAGATTCTCCATAATTTCATCAACTGTCCGGTTTCTAAGCTCACTTCTGCTCCTTCTGGATTCTTTTTAGGATTCTAGATTTCTCCAGAAACCCGCCATGTATTCCTCAAAATCAGGCAGTAGATACTTCAAAATCCCTTAGCTTGGGGCCTCTCTTAGCTCAGTCGGTAAAGACGCAGCTACAAAGCAAGACCATGCTGAAGGAGGCTGGGTTCGATTCCCGGTCCGGTCAAGGAATTTTTCGGGTTGGAAATTTTCTCGACTTCCCTGGGCATAGAAGTATGATTGGACTTGCCAAACAATTGTACCAATGCAAAAATGGTACAGGCATCAAAAGCTCTCAATTAATAACTGTGGGAGTGCATCTAGAACACTAAGTTGAGAGCACGCAATAAGCTAATATGCGATATGCAATAAGCTTGAAATGCGAAGAAAAAGAAGATACTTCAAACTCCAGCTTAAAACCCCACCTGAGTATTTCCCAGAATCCTTCCTTAGAATTTCCAAGAATCCCGTCTGCGATTCTCCAGAATTCCGCCTGAGATGCCTGAAACTTTCAACCTACTTAGATCCCAATTTAGATTGGGTATGAGATTTAGCAACGAATCGAATTGCGTTCAAAATTTTGTAGAATTCCAACTGAAACAACCCCAAAATCCTGCCACAAATCCATCTGCATGTTTCCTTTTGAAATCCCTCGTATCTTCCCATTTTACTTTTTTCAAAATTTCGTATCTGTGTTTATTCCTTTGTTTCCAATTGAACTCAAATTTAATCAGAAAGCTTTTCTAGAATTGAGCAGATCCAGGCCAAATAAGCAAAAACAAAATAATTAATTATTAACTCGACCTTTTCCGATTTGCGTGAAGCTTTGGGTAATTGTTTTTGGGGAATGATTCACATGTTTGCTAAAATTCGGTCATTTTGAATCTCGTATTTTTTTTCAAAATGGCGTATTTTACATTTTTCTATAAATTGTAGCACGGCAGCGTGATCTGATCGAAATGACGTCTGATAAAAAGTTGTAGTTGTCTTGTTCAGAAAAAATATTCATGGTAAATTTTAGTATTTTGAGTAAAAATTCCAAAAACTGTTACAAATTAACATATCTCAAAATATTCTGGTTCAATTTTTATTTTTTTTTTTATTGAGAAAAACTCCTGAAACTGCAGGTTTTCGAAATGTTGAAAACCTTGGATACTGGAAAATTAACAAAAATCGGTCAACTTTTGGTCGAATTTTTGAACTTTTTATTAGTGCGTTTACAAAAAATTAAATTTAAACATTTTGATGAAAAATTAATTAAATTAAAAAAAAACTAATTAAATTAAAAAAAGTAATTTTTATCAATTTTCGAGAGTGCAAGATTGTGAATATTTCAAAACCGTTTTGTTGTGTGTGTGTTTTATTGAAATATATCGAAGACGCCATTTTGGAAAAAAAATGACCGCATAGTTGACGTTGAGTCATCAAGCTGTATAGTGAACTTATCGTGCATTTTTCTTGTTATTAGGTCGTATGAATAAAAACGTTTACTTTTCCCGTTAGAAAAGCACGGGAAAATAAAGTAAACTCTTCTTATTCAATGGCCCGATTAAAAATACAGTAGAAGTAGAAGTGACTTTTCTGAAATTAAACGTTTAGTTTACAATAAATAAGTAGTTGCTTAGACAACATTTATTGAAAATTATCCCCCCCAATTATTCAATTTTAAAATCTCACCAGAAGCTCATTAAAAAGGTTCTCCACCTGTTAAATATTTTGAAAGTAGCATCATAGTTACGCATCCGCAGTCCGGAGCGAAAATGAGCGCAGGTGCGACAGCAGCGCTCTCTTATAACTTTACAGGTTCAAGCAGAGCGATGCGCACCAAAGTGGCACTCGATTACGATGTTTGGGCTAGGGAAAACGTTTATTTCTAGAAAACAGTGACAACATTATAACTTTTTATTTGTACATTTTTCAAAAGTTGTTTATCGAAAATTAGAAAAGTGTTTATTTTAGAATATTTATGGAGCTATTTCCTATCGATTGGTGTATTTGGATTTCCATTTCATCTATAAACCACAAAGTTATAAGCGTTAAAAACCTAACGCATTTTCGTTACGGTCGCGATTTTTGATTATCGATTTATCCGATTTACGGAGTCTATGGAACTGCTCAATTGTTGGAATCCTCTATCTTCTCACATATTCTCCTTAACAACGCCTCGATTTTTACACAAACAAACACACACACACACATACACACATATAAAAATCATCCGGTGGTTTTCAATATTACAATATAATCCATCGCAAAGGCCAATTTTTTCGAAAAAAAAAGTTACAATCACAATTTTGCAATACCAAAAATTGTGTTTTTATAAAGGGAGTAGGACCTACACCATCTGTTTCTATAATTTAGCGATGTATTTTCAAATAGACACACCTGCTTTTGTGATCAAAGTTTCAATCGTCAATTTGTCGAAACGCTCAGCTCGCTTATGCAAACTACTGGTGTTAATTAGCGAGGGAAAGCTAACAATTCGACAAGTTGCCGTTTGAACCTTTGTTCGCAAAAGCAGATGCTTGAATAACTGATTTTCCTATGAAACTACCCACATCCAACTGTCATGCTGTCGTGGCAGTGTTGCCAACCATGCAGCATTGGCTTTACAAAAATCTGCATCAATGAAACGGATCGCATTATATTCATCCCGCAAAATAGTCAACTATAGCCAACATATTAATTAGATAAGACTACCCATTGTTTCTTTGTTTAGAGCGTTGTTTGTTGAGTTTTAACAAATTGTTGAGTGGTTTTTCGGTTAGCAAGCGAAACGGTTTTTTTCCGGTAGGAAATTTGAATCATAGCAAAGGACAAACTTCTAAGAAACTAACTTTGAATATCATCAATTAGGAATTACTGGCAGCGGTTAAAACGCATGCTTTAAAAAAAAATAAAGAATGCAAAACATAAAGTAAAGGAAGAAAGAAATGCAAATAAGTTGCGAAGAGACATCTAGGGTAATTCTTATACACAACACGAAGATGAAACGTTTGATAAAATAGAGAGTACATGATAAAAATTTGCGATTGATAGATAAACGGGGTGGAAGCAGTTTGCTCTTGGTTGGTCAAAGGTGACATTCCTGGGATGATGTGTATTAGGGGAACTGTGGGTCCATACCCATTGAATCGATCGTTTAGTTTCTATTAAAAAGGCCTATAGAAACTAAACGATCGATTCAACCTCTGGTGGTGAATAGGAGAACGTCAAAAAGAGTGTTGTGAGCAGAAATTTTTGCCTTGAGGCATAGGAAACGTAACACTTTTTTACTTTTCCTGATAAATTGATTCATCTGAGATGCTCCAAAACTTAATCTACAGTTGAAAAATTTAATTCTGAAATTTTTTTGCAAAGATCCTGCTGGTGTTCAGGAATATTTTTGTTGAAAAAAATGGAAAATTAGAAAAGTGCCTTAGTGGTTATGATCTTCCGGATTTCTTGTGTGTGAATAGTTAGGTACAAATCAGTTCAGATCTGTGGAAAATCGTACAATAAGAGAATTACCGATAGAAATTGGCAATATGTTGAATGAAAAATGCTTTAATTTGCGTTGTGAAAAATTGTTATTCTGATGTAAACAAACGGTTTGGTTGACGTTTCTTCTCGAACTCGCGTGGCGCACTCTACGTTGGTGGTGCATTAAAAAGGCGTATTTAAAATCGTTAGTTTCGTACACGGCGAATGAGAACGACCCAAACTTGAGTTTACTTACTTACTTAAGGGTCCTGTGCACCACCAGCTGTGCAAAGGGCCAACGTGAAAGACTTCCATCCTGGGCGGCTGCTCGCTTTTGCCTATCGACTTGCTTAATTTCCTTATTGAGGTTTCGCCGCCATGAGCCCCTGGGTTTGCCTCTGCTGCGATTCCAATCCAGCGCTTGCTTCGAGGAGGACGACTCTATCTACGATGCAAAAAAGATTGTGTTTTGCTGTAGCTACCTGCGCGCACGCTGAGTAGATAGAAAGAAGATTGATGACGATTCTGAAGATTTCCTGCAAAAACTTGATGAGCGATGCAAGTAGATGCGACAAATGAAAGAAGATTGTTCGAAGATTGATTCGCTAGTGTGAGATTTGTTGAGCATCTTAACTTGAGATTTAGATGTGTCGCCCCCCTCGGCTTGCTTGCAGATTTTGTTTCCGCCCCGTCGAAGTGTGTGGCCGACCCACCTCCACTTTCGCTCTCGAATTTCTGTTGCTATCGGCTTCTGATGACATCGACGATGGAGCTCGGCATTCGAGATCCAGTTGTGAGGCCACCAGGCACGAATTATATACCGCCGGCATCGGTTGATGAAGACCTGCAGCTTTTGAGTGTTCTCCGCTAACACACACCACGTCTCGCTGGCGTATAACAACACAGATTTCACGTTCGAGTTGAAAATTCGGATTTTGGTGCGTTGACTTATCTGGTTGGATCTCCATACGTTTCGTAAACTCGCAAAGGCAGCCCTAGCCTTCTTGATTCGTGCACCTATGTCGCTCTTGGTCCCGCCGTCCGACGCCATTTGGCTGCCAAGATATTGGAAACTTTCGACCTTCTCCACTGCTTGCCCCGCTACCGTAAAGTTGGAAGGGTTGCCCGTGTTGATATCCAACGGTTTGGTCTTGTTGACGTTGATGGTGAGACCCACCGCAGAGGAGCGTTCGGCTAGGTCATTGAGCTTACTCTGCATATCAGAGCGCCGTTGTGCTAGTAGAGCAACATCAATTGCACCTACCATGATCTCGTCGATTACGATGAGAAACAGTAGCGGTGATAGTATACATCCTTGTCTCACACCAGCGACTACCCGGATAGGGTCGGACAAGGCTCCGTTATGCAGAACTCTGCACGTGAAAGCCTCATACTGCGCTTCGATGAGGTTGACGATTTTATCCGGGACTCCCTTGCGTCTCAGGGTGCCCCACAGATTCTCGTGATTGAGACGTTCGAAAGCTTTTTCGTAGTCAATGAATACCAAATAAAGGGACTCTTGGAATTCATTGACCTGCTCCAGGATGATGCGGAGCGTGACAATATGGTCCACACAAGATCTTCCGGCACGGAATCCTGCCTGCTGCCGTCGGAGAGTCGCGTCGATCTTCTCCTGTATCCGATTCAGGATAACTTTGCACAGAACTTTGAGAACATGACATGATGCCTCGCCAATTGTCGCACACAGTCAGATCCTTTGGGACCTTCACTAAGATGCCCTGCATCCAGTCGGCCTTAAAAGTCGCGGTGTCCCAGATATTACAGAATAGTTGATGCAACATTTGTGCGGATAGCATGGGGTCAGCTTTGAGCATCTCTGCTGATATGCGATCGACCCCTGGAACCTTGTTCGATTTCATGCTTCGGATAGCTGCTTCAATCTCCTGCAGTGATGGGGCCTCGGAATTGACGCGAGTGATGCGCCGCACCCTAGGCGGATCATGCCGAGATGTTGATGGCTGGTTGGCCGTCGAAACTTGAAGAAGTTGTTCGAAGTGCTCAAACCAGCGTTTCAGCTGGTCAGTGGGGTCGGTAAGCAATTGTCCAGTCGTGTCCTTCACTGGCCTCGTCGGCCAGGGAGTTCACCCACGCTCGCTTGTCCCGTCTGCAAGCGCGCTTGACTTCCTTCTCTAGAGCCGAGTACCGTTGACGGGCTTCGTTCTTGGCTCCTCTGGTTCTCGCCCGCTCTATCGTGGCTTTTGCTTCGCTACGCTCCTCAATCTTCCGCCAGGTTTCATCTGTAATCCACTCTTTCCTCTGGGTGCGCAGCTCACCCAAGTTGTTCTCGCTTGTTTCTATAAAGGCATTCTTGATGGCCGTCCATTGTTCTTCTACGCTGCCACCTTGTGGAACGTCCGCAGCTCGAGTCTCAAGTTCATGAACAAAAGACCTTTTTACCGCTGGATCTTCAAGTCGGCGTGTGTTGAACCGCCGCCAAAGTCTCTCCTCCCGTCGCTGGATCCACGCCATGCGTAGGCGGATTTTCCCGATTAGAAGGTGATGGTCAGACGCGATGTCGGCGCTGCGTTTATTCCGGACATCAAGAAGGCTCCGTCTCCATTTTCGGCTGATGCAGATGTGGTCGATCTGATTCTCGGTATGTCCATCACGGGAAACCCACGTTACTTTGTGCACTGGCCGATGGGGGAAGAGCGAGCCCCCGATCACCATGTCGTTATTGCCACAAAATTCTGCAAACAGCTCACCGTTCTCGCTCATTTCGCCGAGAACATGGCGTCCCATGACACGCTCATAGTCCGTGTTGTCGGAGCCGATCTTCGCATTGAAGTCGCCAGTGTAGATCTTGATGTCACCCTTTGGAACCTTATCCACGACGGCATTCAGTTGACTGTAAAAATTCTCCTTGTCCTGTAGCTCGGCAGCATCGATTGGCGCATAACATTGGATTATGGTAAGGTTACGAACCCGTGTTCTAAATCTGGCAACGATTATCCTCTCATTAACAGGCTCCCACTTGATGAGCGCAGCACTTGCCTGGACGCTAAGTAGGAGAACAACTCCACGATGGCGGGGAGCGTTTTCACCTCGAATACCAGAGTATAGTAGTACCTGTCCCGACGGCAGTTTGTGTTCTCCAAAGTTTGGCCAACGAACTTCACTCAGTCCCAGGATTTCTAGCTTCATGCGTCGCGCCTCGTTGGTGAGTTGTGCCAGTTTACCCTGCTGGGCTAACGTCAATACATTCCATGACGTGGCATAGTTGCGTATCTTCCAAAGCTAGTCCGATGACGGACTGCGCAACTCCGTCTTTGGAAATCCAATCATTCGTCGGTTCGGCCGGTTTCTCGCCTTTCACAATATCGGACAGGCTCTTTTCGCCGAGAATCAGGTTGATCTTGAATTTCCACAGGGGCCAGTTATGATCCCCCAGCTTCTCGATCGCAACCTTCTCCGCCATTTTGTTTTCGCGACGACACACGCGAACTTCCGACCGATTTTCAGCGCCGGCAAATTTTCGACGAAAACGTTCCGATTTTACTCGCGAACCGCACTAATTTCCACCACCAGCCGTGACTTGGCCCATAACCTAATGGCTAACGTAAGATTCGTGTCCGTTGTTTTGCGCTAAAAGTCGTTGCCGTTGATGCATTTCTTATTCAGCCGCTGGATGCCAGTCAGACGCTGTTTGAGCCGCACCTCCATGGTGAACAGACGCTCGGGTTTTCGAAGCATTTCCTCTATCACCGTGCTATGGTTACCGCGCCAGTGTTCGCGTCGCACCTCCTCACTCTGCTATTGTCGGATTGACAACATTGCCCAGGCTACGCCAACCAGCTGTGTCCATGTTTCAGCTGGTAGTCTTTTGTGATCATATGGCTCGTGGAGACGTGAGGTAGGAACTTGTGAGGACCGGAGCTAGGTATATCGCTCCTTCCAGATTGTCACTCACCATTTTGTACCCAAACCCCCATTTTGTAGCTAAACCCAAATTTGAGTTTAGTTCACTCATAATCGCCAAAAGTGCAGGAACTCAGCGATGAGTAAATTTGTCTCATGGTTTTTCCTGTGGAAAACCTAAAAAATCTGCCAGAAAATGAGGAAATTGACGAAAATTTTATTCAGTCTCGGAGTAGTACCAATAGACTGAGTGAATCCAATCTTTACTTTTCTCAAATTCGGGAATTTTTCCCTGGAAAATCCTGGAAAAACTTGGAAAAACATGAGCCAAATTTTACTCATCGCTGAGTTCCTGCACTTTTGGCGATTATGAGTGAACTGAACGCAAATTTGGGTCGTTCTCATTCGCCGTGTATAAAGCGAAGTGAGAGTGAGTTCCATTGCGACGGAAGAGAGAATGGTAAAGCCCTACAGTAAAAGTATGGACGACTGTCAAGGTCAAGTTAAATGCACACTTAAGGTCAAGTTAAATGCACACTTAATCAATCGAATCAATCTGACAAGTTTGTTCAATTCAGTGTTAGCGCTAGCAAATTCGCACAGATGTTAACACTACATTAGTCAACAAACGCATAAGAAACCTTCCAGATCCCAGACGCCAGGCTAGGGCTAGAGCGAGGGATTTTGCTCTGATCAAAGTCAAGAGAAAGTCCACTGACCTCGGGGACTCTCCGAAACCTTTTGAACAAGGGTGGTGACGAAAGATTGTAGACCCCATTGCCTCATTGTAGATTAATCAACTTGAAAATTTGTAGTTGAAAAAGTCTTTCGATATCTGTCTTCATCTGAGTACTTCCAACAGCTTTCAGGGCAAGACGAAGAGATTTTCACCTTCAGGATATGTTAATTAGATCTTCTTCGCATGTACAGAAAATGAATGTTTGGAACAGTTCCAAGGTCTACCAAAAAAGACTTTCAGGTCAGTAAATCCTAAGGATTTCTAGTCAGCATTATCAGATGATTCATGATGAATCCACAATCGGCTGTCAGCTTTAATTCTAAAGGACCTCGAATGCATATTCAGAAAACTTACTGTTGAAATCAATCCTGGCCAGCTCCAGGGGGTTTCCAGAGCAAATTCAGAGCAAAAGGTCCAAGGTATGTCAAGCAGATTAAAAAAATATTCAGATGTATTTCTGCGATCAAGTCCCATCAAGGCCTTGCTCAAACGATTTGCAGGTTAGATCCAGATATCAGAGTTTGTGCAAAGGGCTTCCAATGCATGTTCAAATGACTTGCAGTTGAAATCAAGAGTGCTTCCAGGTGATTGACATCCAAGCCAACTTCTGAGGGCTTCAAGACTAAATATTTTCAAAGTATGGACATTAGCGGTTAAGTACGGAGGAATTCCAGGGGCGTCGCGTAGCCTCACTTTTTACAACAAATTTGAAAACGTTATTTAGGCACAGGGGGTTCTAGTTCCACTGATTTGTATCCACTGGAACCAATATTGATTTGCTTGTTTACGTTTTGAGAGTTGTTGAACAGGTAGATTGAGGTTAGGGCGACGCCATTGAGGCCTTCTAAGACCTGTTCAAGCTGTGGATTAGGATAAATCCAGAAAAGGCTTTCAGGGTTTGTTCGAATGCACGTTCAGACGAATTACAGTTGAAATAAAGAGGACATCCAGCTGGTTGATTTCCAGGTCAATCTCAGAGAGATTTCAGGCTCAACAAGTACAAATGACTTCTAAGGCATGTTCATTCTGCGACTCAGGATAATTCCATTGCTTCCAGGCTAAATATTTTCAAAGTATGGCCTCCTGACATGCTCATACGACTTTCGGTCAGTAAATGCAAACGATTTCCAAACTGTATTGCTCAGGATTAATCCAGAAGAGGCTATCAAGGTTTGTTCAAAGGGCTTCGAATGCACCCCAAGTAACATTGCAAGCTTCATAGAGGTTTTATAGCATTCTACAAGTCCAAATCATGGTCTACATAACCTTCATAAAACCAAAATTGTTACTTGGGATGTTCAAATGACTTACAGTTGAAATCAAGAACGCTTCCAGGTAATTGACATTCGAGCCAACTTCTGAGTGCTTCCAGACGAAATATTTTCAAAGTATGGACTCCAGCGGTTAAGAACTAATGACTTCTAAGACAATGCTCAAACTGCGGCTCAGAATAAATCCAGAAGCCTTTTCAAGGTTTGTTCGAATGCATGTTCAGATGAATTAAAGTTAAAATCCAGGTCAATTTCAAGGAGGTTTCAGGCTTAACAAGTACAAATGACTTCTAAGAAATGTTCATTCTGCGGCTCATGATAAATCCATAAATGTGTAGTCTACATCCTAAAACGACTTACAGTTGAAATCAAGTGCACTTCCAAGTGATTGTCATCCTGGTAAATTTCTAAGGGCTTCCAGGCTAAATGTGTTCAAAGTATGGACTCCGGTGGTGGTAAGGACTTCTAAGACATGTTCAAACTGCGCCAGAAAAGACTTCCGGGGTTTCATAAAAGGACTTCTAAGACATGCCTATATGACTTTCGGGTCAGTAAATCCAAAAGCATTCTAAACTGTTATCAGAATGAATCCAGAAGAGGCTTTCAGGACTTCGAATGCATGTTCAGTTGACTTACAGTTGAAATCAAGCTCCAGGCTCTAAGATTGCGCTAAAACATCCAGGTGTTTGATAGCCATCCCGGTTTGTTTCAAAGACTAGATTTCTTGTTTTATTTCAGATGCAAGACACTTTCCAGGTAAATGGCTGTGTTCCGAAGACTTCCTTGATTCATAATGACTTGATTTTCAGTTCAGAAGATTTACAGGACAATTGCACAGAGCATACAGCATTGCTAAGTAGATGCAGATGATTTAAATGTCAAATACAGAATTGCCCGGTAAATGGCTTTCATAGCATCTTCAGAAGAGTTTTAGACCTTGGTCAGTTGACTCTAAGTTCAGATGGTTTACAGAGCACTTTAAAGAGCTTTCTGCACAAATCCAGGTGACTACAAGAACATATTCAGCAGACATCTACTAAGGCTTCCTGAGCTAATACAGATGATTTCCAAGTAAAATTTACCTCTAGAATTGCAAGGTAAATTACTTTCACCGTGTATTCAGAAGGCTTCCTCAGCTTGTTCAGTTGACTTCAAGTTTATCACATTTACAAGGGGCAATCGCAGAGAGCTGGTTGGACAGATCCAAATGATTTCAAAGGCATGTTTGGCAGACTACCAGCTGGTCCAATCCAATTATCGAATTTGGTAAGTGGCTTTCATATAGCGAATTCGTTTATTATTCAGTTCCAACCTGGATCGGGTATCAAGATTGGGTCTGCTTGTTTTCTAGCAAACGTCAGTTTGATCGTTTGTTTTTAAAACCTGGCACGAGTCGAGGTTCGCACTGACAAAAAGTTCGGGTTCGCACGGGTTGGAACTGGTTCCAACCCCGATAATAAACGAATTCGCTGATAGTGAGTTAGAAGAGTTCCCTGCCTTGCTCAGCTGACTTCAAGTTTAAAACAGAGAGCTCTCTGATCAGATCATTTCAAGAGTGTGTTCCGCAGGCTTTCTGAGTAGATACAGATGTTTTCCAAGTCAAATCCCATTCAAGAATAGCAAGGTAAATGATTTTCATTGTGTGTTCAGAAGACCAGTGTTGGCAAAATAAGAAATCAATTGATATTTTTCCGCTCTCATGGGCTCGCAATATCACGCGTGATTTTGGAACAAAATATCATGCTTGATATTGATTTTACAAGCTCCTTTGATATTGCGAGACTATTCAGAACGTGCAAACATCAAGCTGAGAGAAAGCATAGTTTGCTATCTCTTTTTAATCTTCACCGATGGCAGACGCAAAGGGACTGCTGCAAGCACATCTATGACACAAACGTCATTCCCATATACTTTGCGTGAAGCCGAAAAATCCGATTTTTCGGCTTCACGCAAAGTATATGGGAATGACGTTTGTGTCATAGATGTGGCTGCAAGCCGTTATGGAAGTTTCGGTTGCATTCGGGTGTAAAGCAAAAATCATTAAACTCAATCTCAACACAGTTTGGTGAGATTTGCAGTTGGTGAGTTTTGTTAGCTTGATATTCCGAGCTGCGATATCACAGCTAGCAAAATCAACCGCAGTTGTTTGCTTGTTGATTTTTGTCTACAAAAATCAAGCGTCATCTTGGCAGTTGGTGAGATTTGATTTTTTAATATTTTCCCAACACTGCTGAAGACTTCGTGAGCTTATTCAGTTGAACTCAAGTGCGTAAGGTTTACAACGCATTCGCAGAGAGCTTGCTGGACAGATCCTAATGACTTCAAGGGCATGGTCGGCAGACTTCCAGGGTGGATACAGATGGTTTCCAGGTCAAATCCAATTATCGAATTTGGTAAATGACCTTCATAGTGAAAACTTCCAGACCTTGTTCAGTTAACTTCAAGTTCAGGAGACTTACAGGGCGAATGTTGAGAGCTTGTTGGACAGATTCAGGTGACGTCAAGGACATGTTCAGCAGACTTTTATCGAAGAAAATGTATGACTTCCGAGTTAAAAACAATTCTATAAAATACAGGTATATGGCTTTCCCGCTCTTGGCCAGGTTACTTCAAGTTTAGACGATTTAAAGAATAATAGCAGATCAACTTAAGGTCATGTAGCAGACTGCCAAGACTGCAGAAGAAAATGCAGATGATTCCGAAGTCAAATTCAAATCCAGAATACCCAGATCGGTCTAATCCATCTAATACGTCTGGGTCATGCTCAGGAAACTTTCTACGCCCTCATAGTGTGTTCTGACGACTTCCCGACCTTGGTCAGTTGACTTAAAGTTCATAATATTTCCAGAACAACTGCAGGGAGTTTGATGACTTAAAAAAAACTTCATGAGTTGCTATAGATGAATGGATTTTTATGATAAACTTATACGAATCAGAGCATTTGCAGACCGGAGAGTTCAGTATTAGTAGAAGACATATCTAGATAAACATTTCAAAAGGTCCTATCTGCATTGATCGATTCTCTTAATCGACTTTCTCTTTCGTTAAAAACTCAGCTGCAAAACCTGTGATTTCAAATTCTTGCTAAATTAAGCCGAATACTTAGCGGCACCCAAGGGGTACTCAACTCTGCACATCTCAATCTGTGCCTAGTACTTTATCTGTGCCCAGTGTTGCGCCAAACGTGCCGCATTGTGGCAATCAAGCTGTCGGTCTCAGTACCCAACCAGTAACCCAACATCCCTGTGATTCCTCGTGGAAGTGCAGAGGACTCCTCGGCTTCCATCAAAGCCACGTCAACACATTCCTACCCATTCCTTTTTTGACCTGCGTTCAGGCGCGGCTGGCGCTGGTATTGCCTAATTCGAGATCACCAGTTTTTACACATTGAGGATGATTGCTAGTCCCAAGCATCGTCTATTGGTTCTCTGTGTAATTACAGCTGGTCTGGCAATAACAGAGTAGCAACCGTGGGCGGTCAATCATGCTCATGCTCATGCTGACAAGTTTGTTCAATTCAGTGCCAACATTTCAAAGGGACGTAATTGTATTTGTAAACAATGGCTTTAGCCGTCGATTCCTCGCGAATAAAAGCTCACTCATGAAAAATAATGACACCAGCAGGTAGAGGCATGTTTCCTCTAGCAACTAGCATTGTAATTTTGGGAAGGTAAGATTGACGGCTAGTCATTGTTTACAAAAGTAATTACGCCCCTTTGAAATGTTGGCACTGAATTATCTGTGTGTGTATACAATCCATCTCCCATGGGGACTGTGCACAGACCAACAGGACCTGTACGCGCAATTATCTTTCTTGAAATTATCTCACAGACAAACAGACATAACACATTGAAGGTTACACTCTAATTATCTCTAATAATCGTAATCTTGTTTAGCGTAACCTTATTCGTTGAGTTCGTCATCACTCGAGTCTAGATTCTCCACAAACATCTCAAAACAAATTTACGAATCTTGTTTTTTAGACAATTTTGGCAGCAAAGAATTGTTATCATTCATTTGTTTTCACTACGATACGAAGTTAGAATCTTGGTATCAAAGCGAGTGGCAAAACATAATGGCAACGCCTTACGTAATCCTATTTTGGGATTTTTTCTTTCCAAACTTAACGGTGACTGATTATATTTATTCGAATAAGCTTTAATCGTTGTGGAACATAAAATGCAATTCTAATCAGCAAAAGCAATCGAATACTGCGTGTCTGCGTGAATAAATGGAAAATACCTTTCTTTAAATAAGACAATAAATACACCCGACTACGAATCGACGTTTCGGCGATACTTCTAAAGAAGGCACTGCAATCCAAAGCCAACTTTGATCCGTTCGCAACGGACTTCAGGACGATTGTTTTCATCGCTTTGCGAATGGAATAGTTGATGTAAAATTAAGTACGGACGAATAAAAATCGTGGAATGTGCGTTAACCGTGCGTTGTTCAACAAACAACCTAGTAATAGTCTGGAACAGGGGCGCAAGCTACCCGTACGAAATCTGCATAACGGACTTGCCCGTTGCTAGAAACGTTCGCTTCCCGGAAGATGTTATCCACCTGAAAAAAAATAAGTCAATCAACAACGCAAAACAAGGGAGATAAGATAACGGGGCGACTCGAATACCTCTCGGAATGACAACCCTTCGCCCCAGTTCTGCAGCAGATGGCGCAGCTGCCGAGCCGGAATCGTACCGCGGCCGTTTTTATCACCCGCCTTGAATGCCTCAATGACCTCTTCCGGAAGATTTTCCACCCGGGAGTGCTGGTGGATTACCTCGAGAAAGTCGGCGAAACTCATGCGGCCATTTTTCTTTTTCAAATACGAAGTCAGCTCCTGGATCGTCGGAGACAGACCGAGCGAGCGCATAATCACGGTCAGCTCGTCCAGGGTGGTAATGTGGCCACTGCGGGCGAACAGATAGAAACACTCACGGAACTCTGGAAATTCGAATAGAAGATATAAATTTATGCATTCCAATTGCGTTAGAAAGTGGACACGTACCATCGATGTCTTGTTCCTTGAAGTAACGGGCCTGTCATGGGGAATAATTCGTTAACATCCTATCTCATTTGAAATTTGGCAAAAGCGAATAAATACGTACCATTTTGCAATAACTGAATGAACCTGAAAGAAACTCAACAACTAAAAATTACCCACAAATTCGCGATGCGAAACACTTGTTGCTTCACTGCACCCGAGCGACGACGACGACGACGACGTTGATCCCCTTTGTATTGAAATTTTCAACACCCACCAACCAACCCACCTCACACAGTAAACATAAAGGCACACACGTCCACTGAACTGAAATTCGATCGACTTTCTTTCACACCACAGGCAGATCAGTACTGTGCACATACACCCAAAACGAGCGAGTCACGCACAACCTTCAACCACGCAGCGTTGCATTTTGATCGACATTCGACCGCAAAGAACGACCAAAACAAAGTGAAACGTCAAAATCTGTCGTCGTCGATCGCGTATGTGTATTTTGGTTGGCCTCGCGCACTGAGCAAAGCAAAATTTGTTGGGCTAATTCTTGTCTCTTCATTAATTTCGTGTGGTGATTCGAGTGCAGTGCGTTCTCCTGCCCCGAGAGGAAAGAAAAGGAAACAATTTCTAGTAAGCATAAATCGGTGCATTCCAGACTGACGTTGGAACCACCCCCTGAGCTCCGACTTTTGGAAAGTTGAAAAGTGAAAGAGGGCCACCAAAAGAGAAGAAGAAAAAGATTGTGCAACTCGGTCTTAGAACCCTCAACTTTCGTGGAGCAGGAGAAGGAGGAATCATCAAGAAGAGTAGCAGCAGCAGCAGCACCAACAGAAGAAGATGGAATGCGATGCTCCGAATGCTGCGAACTACTATTGCTGCAGCAGCTGCCCCGTGCGGGAAGAAGAGAAGCAGTGAAAACAAAAGAACATACATATTCGGGGAGGGCAAAACACAAGAAGAAAACCGAAAAGTACGCCAGGAGAAGAAGAATTGGGGGAGCATCATCGTCGTCCGTCAGAGCATCAGTGAGTAGCGAGAGCAGGCAGCAGCAGCAGCATCTCGCCGAAAAATAATAAACGATCGAGGGCCACGGCCAAGGAAGAAGAACCTCCCATAGCTACTTCACACACAATCGAGAAAATAAGAGTACACTCGCTCGAACGTTTCGTTTTTGTTGTTGTATTATTTTGAGTTCGAGTAAAGGGGCCCAAAGAAGCATCATTTCGATCATCACGACCAAGAAGACGACGACGGGCAGGCACACACAGTGCTAGTTAATCATACTTTAGTTTGGTTGTTGTTGTTGTTGTTATTGCGGTTTGGTACGACAACAGCGACGAGCTTGAGCTCGTACACTTTTTTTTTTGTAACAACTTCGACCTCTGTGAGCTTTCTCGTTTCGTCGAAGATTGTGCAAAATGCTTTCCCGCAAGAGCAAGGATAAATCCATCAAGGACGGAGTGGTTGGAAAGTACGTCAAACGCGACACGCCACCGGAAATACCAAGTGAGTATTCAATAGTTCGCTAACCGATATATGAACTTTTTCGTTGAAAAGTGAGCAGTCAAGATACCAAAATTTCAATACAAAGGTCTAATCCAAAACCACAAAATAGGGCGCTTGGTCAAGCAAACGATTTTGAACAAAGCAGATTGAGATACATGCATTATAGATGTGGAAATTTTGATGATCGAATGACTCACAGATCAAGGCAAAACTCAATAGTGTCATTGCAAAATGTACCATGGAAAGCCCAAATTGATTAAAGGTCCTAGAAACCATGAGAACTACCGTTGAAAATTGCAGCTGAGTGAAAGCAAATACCAACTGTTGGTAGAGTGTAGTGAAGAAAACGGATGATTTCGAGTAATCGTTTGGATCTACATTTTGAGTTCCAAGATTAGGTCTCCGAGTAGCAGTATTCCGACTTATGGAAACCCTAAGAAACAATACAAATGTTGAGTTTTGATGTTAACTTCAAGTCCGAATCATGCTGTGCCAGACTTGTAAATTTGGTATTATCCATCAACTTGATCTTGATTAATTTTTGGTTTGCTTCGTTTTAGAACATAAGGTGTACTATGTGGTATGTCGAACTCGCTGTTGAATTTAGGTCATCAGTTCTATATTTTTCCGGCCGTCCAACGAAAATGTTTGTCTTGCTTCGTTGCAAGTCAGTAAAATCTAGTAAATTCGTCTTCTTGGAAGGATAATGGAACATTATCTGCTGGGGATTGGAAGGATTGTTAGTTGAACATTTACTTAATAGACATGCAGAGAACTCTACGACCTCACATAAGTGTCACAGGAGTTTGAAGGTTTGTTAGTGGACAGAGTAAAAAGCTATTGGATACGTTCGGTAAACGTTGCTGGCAGATTTGGGGATACAATAAGGCATAGTGAAATATTGCAAGGAAGGGAACGGGCCTGGGATTGAACTCCCGAAATTCTGGTCAGTAAGTAGAAACGGTAACCACTAAACTACTGAGCCCGTCAAAATTATGTTCAGCAATCATGATAGTGTACACATATTACGTACCTTTCAGTCCTAAATCCTAAATTGTGACAAATCTTCCTCCCGAACTTTTGTTTTTAAATCCATAATACAAATTGCTCATAAACTTTCAATAATATTCAACAACCCACTCAGAACCCAACTTAGTCCATCGTCCACTCAGAGATACACCTACTCATTCAGATATTCAGACCGAACTCAGTGCACCAACCAACCCACCCAGATATTTGGAATTAGTCAGACCCAACTAGGTCCACTTTCCATTTAGAGACACACCAACACTCTCCTAGGTTGAATTTTTCCGATCCCAACTTGCTTCAGTGTCCACTCAAAGGCCCACCAACCCACTCAGAAGTTGGAATTACTGAGACCCAACTAGGTCCACCGTCCGCTTAGACAAACCAATCCACTCAAAGGTTGGATTAACCCAGATAAAACTTGGTACACCGTCCACTCAGAGACGGACTGAAATCAAAGTAGTCGTTGGATTACCTGACCCGGTCACTCCTGTTATTTTTCACTGTCATTCCAATTCAAGAGCTCGATGTGAGCAATTCAAGTTTGCTTTAATAAAACATTCTTTTGTTCGTTAAGTCTCGGCCTGTTCATTATTGCCCCGTCCTGTCCACGTACTTCCTTCAGGAAAGACGTTGTTTTCATCGTGCTGTATGTCGATGATCTCCTGATAGCAGGTATGCAGCTGACCACCATAATGAAGCTGAAACGCCAACTGTCGCCGATGTTTGAAATGACCGATTGTGGAGAGTTGACTCACTTTCTTGGGATGAAAATACGGTACGATCGACAAAATGGTAGAATGATGCTGTCTCAAGAAACCAGCCTGGAAAAGATCTTGCAGAAGTTCGGCATGGCGGAGTGCAATGCAACAAGGACGCCAATGGAGAAGGGAATGAAATTGAATCGTCAAGTGGCCGAAGGTGTTCTAGAACCGTACCGTGAATTATTGTGAAGCCTGATGTACGTGATGATGTCCACAAGGCCGGACATTTGCTTTCCTATCGGATATCTGGGGAGATTCCAACTTCAACCTGGACAACAACATTGGACAGCTCTGAAACGGGTTGTACGACACTTAAAAGGATCGATGGAGTGTTGCTTGATGTTGACGACCGGAAATCAGTAAGCGGATTTGTTTCCGTGTTTTCGGATGTACTGTTGCGTGGTCAAGCAAGAAGCAAACAACAGTTGCAACTTCTTCAAGCGAAGCTGAATATGTAGCGTTGAGTGCTGCAGCATCGGAAGCAATATGGCTAGTCGGTGTTCTAGGCGATCTCGGTGAGTTGAACATTGAACCAATTACCATATACGAGGACAACCGTGGATGCATTGGTATGACCAAGAACTTCGAGAGTAAGAGATCCATACACATCGACATTAAACACCATTTTCTTCGTGATCATGTCGCTGCTGGTAAGCTATTGGTGGAGCCGATTGCCAGCAACAACCAGTTGGCTGACTTCTTCACTAAATCGTTGGACGTCGGACGATTTGAGGAACTTCGGACGATGCTGGGAGTATCCAAGCGAGAGGGGGTTAAATCAAAGTAGTCGTTGGATTACCTGACCTGGTAACTCCTGTTATTTTTCGCTGTCATTCCAATTCAAGAGCTCGATGTGAGCAATTCAAGTTTCCTTTAATAAAACATTCTTTTGTTCGTTAAGTCTCGGCATGTTAATTATTGCCCGCCCTGTCCACGTACTTCCTTCACGGACCAACTGTGTCCACAGCGACGCACAGCTAAAACTTGGTGCTATGTCCACTCATAGTTTGGATTTTCTCGAATCCATCTACTTAGATTCAGCGTCTACCCAGAGACGGCAGGTACAATCATACTCTATGTCTCAAGAAGTAGAGAAATTTTCCACCCGAAAAATTCCTAGACCGGACAGGGAATCGAACCCAGCCATATCCAACATGGTCTTGCCTTGTAGCTGCGCCTTTACTGACTGAGCTAAGGGAGGCCCCCAGAGGTTGGATTTACTTAGACCCAACTCTGAAGAACTGAAGAACGGTTCGGTGTTCTTGCTGTGAGCTTCAGATACTTCGTAGATTTCCTTCAAGTATCGGTCGGCACCAACCAGGTTTGTTCCGTTGTCCGACCAGATTAGTAGTACCCTCGGCGAGCAATCATTCGCTTGAATGCTGCCATGAAAGTATCCGTAGACAGGTCACCTGCGACTTCCAAGTGAACTGCCTTGCACGAGAGGCATACAAAGACCACGATATATCCCTTCGAGCAACGTACCGGGCCGGCATAATCTCGAGTCCAACATGGTTAAACGGTCGACATGCTGTTACGCGCGCCGCTAGTAGACTTCCCATCAATTGCTGCGACATCTTCGCTTTGTGTCGGCAGCACTTGACGCAATTCCGGATCACTTGCTTGATGACATGTTGGCAGCCTTGGATCCAGTAGGTCTGATTGATTGTGGCTGTCAAGAGTGTGGAACCCGCGTGACGGTTCCGTAGGTGCATCTCTTCCACCAGCAATCTCGTAAGACGATCACGAATAGGACCAGAACGTTTCTCGTAGTGTGTTAATGCCTTCGATCCCAGGTTGTAGATAAACTGCTTCACGCACGTCAACTGTCGGCAGGCTGCGCCGAAGCTTCTCGATTTCGTACGTCGTTGCTGGAACGCTAACAGTAATGTTTAGGAATTGGAATCGCTTCCGTACCTCCAGTGTAGTTTTATCGTGTTCTTCGGACAAGACACTTCGTTTCCAGGTTGCCGGATCCTCCGCCATCCACTTCGGTCCTTTCCACCACAGAGGACGATCGACTAGTTCTGTAGGAGATATCCGCCAATCCGACGGATTTTCAGTCGATGCAACATGATCCCAATGCTTACGTGGAAGAATCTCAAGTATCGAAGATATTCTATTAGTCACGTAAGTGTTCCATTTAAGCGGATGTCCTGACAGCCACTGCAGGACTATGGTCGAATCCGTCCAGGCGAACCGGTCTACCGGCCTCCTCAGAAGCGTCAGCAAAGCCATGTTGTTCGATGTGGTTGTTGTAATTCGCTGCCCATCTTGGAATCCTGATCTTCTCCAGGTGGGGCCGGTTTTCCTTTCAAATCGACCCACATTTCTTCAACGACAGGAGGTAGCGGATCGTGCCAGTTTAGGTAGTACAACCAGCAATGTTGAAATAGAATTTTAGCTCGAACGATGACCGGCGCAAACCACCCGAATGGATCGAACAGTCTGGCGGAATCCGACAATAGCTGGTGCTTTGTATCTGCAGATTTACCTTGAGTGTGAAGACGTCTATTTCAGGAATCCAATGAATTCCCAGGGCTTTCACCGAATTGCGTTCATCCGGAAACTGTATCTGTACTGCGGTAATGCTGACCTCAGGTAGCGACTTCAGAACCGCCGCCGAATTGGAACTCCATTTCCGTAATGTAAATCCAGCACTCTCCATGACCTCGTTGATCTCCTTGATCAAACGATTTTGCTCCCGATGTAAAATCGTCGACGTATGTATTCTTCATGATCCGTTCAGGTGCTTCAGGATACTTCCCTTTGTATTCTTCCGCTGCCATCTTGTCAGAGTTCTTGAGTCCATATGTCACCGTGCGAAGCCAGAAGTGTTGTATCGGCTTGTCCGGTGAGCTTCTCCATCTAGTATCACGTAGAACAAAACGTCCAATGTAACACTCATTGAGTCTGTCATTGAGAAAAATCGTCCAACGTAACATGTCCGTAGTACAGCTCGACTAGTCAAAACTGAGTCATTCTCCCATCTGCTCGATAGCGTTCAGGTTCAATTCCTTTCGTAGAACCTGTTGACCTTCTTGGCATTACACGCAGAGCAGAAGGGAAGTGCAAACAAATTGGTGAATCAAAAAGTGGTACGTTTTTCTGCTCAAAGATGTCTTCTGTACTGATAACAAAAAGCGCGTGCTTAGCTGGCAAATTACCCTACATATATCCATATTTGTACGAACTAAAACCAAACATCCTTTTCCTCACTTCCAGTAATCAACGTCCTGACGGGTGAATCCCAGGGCAAGAACAAGCTCACCAAAGGCCGCCGGAGCTCGCAGCAGATCTTCGGTGTGAACAATGTCGGCCCGAACAACAACAACATCTACGTACCGGGCCCGCTGATGCCGAACAACAATAACAACAACGTCAACAGTGTGCAGCAAAAGTTCGGCAACATCAAGGTGACCGCCTCGATGGGTGGCCTCGGCCACGAGGGCAAATACACCCCCAGCAACAAGATCCCGAACCTGGCTCAGAAGTTTGTGAACCTATCGCTGCAGAGCGAACAACCCAACATCCTAAATCCAACCATCAGCGTCCTGATGATGGCCAACAACAAGAATCAACTGCACCAACAACAACAGCAGCAGGCAATGGCCATGCCGATGAAGCCATCCAATCTGAACCTGGCGGCTGCTAACGAGCGCCAGAACAGCAACAGCCATGGCAACTACGTGGACATCGAAACGATAGACCAGATCCTGATGCAGCAAAGCGAAGCGGACAAGGCAGCGCACCAGTATCGCATCCAGCAGCAGCTTCAGCAAGCCCAACAGCAGCAACACCTGCGCCAGCAGTACATTTCCAACTTCGAACGGAAGTACCCCTATAACCAACTGCATCACAGCTCCAACAATAACAACCTCCGCAACGGATTCGAAAACTACGGTAACCTTCTGCGGAACAACAGCCCCACGATGGCAGCAGCTTCCAGTAATGTCAACCTCGCCAACGAACCGCAATCTCCCTTCGCCCGGCAATTCTCAGCCCGTCAACAACTCCCTCCTCCGAAAAACGACCACTACCACATCTACGAGAACCCAACGCAGATCAACCGCTCCGAGTCCCCTATCTACAGCAATACCAATTCTGCCAACATCTACCAGAGCTACAGCAACAATTCCTCGCATCAATCCCTCTTTTCGAATCTAACCAACACCTCCAGCAACGTGGCCGCTGTATCTTCCTCGATAAGCTATCTAGCCGCTCGGGCTCAACAGCCTCAGCCCCAGCAACCGCTCTACTCGAATGTGGAGAACAATGGCATGACCTACGGAGAAGCTCTGCTACACAACGCTCGCCACGGTTCCACCAACACCGTTCAACAACAGCACCAGCAACCGACTCCGGAGAGTAGCTCTTCGGCGACGGAGGAGGAACTCCCACTGCCACCGGGCTGGTCCGTCGACTATACGCTTCGAGGTCGGAAGTACTACATCGACCACAACACCAAGACTACCCATTGGTCTCACCCGCTGGAACGGGAAGGGCTGCCGACCGGTTGGGAGCGGCACGAGTCCGCCCAGCATGGGACTTTCTACTACAAGTCAGTACCTTCCACGTTCCGGTACCAAATGGATTTTTTAATCGATCTTTGGGGGGCTTTTTCAGTTGCATCACCGGACAGGCACAGGACAGCCATCCGTATTTGACGTCGTGCTATCTGCATCACGCTACGCCGGTCGAGATCCCGCGACCACTGATAGCCACCCATACGCACTACACGCCACACAGTGCCCTGGTGCCGGCGAACCCGTACCTCCTGGAGGCCGTTCCCGAGTGGTTGGAGTTTTACGCCAAGTGTAAGTGGGATTGAGTCAAGAGTTTCCGTGATTGGGGAATATATGTTATGACAATTTCAGCCTCTCCCGAGAACGATCACAAACTGAAGTGGGACATGTTCCAGTTGCAGCAGCTGGAAAGCATAGCCGGTATGCTGACCAAGCTGTTCCGACAGGAGTGTCACATGATTGTGGTGAAGTACGAAACGTTGAGGTGAGTTTTTATTTATATTTCGGAAATCTGTGTCATACTCGTCAATTAGATCCTAGGTAGGTGAAAGGTCTCAAAGATATTAGGCATGATTGGATAGGATCCCAATTCTCAGAACCTTGATAATTTACTGAATTTCCGGAATATTAAAGATTATTCTTGGCTCTTACCTAATCGTAAATTATTTTCCTAGTCTGAGAACCTCTCGTTTTCTCAGAATTTTGAAAACGATGATAAAACTTAAAGCCCAAAACGAAATCCTATTGTTCGCTATCTACTTTCTATGCACAATTTTCACACTGCCGTACTATGACGGAACTACCTACTTTCAGCTCCTCATCTATCGTATAAATATTACTTTTAGCGTTAGCATCTCCAACCATGCAAATCGTTAACTTCACGCACGAAGTAATAAAACATGATTAGTTAAAGTCAATAGAGGATGTTTGCTGGTAGAACAGGAGTTCCAGGGGGAACGACACTCATTCAGATGCATTTTATTTCAAAAAAAGACTTGGCAGCGCTCGAATAGATCGGAATATACAGAAGGATAAACAAATGATCAGGACTCAGGACAGTAGAGAGGGATGCATACAAAGTAGAAAGGGATGAAATTTTGATTCTTTTTTTCGTTGATATGGATGAGAATGCGGATTTGAGGATCAAATGGATGTGTCGATCCTCCTGCGCAGTTCTGCTTACAGAATTCAAAGGAAAAACGGTGCTTCAGGTTTGAAGGAACAAAGTGGAATGAACGTTTATTCTGTAAATACTTGCTAACGTTACAAAATCGCGGGTTGGGTTTTCACTCCGCCCCAATCCGCGATGCCTAAAAATTGTCGTAACTTAGCTTGCTTCAAAAGGGTCATTGGTTTCGTGAATCCACCCGCAGGTTGGTTTGCTGTTAAGATGTATTCAAGCTACACTGTTTGCTGGTCCAATGCTTCGTTTACAAAATGTTAGTGAATACCTACTAACATGCTTCGCTCTTGGATTTTATTTTATTTTATTTTATTTTTTTTTATTTATTTGTCGTCAATCAGTGTAGACCGTTTTACAATAGTGCTGTTGCCTTACATGCTATTTTAAAACATACGTTTTATTTGAAATTGTCAGCAAATGTAGACTGCATATACAAATATCTAAAAAAATAAAAATTGTTTTAAACTTAACGAGATGAAATCCTAGCAGTTAGTGTTCTCCTTACTGTATCTTTAGACATCGTTAGATCTATATGCTCACAATAATTATTATACACTCTCATCATTCTATTAATTGGTCCATTTTTACCATAATTCGTTCTGTGAGGTGACAGTTGAAATACATTTCGAGTTCTTAACATGCGTGATGGTACGTAAAAATTTAATCTTGCTAATATTTTTTCTGAATTTACGCGTTGTGAGATAATATCATTGACAAAGGAAATCATGGAAATTTCTCTTCGTTTCTTAAGTGTTTCAATGTTTATCAACATGCAACGGGACTCATAAGAAGGAAGGGGAAAAGAGGTCCAGCCTAGTTTCCTAAGAGCAAATAACAAAAACTGTTTTTGAACTGATTCCATACGATTTATATAAGTTTCATGGTATGGAGCCCAAACCACACTGCAGTATTCGAGAATTGATCTCACGTAAGCTATATAAAGTGTTTTGATGGTATATGGGTCTTTAAAATGATAACTAAATCTTTTTATGAATCCCAACATATTATTTGCTTTGTGAATTGTGGTATTCACATGATCTACAAATGTCAACTTCGAGTCAAGAACCATTGTTCGCGATGCTGATTGCCGACTGATTATCGCAGTAGATTGGCATTGCTTCAACTTCTGTTAGCTCGGAACGCAGATTCTTCCACCATATCGCCTCTTGAATGGCCCGCGAAAGTGCCATAAATTCCGCCTCGCGTGATGAAAGGGCTACGGTTGATTGCTTCTTCACATTCCAGGATATAGCAACCCCTTGCATGGTGAACAAGTAATCCGTTGTCGATCTTCTGTCATCAGGATCTCCTCCCCAATTGACATCGCTATACCCTTGAAGTCTTCCAGTTTCGTCCTTACTTAGTATACAGCAACATTTTCTGCGCTGTTCCCTTCAGGTATCGAATGATACGCTTGATTGCTTCCCAATGTTGTCTACCAGAGTTGGCAGAAAATTGGCTCAAAGCATTCACAGCGTACGCAATATCTGGTCGACTAGTTGGCGCTACATATGACAAACAGCCAACTGCTTTCTTGAAGGGTACTCTTGACATCTGTGCTGCCTCCTCAGCCGATCTACATGTGATCGTTGCAGTCCAAATTCTCGCAATATTGCATCCAGTTTCCTGTTACATACAGCGCTTTTTTGAGTCTGCACACCCTGCCGTTGACCTTGTCGAATCCTTCCGGCTGCATCATGTCCAATTCTTCATCGCCCAGCTCACCCTGCAGGAACGCAGTGACCACATCCATCTGGTCCAGATCGAAATCGATCTTCACTGCCAGTGCCATGAGGTAGCGAATTGTTGAATAGCGTACTACCGGAGAATATTCATCTTCATAGTCGATTCCTGGTTTCTGCGAGCAACCCTTCACCACAAGTCTCGCTCTTTGTATCGCTGTATCTTGCGTCCAACGATGTGATTTCTTCCTTCATCGCTTGTATCCACAGCTTTCGATTAGGTCGCCGCATGACCTCGTCGTAGGATTGTGGATCGTCCTCCATGGAAACATCGATCGTTGATGAATCGGATGGCTGGGTGAGAAAATCATCACTAGAAAAGGAACCGTAACTAACAAAATCATCATACTTGCCTGGGAATACGCGCTCCCGACCGCTGCGCCTCAACCCTTGTTGACTTGCTTCAACTGGTTCGTTGCAGGCATCTTCGAAATCGTCACATCCCGACTGGTTATTTTTGTATCCTATTATATTTCTCCACTCCGGGACTTTACGGAGCAAAATCAAAAACTTCTCTGCTTCATTTGATGTTTCAGACTGGAATGCCTTTCCTCTTTATTTTTCATACGATCAGACCTTGTCTACCTGATCCAACTGTCATACGTAACATCGTATGGTGTTTTCGTTTAACGACATTTATCGTTTGCACTCTAAATCATCCCTTGGTATCTTCACAATATCCAATGAAGACGCCTTTGGATCGAACTTTTTACGCTTCATTGTCGGAACATGGACCAGCAAGCTTGAGCCGAAAACTCATAAATGCTTCAAGCTTGGCTTTCTCCCTATCCATACTTCTTCAGGAGTCTTCCCTCCGATGGACATAGCAGGAGAGCAAGTATGCTGCCGCTTCTGCCCAAAATTCCTTCCTTAATCGTGCATCGTTTAGTAGCCTTCTTCACCAATATGCGGTTCATCCTTTCCGCCGTGTTCCCCTCCATTGTCGGTTAAAAGAATCTTGATTTTCTTACCCGTCTGTCGCTCAGCCTTTGCTTGAAACGATTTGAACGCCTTAAACGCTTGATTCTTTGTTTGCAGTAAATAGACAACAACTCGCTTGCTTGCTTCGTCCACAAACGTGATGAAAATTTTATATTTAATAACGATTGCCACCCAACGACGGAACCTCTACCGGCCCACACAGGTCGGAATGTACAAGCTCCAGAACCTTTGATGTTCTTGTTTCACTTCTCTGGAATGGTAGTCGAGCTTGTTCGCCTTTTGAACACGCAGTGCTTGCCATATGCCATATGCCAGCCGGTTGTTTGAAAAATCAACATCCTCGTACGATTGCTTGAGCTGCTACAAACTAGCCTCGTTCAAGTGGCCCAATCGTCGATGCCACAACTCGATGTCGTTGGTAAGAAATGACCGTTCCGATTCTTCCACACAGTACACAGTTTGCCTTCTTCGACTCCATGGATTATCAATTCACCATCATCATCTCTAGCACCTCGCTTTTGTCTGTCGAGGAAATAACTTTATGGCCTCGTTTGCACATCGTACTGACAGTGGGTTTGTTGCTAAGTCCGGGATCTTCAGAACATCATGAACATCAATGGAATCGTCCAGCTTCGGCAGAACGACGGTACTTCTCGCCACGGCCTTCATAGAACCATTGTTTGCCGTACCAACGTCGTGGTTGTGCCATGTATGTGGCACGACGCTCCCGAGTCAATATACCACGCCTTGCTCTTGACACCACCCATTGCAAAAATGCTGCAGAGCTCTTTCGGCTTTTACTTCATCTTTTCGAGACATCTAGCAGCGAAATGGCCAAGCTTACCACAATTGAAACACGTCTTCTCAGCCTTCTCTGACTACGTCTTCTTATATAGGACCTTAGCTTTGCCACACGAGTACAATACTCCATTGTCGCTGCATGTAATGGGACCTTTTTCTAGCTTGACGTCTTGCAAAATCTTGGCTTTGACCAAATCCGATGACAATTCCCATGATCATCGGCTTGTAATATTCTGGCAATCCCATCAGGAGCGACGCGACTAACCACAAATCATCCACCTTTAAACCAATCGTCGAAAGCTTGTGGCTGGTGACGTAGCCAGGTTTCGAGCTAGGGAGGGGCGAAAAAAAATTTAGTATGGAAAATTTGGCCGAATGCCATTTTACCGAAAGCCTTTGTGTTGCTGAGTTTATCCTTTATTACGAGTGAAAACGAAGTGAAGTGATCACTTCTAGATAGAGCTGGCATTAGGGCACAACAGCTTTTGTAAACAATGACTTATCTCGATGATTTCTCGAAAGTCATGCCTCTCCATGGCAAAAAGATATCACTATCGAGTAGAGGAAGATTTCTTATATAGGATGGATATGTTGGTTTGAGTTGACGTGCCGTGAATTCCTAGAAATCAACGAGAGAAGTCATTATTTACGAAGGCCCCCTAATTAACCACTTCATTCGAGCAGATAAAATGACGTTTACTACCACTTGAACTTTGAAATGAAACATTATTTTGAGATTTTTTCTTCTAGAACCTCGAAAAAAGTAGCCAACATTTGTGCGTTTCACAAAAAAATAGAAATAAGTTGGTCCAGTTTTGTGAAATCGCTGGTAGAAAGTCACGCCAAAACTGCTTGACAAAGTGGTCAATTCTAGCTCTATCTAGACTTGTCACTCACGTTGAAGTGATTCAATGTTCTTTATATAAGGTCCGGGCCAACAGGCTTATTGGTGTTAGTGAAATGTGCAAACGTTTAGTGATGTTAGTATTTCATTGCAATGTTTTTTTCTTTTTACACGAAACAGCTGTTAGCAGTGACGTAAATCTCACTGTTCGCAGTATGGAATGTTATGATAGAGTGACGTCTTCACTTGAGTGCTCAGCAATGTTTACAATATTTTTGCTTCTAACACCAGCAAGCTGCCTGTTGGCTCGGACCTTATATAAATGTCATTGGAAGTGATTGCCGTGTAAATCAAGTGGGAATCAATGACATTTATATAAGGTCCGGGCCAACAGGCAGCTTGATGGTGTTAGAAGCAAAAATATTGTAAACATTGCTGAGCACTCAAGTGAAGACGTGACTCTACTATAACATTCCATATTGCGAATCATCCGCATTGCAAATGCTCAAGTTGAATAGTTTTCACAGCCCTTTAACATATCTATGGCCGGCATAGCTACGGAACCCGTCGTAACTCGAACGCTTCCTGCTTCAGTTCGACTTCCGCTTCTGCTGTTTCAACACCTCCAGTTGACATATTGAAAACTTATATCCTTTTCTGTTAGAGCAACCGTACCAATGAGTAAATAAGGCACATTTACCAACCTCTACCATAACGCTACTTTCGTACCGGGGGTTGCTTTTCAGGTGGGGGAAATAGCAATCCACCTTGGGAAGTAGTGAGTTCATAAATTTAGCAACCTGGTAGCAACGTATCAGACGGTTGCTATTTTGAATAACGTCAAAAGTTTGTTTTGCCGGTGTGGAAAACGGTAACTTAAATTATGACTCTGATAGCAACGACCGGTATGGAGAGGAGTGATTAAGCCAAAATGGAAACGCTGTGCGTAAGTAAAATAGTGCCGCAAATGGCAACGACTATAGTGCGGTTGCTCTTAGGTCCTGGGCCCATAACAAAATCGCGGGTTGCTTGGTTTTCAGTTCTCATTAACTTGTTCTTACTTACAGTACGGCCACCAATTTCAACCTTCCAGTTTTAAGTACACGAAAAATTGGCAAAAGTGATTTTCAGGTGATAAAAAATGGCAAAAACGGAAACCTTAATTGAATTGGTTCGAAACTATTTTTTTTTTTCAAACATGTCTGAACTTGTCTAAATTTAATTTACTGCTCCCTGAAATTTGATCAAGTTCTCAAACTATCATTGGAATTTCTACGATAATCCCATCTACAAAACTCGCTGAATTCCTCCGAAATTCTCCAAATTCTAGCAGAGCTTCTATGTAGTTCCAACAACTTCTACAAAAATCCTTGTTCTACTTGGAATTCGCTCAACTTGTACAAAGATCGGTAAACTGCTATTCATATAAGCTTCCGGAGGAGAACTCTAATGTATTTGTGAGGATAGTTGATCACCCACAATTTGTACAATTGCATATGCTATGCTAAATCTAAGGAATATGTCAGTAGAACTACATTTATTTATAAGGAGAATTTAGAAACTGTATGTTGAATTCCAAGGAAAGGAGAAAATCCAAAGCGATTCTATTTCTAGTTCTCAGTTTTGAGAATAATTCGATTGAATCTTTTAGAAGTATGATAAATTAATTCAAATGTGAGTTCCGGAGAAGCATTTAGCCGAGCTAACTAAAAATTCCTGAGATAATTCATCTGAAATACCGGGAGAATACTAAGAGCGAACTCAATAGACTGTCCGAGAGTTCAAAATTCTAAAAAGATACCAGCATGCTCAGAAATTATCTCAAACACCCAAGACTCCAGTACACAGCAAAAAAAAATGTAATATCGATCAACGTAATTCAAGCTGATGTATGAAATAATGATGTAATAGCAAAAAGCAGATACAATTTTACATCAATGGATGTAATTTTGTTCGCAAAATCGATGTACATCGTACAATGTGATATTACACAACCGAGGGATTGACCTGGTTGCAGCAGTTTCGATGTAATATTCAACAACTTTTTTTGCTGTGTATGATCATTCTTCCGGAAATATTTAACAGCTCAGCACGGCACAGGTATAAAGTTCTTCACATTTCCCTGAAGTTCTATGGAATTCCTTGATATTCTATGAACTTCCTTGAACTTTCACAAACTCTTCGGGAGATATGTTTTTCAATCTTCTGAAAAACTGAAGTTCTGTCTCGAGTTCTGTGATCTTCCCTTATGTTTTGCAAATTTCTCTGATGATCTATCAACATTTCTTAAGTTCTGTGAACCTCTTTGAAATTCTACCATGTTTTTGATGATCTACGAATTGTCCTGAAGTTTTTCAAATTTCTCTGAAGTTATGCGATTTTCCCTGGTGTTCTGTTTATGAAATTTCCCGAATATCTGCAATTTTTTCTGATGATATGCATTCCAGGGGAAATTAAGTTTTGTCATTTTTTCTAAAGATAGACAAACTTTCTTTAAAATTTCATGAACTACCGTGATCACCAGTGGTGAGAAATCTGTAATATCTAACAAAACTGTAAACAAATATCACTAAAATGAAGCAAATTGCCAAAATACTTCAACGCATTTTTCACTGCTTGTAATGAAACTCACAAAAGCGCCTCTTCTTCATCCGACGACGAATCCATTGCTCACGATCGCTACGACGGTACGAAAAAACTGCCGCTCCGATGTGGGTACCCACGCGAATTTAGCTACCGCTGCCGCGGCGTAAAAAACGCGCCAGTTTGGGTTGTTTTCGAATTGACGAGCACAATTTGCGTGAATCATGCTTTCCTACACGGTTAGAAAAAAGTACCCAAAATTAAGTTCTATTCACTCATCTCGGCACTATAGTGCAGGAACCCAAAAGTAGGTAAAGCGGGTCAAAGTAAATTTCATTTACTTGTGTGCAATTCGTATGGAATTTTCCACTGGCTTTTTAACCAAAAGTAAGTTAGTTGTACCCAACAGTAGGTAAATATGATTATACTCAACGTTGGGTTCCCACACTTTACTACCCTTGTTGGGTGGTTTTGCTCCTCCGTTTTTGACAACATTAGAAGGAGAAAAGGAGACAAACTAGTCAAAAGTAGGTAAAAGTGAACTTTCCGTTGGGTACTTTTTTCTTACCGTGTATAACGTTACCTAAAAAATTATATCTATGTGCCAAGCTTAATGATATAGGAACTGACAAATTAGCACCAGAGAAACTTGGCTTCACTCGAGTTGTTTGCAGATGACAGTCATTGCAGTCTTAATGAAGATGGATTGTTGAAAGCATCAAAAATATAGGCATCTATCGATTCACTGTAGTTCAACCAAGGGGGGAGGTGGCTGTCAAATACGAACAATCGTCGCCTACCTCGCATGCCTCGCATAACTGGCTCCAAACGTAAACAAGCCATAAGAAACTTACAGCGTTTGTTTACGTTTGGAACCAGTTTCATACAAGAATGATCAGTAGGCTGATTTGACAGCACGTCCCCCCCCCCCAGAGTTCAACCATAGAGGTAACTCTAAGACCACTGGGTCCCGAAGAAAATCATTATTATTTTTGGCTCAGACAGTACAAGAATAACGGTCCCAAGAAGTCCCAAGCTATTTCACTCACCCCTGCATGTTCTGCATGAATCCACACACCCCTGATGTTATCTGTCAAACTTTCATAGCGAATCAAAACAAACATAGTGTAGTGAAGGGTGATACGGTCAAAATTTGGTCAATATCAACTTGACGTATTTCTTTCAATTTTGCATTTAAAAAACCTGAACACCCCTCATTTTGAAGGTGTGTGTGTGTAGAATGTTGCTCCTATTTTGATTTTGGAATTCACTCTTCAGTTGTCAAAATGCCGTCCAAGCAAGAAGAGCAGCGTATCAAAATTTTGCTCGCGCATCGCGAAAATCCGAGCTACTCGCACGCAAAGTTGGCAAAATCGCTAAAAGTTGCTAAATCAACCGTTACAAATGTAATTAAAGTGTTTGGGGAACGTTTGTCGACAGCCAGGAAGTCTGGATCGGGGGAAAATCGAAAACCGGAAGCCGCTGAGACGACAAAGAGAGTTGCCGGTAGTTTCAAGCGAAACCCTAACCTCTCTCTCCGAGATGCCGCAAATAAGCTGGGTGTATCGTCTACAACCGTGCATCGAGCCAAAAAACGAGCCGGACTGTCGACTTACAAGAAGGTAGTGACTTCAAATCGCGATGATAAACAAAATACGACGGCCAAAGCGCGATCCCGGAGGCTGTACACGACGATGCTGACGAAGTTTGACTGCGTGGTAATGGACGACGAAACCTACGTCAAAGCCGACTACAAGCAGCTTCCGGGACAGGAGTTTTATACGGCAAAAGGAAGGGGAAAGGTAGCAGATGTTTTCAAGCACATGAAACTGTCAAAGTTCGCAAAGAAATATCTGGTTTGGCAAGCCATCTGTACCTGTGGCTTGAAGAGCAGCATTTTCATAGCTTCCGGGACTGTCAACCAAGAAATTTACGTGAAAGAGTGTTTGAATAAACGTCTGCTGCCTTTCCTGAAGAAACACGGTTGTTCCGTACTGTTTTGGCCGGATTTGGCATCTTGCCATTACGGTAAAAAGGCCATGGAGTGGTACGCCGCCAACAACGTGCAGGTGGTTCCCAAGGACAAGAACCATCCCAACACGCCAGAGCTCCGCCCAATTGAGAAATACTGGGCTATTGTCAAGCGGAACCTAAAGAAGACCAAAAAAACTGCTAAGGGCGAGCAGCAGTTCAAGGCAAACTGGCTTTCTGATGGCAGGGGTCAAGCGTAAGGCCCGGCAATTCGGATTTGGAAAAGCGGAAGCCTAACTGAATATTTTTCCTGAATTTTATACTAATTGAACTTGAAAAAGAAATTTAATTTGATTTTTTAAATAAACGATTTCACCGATTTACACGCGTTTTCCCTTGACCAAATTTTGACCGTATCACCCTTTAATGGCGGTAAGCTCCAACTCGGATTAACTTTTAATACCGTCCCTGTTTGTATGATCTGAAAAATGTTTGCTCAGAGTTATATTGATTAACTCTGATGTCGACATCAAACCAGCCGGACATCCTTGATCGGGATTTAATCCGAGGATAATACCGGTTGGAGCTTACCACCATAATAGAATTCCAACTAGAATAGGGTACGTTAATCGTTTGCTTGGGACCAATAGGCTACTAAAGTGGTGAGACAATTTAAAATCGTTAGTTTCGTATTGATTGTTGGTTCAACGGAACAACAACAACAAGAATACATACGAAATTCTCTTATTTATTTTTATTTACACGGCGAATGAGAACGACTCAAATTTGAGTTTAGTTCACTCATAATCGCCGTTAATTTGCCTCATGTTTTCCCAGCATTTTCCAGGATTTTCCAGGGAAAAATTCCCGAATTTGAGAAAAGTAAAGATTGGATTCACTCAGCTATTGGTACTACTACTCCGAGACTGAATAAACATTTCGTCAATTTCCTCATTTTCCGGCAGATTTTTTAGGTTTTCCACAGGAAACCATGAGACAAATTTTACTCATCGCTGAGTTCCTGCACTTTTGGCGATTATGAGTGAACTAAACTCAAATTTGAGTCGTTCTCATTCGCCATGACCTTTTTTTCTGGAAACGCTGAACATTAGGTACACGCTAAGAATAAACTACCCAAATTTTGGTGATCGATTCACCCTGAACAAAAAAAAAACGACCTAAATGCTACGGAAGGCGATGAACTTCCACCATGATTTTCAGTTAAATAATATTTTCACAATTTCCCTTCCAGGATAGCGATCCGCTCGATGATGGAGGAGAAGAAGCGCTTAGCCTATCTCACCAACAACGATTCAAACGCTTAAAAGTGGTTCCACTTTTTCCACCATCGTTCGCCGGCCGGAAAATCAACAGTCCTCCTTATTCTGCGAGTCACGTGACTCTCTGTCACCTTATGTATGGTGACTCTCTGTGTAAATCAAATGGAGAGTCACCTTACACGTGTAGTCGCTATATTCATAGTCTGGCGGATAGAATTTCGATCTATCAAAAATCGGAACCAATTCAATATATTTTAGACCAACAATCGAAAAGGTACTATCAACTTTTATAAACAAAACGTTGATTAATCTTTCGTCGCCAATAGAACGCGGCATTATCGGATAGGGGAAACTTTCCTCAACCCAAAGATGATGTTAGTCGTAACTCTTTTCTGTTGTTGGTCGTGATTTGCTCAATTGGTTCCGCTATTTGACAGCTCAATTGGTTCCCGAGATTCTATCCGCCAGATTATGAATATAGTGACTATACTCACACGATGTGACAATTGTCACCTCACCGATGAGAGAGAGAGAGTCGCGTGACTCGCAGAATAGGGGGGAATATCCCGCGACCCGCACCAACATACGCTTCACGAGACGGTCGACTTTGTGTTTAAGCAATCTTCTTCATTTCGCTGATAAAAAGTACATAGTTTACTAAAATTCTCAAGTCCCGTACACATGCAAAAACGGGGAAGGGTACACGCGTTGATGAGATTACTCTGTTTATTACTCGTTCTATTAGAAACACTACCGTGCTTATTTAGTAGTTTATATTTACCTATTTTAGGAGATACTTCACCGTTGAGCTATGAAAGGAAAAGTAACATTTTTCACGATCGGAAAATTGTGATATACAGACAGTTCCTTCGATAATAACTCCATACACATTTAAATGGCGATCCCGCACTATCATCATCATTCGCTTTTGTTTCTTGATTGTTAAGAGAGCAATGCTTCATCAAATTCATATCATAGAAAATGTAATCGATGCATTAGACAGCAAAACAGTGCCTTCCATTTAACATCAGCAATTGACTGATTCGCCACATAGACAAAATTATAGCTTTGTTTCTTTATTTTATCATCAAAGTAAACCTATTAGATAGCATTAAAATTTATATCTACAAAAGGAAAAATCTGCAGTCGGGAATAGTTGCATTATTCACTTCGAAACATCCTTCGGTTGACTACCATCCGGTCGGACGACTTCATTGTCCTTCAGGTCGTACTCGTCCGTTTTGGAGAGGCCGGAAAACTTCATCACGTGAGCATTTGGCATGCTCAGCTGCTTCGCGAATCTTATTGCTACGGAAAGAAGTAACGGTAGGTTGATTTTGGATCATCATGGAATATTAGAAACAGCATCAGACCTTGCGGCATGGATGCTTCCTCTTCCGTCTTGTAGCCGTAGAACTTGGCCCAATCATTCCGGCCGGTGTAGATCATGTAACCGACCCAGCCGAGCGCGTTCCAGGCCACGATGCTGTACACGATACTGAGTCGTCCCTTCCAGATGGCAGCCTTGTCCACCGGTAGAGGATTCATCCGGCGTCGGATCCACCGCCGAAGCCATCGTGGCTGAGGAAATAGCGTCATTCCGGGGTCCGCAGTACACGGGCAGCTTCGGATGGGTTACTTACCTTGGAATTTTCAGTAATTTCCACGAAAATTCGCGGTATGTAATTTCGAACCAGCAAGAGCAAAATCAAAACAATCTGTAGCGGTGAGGCGACGGCGGCCTTGCATAATCGGAGATGTGAGACGGTATGCTACACTTGACATTGTTGTCAATCAATCAGAGGGCAGCATAAATTCTGACAGATCATGGCAAAACATCAGCAGCGTTCGAAATCAAAACAATGCCCGTCGACTGCCAGAAACCACGCGTTCCTCAGAATTTCCTTGTTTTATCGTAAGTTTTCGACATTTTTCTGTAGTGTTCAATAAATAGAAAAGTGAAAAGAGCAATAGAAACACCGTTCCGGTGCCAACGGACATGGATTTTGCCAAAAACATACTGCACAAGTATGGTTGGAGAGAAGGTAAGGTTTTTCGCTTCTGATGGAGTTAGATTTTTTTTTCATGAAGGCTTAACCTGTTGTGGATCGAAAATATTATTGAAATAAAAAAAACTTAGAAGTGTACAATCTTTGCAATCGTTGTGAATTACTTCAGAAGATCCAAATGAAAAAGATTGGTGCATAGTTTTTAGTTCAAACAAGAACTTAACGCCTGTTGTTAACTTGGAACACTTGGTAGACCCCTAATTAGGGATTTTCTAAACCTGTAACATTTTTGCATTCTTCGTATATTGTGTGGCAAGCCCTATAGGAAGTCGAGGTATATTTCCAGGTGGGAATGGGATTCGAATCCGACTACCTTCGCTCGAAAGTGGGAACTATGCATGGTAATTTAATTAAATCTTTAGTCTAGAGGCTTTTTGGACATGGGAAATCCTAGACAGGACCACTTATAGCGTTTTCATGAGTACAAATCTCATCATCCAGATGCCGTACAGACTGGTACATTTAACTCGATGTTTGTTTCTGTGGTATCAAGACTAATAAAAACAAATAACATACCCGAACGATAACCCAAATGATAGAACTATTCAACACATGGTTTGGATGATACCCTGAACACATCTTTAAGCAAAATAACCATACACATTTTATTAAGTGTATCCCACTGAACTACCTAATCCAACAAGACCTCGGGATAAGCTCGACAAGCAGGGATGTTACTCATGACCTTTTCATTACTTTTTAATATAGAATGCTTATAACGAAGACTTCAAACGTTCCAGACCGAGTTACAGACAATTTAAAGGAGTTTGCTGGCGTTGCGGACGGAGCAGGTTCTAGAAGATTTCCGATAATGTGCTGAAAGTTCCAATGACTACGGAGAATTCCGTTTAGAATTCAGAAAATTAATTCCACCAGAACTTTCGTTGGCAGAATCAAAAATCTCCACCGAAATTGACAGGAGGAGGTTCGACAATGTTAGAAAATTCCGCTTAAATCGACTGGAACTTTTGCTTGCAGCATCAAATATCTCCACGGAAATGGAACGGAACCGCCTTCATCAACGTCAAAAAACTACACTAAAATCCTTCGGATCTTTCGTTGGTAGCATCCAAATATCTCTACCGGAATTAACTGGCTCCTAAGGGCCCATGCATTAATTATGTCACGCTAAATCGAGGAGAAATTTACCCCCCTTCCCCCTATCGTGATGTTCCTATACCTAATGCATTGCTTGTCATAAAATCTTAGAACCCCCCCTCCACCCTTCTTGTATCTTTGTCTTTTCCTTTTTTTAATGTCGGTCCAAGGAACTCCCTACAATGCGATATTGCAGGGACCATCGAGTTATAGAATAACAAAGCCATGAAATCAATTTTTACTATGGTTCTATAACTCGATATCGAGCTGACTGACTGTATAAGGAAACTTTGTAGATGTCCAAGGAATAAATTGAGGAATTCGGCCTCTGTTCCGCAATCTAGAGCCAATCACCAACGGACATCGATTGCCATCCATTGTAGACCATTGATGGCATTCGAATGTGCAGGAAGGCAGCTTCCACACCTGCATAGGATATCGCACCCATTCAACACACATGGACCGGGACCACTGATCGTTCTTGTATGAAATTGGTTCCAAGCGTAAACAAACCATGGAGGTTTTTTATGCAGTGATGCAAAATATCATGACACTCACTCGACACTCGTCAACGCATGAACCGATTATCGCTGTTAGAACGTTTTGTCACGCAGTGAGAGGTAGAGCCATGACCAACAACAATCACCAGTAGTGGTCGCTGCTCACAGGCAATACGTAACACACGCTGCTGATGATGTAAAGCACAACGAAAACAGTGAAGACTTCTGCAGTACGATGATGAGAAAAAGCGAGACGGCAGAAGAAAATGAAAACAATGCCTACGCATTTCAAGTCCGTCTCGGGAGGCGCGACTGTATGAATTACAAATAAAGCTGACAAAATTAAACGGAAGCTGTTGGGCTCACTCACATAAGCAAGCAAAGCAGCAACTGCTTGCTTCAAAACGAGCACAGATGAGTGTCGTGATTGTCGGGAATGACCAGATCGGTGATCGATCACCACCGAAGACGACATTCACCAGTTGCTTTTCACTTCAACTTGATCAACTTGATGGATGGTCATGGAGAGTGGTGCTTCGACAAACACATTGATAGGAATGCACCAATATCGTTACTACCATCAGTTGTTTGACAATCGTGATTGTGATAGGTCGCAGCTCTGTTCTTATGGCTTATTTAAGGCATCTTTAGCGGCGGTCCAATTGGCTGGATTGGTCTAAATTTTTGGAACAGATCCAGACCGAGCCCTTGCACCGGTGGTTAGGCTGGTTTTGAAATGTATTTTTTTAAACCAGTATAGTTCTCGATCTATTTTGAACTGAATTTGGATCAAGGCAATCAAAGTTTCAAACCAGTTTGACAGCTGTCCCACTCGAAGTTTTGTTTTTTTTTTTTCGGTGCTGGGATTTTTCTGCAAAACTGATTTTCTCTGAAACGAGGGCAGTTCCATCAAAGTGGTCATTGCTAGTGAGAAATAATCAACTGCTGTTGATACTAGCGGAGTTCAGTTCTATCGCGCTACCGCTGCTGCTGTTGCTGCCGGCACCGTCGTCACAACTGCGAAAGGATCACAATGGAAGGACCAGGCAGGGAACATCAGGATTATCTGATGGACATTTCAACGAACGCTTCTGTTCTGCAGGTTCTTTTCTATCATTTTCTTACAAAGAAGAGTATATACATACCGCTTGAAAAACCGAGGGCCAATCGACTCAGCTCGACGATATCGGAAAATGTACGTGTGTGTGCATGTGTGTAAATAAATAAATATGCTCATGTATCTCAGCAACCGCTGCCCCGAATTGGACACAACTAGCGCCAATTGAGTGGTACATACAATACTTTCTAAATCGTTAAGCCTGTTCTGGATGTTGCAAACCCATCACATACGACACATGAAATCACCTCATCATGTTTCATGGGGTAGTGACCAGTTTGAACTTTGCAGCCTCTCGGGGTATGGTAATCTGAAGTGCCTTTTCCCCCGCAAGGATATCATAACTTGGCCGATAGAAGTACCGTTGTCTCTTTCCCTCGACTGCAACTAGGTAGTGGTCCGAATCTATGTTCGCACTGCGGTACGTGCGGACGTTGATAATGTCGGAGAAGAATTTCCCGTCGATTAGAACGTGATCGATTTGGTTTTCTGTGTGTTGGTCAGGTGATCTCCAGGTGGCTTTGTGGATATCCTTGCGGGGGAAAAAGGTACTTCGAACTACCATACCCCGGGAGGCTGCAAAGTTCACGCATCGTTGGCCGTTGTCGTTCGATACGGCATGCAGGCTGTTTGGCCCGATTGCCGGTCTATACATTGCCTCCCGTCCTACCTGAGCGTTCATGTCGCCGATGACGATTTTGACGTCCCGTTGCGAACAACCGTTGTACACCTGCTCCAGCTGGGCATAGAACGCTTCTTTGTCGTCGTCGGGTCTCCCTTCGTGTGGGCAGTGCACGTTGATGATACTGTAGTTGAAGAAACGGCCCCTCAACTTGCACATCCTCGCGTTGATCGGCTGCCAACCAATCACGCGTTGGCGCATCTTACCCAGCACTACAAAGCCGGTTCCCAGCTCGTTGGTGGTGCCACAGCTCTGGTAGAAAGTAGCCGCTCGATGCCCGCTTTTCCATACCTTTTGTCCCGTCCAACAACGTTCCTGCAGTGCTACGATTTCGAAGTTGCGTGGTTGAAGTTTGTCATAGATTAACCTATCGCAGCCCGGAAAGCCGAGCGATTTGCAGTTCCATGTTCCGAATGTCCAACCGTAGTCCATATTTCGTCGCGTAGGTCTGTGACGATTGTTCCGATCCGTACTTCATTCTTCAGTATTTGTAACTTTATGTTTTTTCAAGGACGGCTTGTTGGGCCTGTACCAACCCCCTTGTCTCGCCGGGGGACCATCGTGCACAGCTCTGTTTAGAGTCCCACGCTGGTCACGCTAAGGACGGTGATCAGCCGCTCCTAACATGGAGAACAGACGCCGTTTTGAGCCGCACCTCCATGGTGAACAGACGCTCGGGTTTGGTGAAGCATTTTCTCTATCACCGTACGTGGTAACCATACGCCAGTGTTCGCGTCGCACCTCTTCACTTTGCTATTGCCGGACTGGCAACATTGCCCAGGCTACGCCACCCAGCTGTGTCCATGTTTCAGCTGGTAGTCTTTTGTTATCATATGACTCGAGGAGGCGTGAAGTAGGAACTTGTGAGGACCAGGGCTAGGTATTCCGCTCATTCCAGGTTGTCAACTCACCATTTTGTAGCCCAACCCACGTAAGGTACTTCAAGCCATCATCTGGTGAGTCAACCAACCTTTATCTTTTTTGTGGAGTGTGGCGTCCGGTGAGGGCGTCACGGAGTAGTCCTAAGGCTGATGTAATTTGAGTCGAGTTTCGTGACGACTTGCCGAAACTCGTGACTCGTCGATTCCGCTTAAAGCATGCGCGCGTAATTCGACGCTGCAAATAATTGTCACCAGGAGCACATGCCTTGGTAGAGCTGAGCTACCGATTTGTGACGACACCCAACAACACATAACACCGAGCACATTGTGTTTATTCCACTTCTCGCGCGAATCGAGATGACCATTCTCGTTTCCTTCTCGCGTGACAATTCTCACTCTATTCCGAATGTCGACTCGCACGACGCGAGATGTTCATTTTGCATCGAGAGGAAGGATGAATCGACAGCGAAGTGCTGTTCATTTCAAGAAACGTCAAACTGAAAGAGTTCATCGCGGCAGCTATGATAAGGACGTATGCAGTATTTTCTGATAAAACAGTAATTTTATTTTGGTATAAATATCAGTTTTTTCAATAAATAAAATCATAGATACGGATAAACACAATAGAGCACACGTTTTTCTGTCATTTGAGAATTATAGCTTAAGGTTCTAAGTAACTTTCTGTGCCATTTCGATAGCACCACCGGTTATGTAATTTGGTCCTTTTTTGAGAGAGGTGGAGGTTTGATGTTGTTAATTCGAAGATCTGATTTTTGTGTGAATCAACCAATCGTGGTCAAACCCGGTGTTTAGTGGAGTTTTCTGCTTTATTTGGTTTTCTTGACCTGGAAAAAGTTTGCGTTGCGCGGTACGAGAGCTGCTATTATGATTGTCGTTCTCAATTTCTTCTACCATCTCGTCAACTGGGTCCTCTCCTTCAGTCGGGTTGCCGTGAGCTTCCATTCTACTAGAGAGAACTGGCAATCCCGGTGACGACGAAATAATACGAGGCTGACTGGGACCTGGTTCAGGACATGGTGGTGAAGTTACAGTTACTGGCAGACCAAATCTAGAACCTTGAAATGAATGTATTGTACATATCCAAACTGATAAATAATACAGAAAGATTAACCCTCCGTTACTCGTGCTGTTGTACTTTGTACAACACACATGAGTTTTCCATTGCCATTTTGTTGCTGAGTTACCAATCGATCTGAAACCAACGAGTATTCCTCAGAATACTTGTTTTGATCGAAACAAGCAAAACTTTGATTACAGTAAACACCTAAAAATGTGGATAGTAGGGAAAATGTAAATGGAAACCGCGTAAACTGTGACCATACTACGTAGGATTTGACTTCATTGATTACAACATGGAATAAATCGAGATACTGACCAGATAGAAAGTTACTGTCTCCGACAAAGTTGTTCAGGAGCTCATAGTCTTGTCACTGGCAGACAGTGGTTCAGAATTTTCTCACTAAGTAGCGCTAGTATACATGTGAAATGCGCTAAGCCTGGGGGTGTGTAAGTAGTGGTATCCGGATGCATCCTTCGACAAACCCAACTAATGAAATGATTCAAATGAGCAAAATATATTGGGCAGTAGGGAAGAGCACTACTTCGTCGTAATAACCCATTTCCGTTCTATCGAGCAGAAATCATCAATAATATCAATGATTTCACCATGCACAAAACACTAATACGCTTGATCCGATGCGTTAGCTCATAAGTCAAAAATATATCCATTTGAATTTAAAAATCATTTCTCTGCGTGTAAGTTTCGTGTTTTGGAACCTTTGGAAGACCTTTTATTTAGTTGTTGTTGCGTAAAATTCGGTTCAGCTGTTGCCAAGATACATGATTTAACCCTCTGGCAACCGATGGATGTGCTTCCATCCGATCAACCAGGATGATGATGGTCCCATCTCTTACCCCTACAAATGTTTCAGCTGGACGTGTTATCTTTAATAAGATAATTAAATATAAACATTTTAACCAGGTTTCCAAACAAAATCGAGCTGGTTACAATTACAGATATAAATGTCCTGTTAAATATGCTATAGGCATCAACCAAAAACATTCAAAGGTGTAACTTGTTATCAAAAGTCCAAGTATAGTCCTCGACAATACTTCCATTTACACGTGACCTGGGATTTACACGTTTAAGCTTCCGCAGTGCCAGGACTATATCCAAGGAAACGACTTCCAGCCAATCCTTTACTAATTTAAGGCTTTTGCCACAATTTCCACGTATTAGTCATTTATACCTGTATCCGCCAGCGTGGCTCAAACCATTGTAGACAACTCAAAGCTATTTTTACTATTACTACTACAAAATCAAAAAAACTAAAAATCCATCATCACCATCGAGGCAAACAATGTAGTTTTTTGTATATGCTACACAAATTACTAAAATGTCTTTATGACAGTCTCCATACAAAATAATCCGTTAGAGATAACTTTGTCAAGATACATGATTTAACCATTCATTAAAATTTAACAGCTCAATAAACAGCTTTTACATGTGAAATGCAGCGTCTCTTAAATTCTGTAAGTGTAGTTGCACGCTTGATGTGTCTAGGCATCGAATTGAAAACATTAATACCTTTGAAAAATAATGAATTTTGTGAAGAATTATTCAAAATATGTGGTGTTCTTACTTCATCCGCGTTTCTAGTTTTTTTTTTAAGGCTTATATGTGTTATATCTATGAAAATCACTTCCTCTTTCAATCCGATCACACAAATATCGAGGCAGCAAACCGTTAACTACTTTAAAAACGAACACCATAGTCAAAAACACAATTCTTTGCTTCACTGACAGCCATTTCAAAGCGTCCAGCATAAAAGTTGAGGAAGTGAATCTATTACATCTTAACATCAAACGCATTACTTTATTCTGCAAACGCTGTAATTTCGATATTTGTGTTGCATTAGCCAAAAATAAAATGGAAGGGCAAAAGGGGAGATGATTGATTTGTATAACTGTATTTAAATCGTTTTTCAAGCGACATAGAATTCCATACTTCTTGGCAATTTTCTTGATGACATTGTCAATATGAGAATTGAACTTGAGTTTGTCATCAATAATCACGCCAAGATATTTAATTTCCTGAACGCGATCAATTGTTTCATCATCAATAACAACAGATACATAATCATCTACACGATTCCGCGAAATTATCATTTACTTATATATTCAATTTCAATTGTTTATACTTCAAACATCTACTTAGAGAACGCAAATCTTCATTCAAGCGTGAAACGGCTTCTTCTAAATCTTTAGCTGCAATAAACTATCGTCAGCAAAAAGATTAATATCACAAAACCGTAAAACTCGTCGCATGTCATTAATATACACAATAAATAAAAGGGGCCCTAATACACTTCCCTGAGGCACTCCAAGGTCATTGTCAACGGGACAAGATACAAAATCATTAAAAACAGTCCTTTGTGTTCTGTCAGATAAATAGCTTTCAAACCATTTGTATGCAGAACCCGAAATTCCAAAGCGCTTGATTGTTCTCAACAATAAGGGCCTAGAAATTGTCTCAAAAGCGCGTTTTAGATCCAAAAACACAGCAACAATCGTATCTTTATGCTCCAAATTTTCTTTCCATTTAGCTAACACTAAGTTTAACGCGGTTTCACTAGAATGACCTTCCCGGTATCCCGATTGTTCCAGTATCAACAAACAGTAACTATTTCAATATTCTAACAGCTGGCCTTTTACTTCTAAAGTTCTAAAATTTTCTCTAATGTGTGCAACATGTTGATAGGACGAAACTCTTCGGCTTTAATCGTCCCAGCAACTTTTAGTATAGGAACAACTAAAGATTCTTTCCAAATATGCGGCACGTGCCCAGATTGCAATGATTGATTAATGAAGTCCTACAGAGTGTGTCGAATGCCATGAAAGCAATCTTGAATAACTCTAGCATTAACATTATCTACTCCAGCCGTTTTTCCTAATGAAAAGCAAATATTTTTAAGTTCATCTAATGTAATTGGGTGAAAACCATTAAATCTACAATTACTATTAATCGGCTGTTTTATTTCGTCCGGTTCATTGATCAGTTCAATAGATTGATTGATCAGTGAAAAACTCTCGACGAAATAGTCATTAAACTTAGAAGCAATTACTGGTTCTGACTGTTCTAATATGCCATCAAAAGTTATGGTCCGCGATTTACAATTACTAGGCTTCATCAAAGCTTTCAAAATGTTCCATAACTCTTTGCTGATGTTTTGATGCTAATCAATTTTCCTCTGAATATATTCACATCGAGTTTTCTTTTGTCCAACTAATTTATAGGTACAAGTCTTCAAAACGTTAGTAAGAACAGCTGCACCTTCATCTAAAGTTCCGGTAAATAATGGAAAATCCACGCTTCTCTCAACAAGATTCGAAACAGCTTGCTTCGAATATTTCCTCCATTTCCTCGGAAAGCAAACTGCTTTTAGTTCGTCACACGGACTCTACAATAATATAATTTTATTACCAAAATATTTTCTAAAGCATGAAAAATAAAAACTTACCGTTTCACTTCCATTTTCACGCTTTTCAAACGTTCTCGATTGCTTCTGACGTATCGACAACACTCGCATGAAAACGTTTGTGTTTATTCCACTTCTCGCGCGAATCGAGATGACCATTAGGTTTTGCACCGTCGGGGTTAACCTTAATCTGATGACAGTTTAGTGGTACTGTTTACGTGGACTTAGCCGATTTTTTCTTGAGTGGATTTTCTCGATAATTTTTCAGACTGCAGTGAGATGTAAACCACATTTCTGCAATGTTCACGAGCAACATCCTTGCAATGCGCTGTTCCTCGACAATTTTCAAGTTAAAATTCGGAACTTTTAGAATTTTTTTTTTCGAAAAAACGGCTAAGTGCTTGTAAACAGTACCACTGAACTGTCAAAAAGGTTCAGCCGATTAACACTGAGTTCATTCGTGACGTCACGCTGCAGAACCTAATTAGGTTTTGCACCGTCGGGGTTAACCTCAATCTGATGACAGTTCAGTGGTACTGTTTACGTGGACTTAGTCGTTTTTTTTGGGTAGATTTTCTCGATAATTTTTCAGACTGCAGTGAGATGTAAACCACATTTCTGCAATGTTCACGAGCAACATCCTTGCAACGCGCTGTTCCTCGACAATTTTCAAGTTAAAATTCAGAAACTTTAGAAAATTTTTTTTTCGAAAAAACGACTAAGTGCTTGTAAACAGTACCACTGAACTGTCAAAAAGGTTCAGCCGTTTAACACTGAGTTCATTTGTGACGTCACGCTGCAGAACCTAATTCCGACTGTCGACTCGCACGACGCGAGATGTTCATTTTGCATCGAGAGGAAGGATGAATCGCACACGAAGTGCTGTTCATTTCAAGAAACGTCAAACTGAAAGAGTTCATCGCGGAAGCTATGATAAGGACGTATGCAGTATTTTCTGATAAAACAGTAATTTGATTTTGGTATAAATATTAGTTTTTTCAATAAATAAAATCATAGATATGGATAAAAACAATAGAGCACACGTTTTTATATCATTTGAGAATTATAGCTTAAGGTTCTAAGTAACTTTCTGTGCCATTTCGATAGCACCACCGGTTATGTAATTTGGTCCTTTTTTGAGAGAAGTTTGTTGTTTTTAATTCGAAGATCTGTTTTTTGTGATCAACCAATCGTAGTCAAACCCGGTGTTTAGTGGAAAGTTTTTCCGACTGGTTGAGTTTTCTGCTTTTTTTGGCTTTCTTGACCTGGAGAAAGAAATTGAAAATCCGCGATACAGCGGGATTGGAGCCGAGAAGCCAAGATCGAAACCGCTCAACGGTATTCGACTCTCGAAAAGGGAAGCTAAGCGTTGCGACGGGATAAGTGCCTATGAATGATACAATGAATAAAATAATCTCAGACGAAACACCTTAAATTAATCTGGAGTATTTTTGAAGTCCATATTGCCTTCTTTCTTGTTTGTTGAATTTTTTATTTTTCTAATTCATCACTAGGTTTTATCAATGATCCACTTCTTCACCTGAAGCTGGGTTTAGATAGGGCAAGTCAACTGACTTGAACGCGAATTGAACGTGTAAACCATGCCATTCAACTGACTTGATCAACTCACTTGAATTGAAAAAAAGTTGAACCAGGCTCAACTTTTCAAGCCAATTGAATTCAACTGAGTTGATCATTTGACTTGCCATATCTAAACCCAGCTTAAGTGTGCAGCTCATCCAGAATGTTTTCACTTGTTTTTATAATGGCACCGCCAACATCTGAAATATTCACCGCGCGAACCTCAAGTCCTTCGACGAACAATCTCTTCCCGGCGGGGATTTAAGTCAGCGTGTTTTAAATCGCAACCCGAGTCTCCCCTCCTGCCGTTGAGTCCACGCAATGTGGACCAATCTCATCGACCAGGAGAAGAAGGGTATAGCCATCGCCAACAACTCGACTTCCGATAGGAAGCCGGTTTTACCCTTCTTACAGATAAGGGTATTCATATCAAGTGCCAGGTGATAGGTATTGTAGTCCTCCTATCGAACGCTAATGAATATCTTAGGAATTCCGAGATCCGGAGATAAAACAAGATCTGACAAAATTTGAATTATTCGTACAAAACAGCATATCTCCTAAACAAAACAGTTGCCAAACGAAAGGTATTTAAATCCCACAGTACTTTAGCTGGGATTATCTGAAGTTGGATCAGACATTCTTGAGTTATGACCACGAATGATTTGGAAATGCCTGGTTATGGGTACAAAACATCATATATTATCAACAACTGAACCGTGTTTGACAAAACAACCGCCAAACGAATGGAATTGAAGTCCCACTGTACTCTATTTAAAAATATTTGGAGTTAGTTCAGAAGTTCTGTAGTTATGACCTGAATAAAGTCTAGGTTTGTTAGTTCATTGGTACAAAATCACATATCTTCTCAACTACCGAACCAAATTTGACAAAACAACCGCATCCTTTCGTAGCATATATGAGGATTGCACGTGTATACTAGCACAGCGCAGTGAGAAAATTCTGAACTACTGTTCACCAGCCAAAAAACCTTGACCTCCTCAACAACTTTGCCGAGGACAGTAACTTTCTATTTGGTCAGGATCTCGAGATATGTTATACGTGAAAATTTCACGTGTATACTAGCGTCGCGTAGTGAGAAAATTCTGAAAAATTGTGCCCAAAAAATAGGCTTTAACCTCCTGAACAACTTTGTTCAAGGCAATAACTTTCTATCTGGTCAGGATCTCGATATATTCTATGCTGTAATCAATGAAGTCAAATCTCACGTTGTATGGCCACAGTTTACCCGGTTTCCATTTACATTTTCCCTATTATCCTTATTTTAGGTGTTTACTGTAATCAAAGTTTAGCTTCTTTAAATCAAAATATGTTTTTTGAGGAATACTCGTTGGTTTCAGAACGATTGGTAACTCAGCAACAGAATGGCAATGGAAAACTCATGTGTGTTGTACAAAGTGCAACAGGGCGAGTAACGGAGGGTTAAGAAGCATAGGATTCGTGTTTCGGAACCCAAGACAACTATTCGTTCTATGGAACCGTGGTCATACCTTTCATTTGGTGGGTGTTTCATCCACACACACACACGCACACACACACACACACACACACACACACATACACACGCACACACACACACACACACACACAGAGACACACGCGCACACACACACACACACACACACACACACGCACACACACACACACACAAAACTTACCGTTTCACTTCCATTTTCACGCTTTTCAAACGTTCTCGATTGCTTCTGACGTATCGACAACACTCGCATGAAAACGTTATTCCGATACGAGTTTTGTCGATATACATCGACTATGGGAATACACCGAAAGTTCATCGGAGTTCATTCGTATCGACAATTGTCACTCTATTCGAGTACGGGAATTGGGTGACATAAACAAGTCGACTCGGTACGCTCGGTACGCATGAGTCCATGAGAGCCAAAAACGAAAATGAGAGTATGCTAGGGAAAGACAAAAACCGCACACAGTAGGAGAGCGAATAGGAACAAACACACAGAAACAGAAATAAAACGAATTTTGTACAAATGTAAATAAATAGTAAGAGGCACTCAATAAATCGTCATTCATGTTATAAATAAATGTTGTTTTTTCCGTTCCAAACCTCTCTAGCTTTAATTATTTGAATGTGTTTGACATCACTCCGCGTTCGTGTTAGTTTTCGTTGCCCGTCCGGGATCGTCCGGGCTAGCTACACTAGTCAACTAGTGAGCCAATTTAAAATCGTTAGTCTCGTATTGATTGTTGGTACTGCTGCAGCGGCACTAGGTACTGCGATCCCGGACCGAAGAAATGACTGGTTTGACGGCGAATGCAAACTGTTAGTAGAGGAGAAAAATGCAGCACGGGCGAGAATGCTGCAACACCGCACGAGATTGAATGTGGAGCGCTACAGACAAGCGCGGAACAGACAAATCAGTGCCAACATTTCAAAGGGGCGTAATTGCATTTGTAAACAATGGCTTTAGCCGTCGATTTCTCGCGAATAAAAGCTCACTCATGAAAAATAATGACACCAGCAGGTAGAGGAATGTTTCCTCTACCAGCTAGAATTGTTATTTTGGAGAGGTAAGATTTCATTCACGAGAAATTGACGGCTAAAGTCATTGTTTACAAAAGCAATTACGCCCCTTTGAAATGTTGGCACTGAAATCTCGGTTTTCCGAAGGCAGAAAACGAAGGTGGCACGGCAACAGACCTTGGAGCACGCGCAGAAGACGACAGGTTACCGGCCCCTGATCTTCAAGAAGGTGAGGAGGAGATCGGTCGACTGAAGAACAACAAAGCAACTGGTGTAGATCAACTACCAAGTGTGATATTAAAATACGGTGGGAAGCACTAATTGCCAAGATTTAAGAGGAGGAGATCTTACCGGAGGAGTGGATGGAAGGTGTCGTATGCCCAATCTATAAAAAGGGTGACAAGTTGGATTGCTGCAACTATCGCGCGATCACACTGCGCGATCCCAAATTCTATGCCGCCGGCTGTCACCATTTGCAAGAGAGTTCGTGGGGCAATACCAGGCGGGATTCATGAGTGCCCGCGCTACCACGGACCAAATTTTCGCGATTCGGCAGGAATGCCGCGAATACAACGTGCCCACACATCATTTGTTCATCGATTTCAAATCCGCATACGACACAATCGATCGAGATCAACTATGGCAGATTATGCATGGGTACGGATTTCCGGATAAACTGACGCGATTGGTCAAGGCGACGATGGATCGAGTGATGTGTGTTGTTCGAGTATCGGGGATACTCTCGAGTCCCTTTGAATCTCCAAGGGGGTTACGGCAAGCTGATGGATTTTCGTGTCTGCTATTCAACATCGCGTTAGAAGACAAAATACATGAAAGGAAGAGGTTCTAGGGAAGACAATGTTAGCCTCCTACCTCGAGTTCAGACTGACGATGACGAAATCGAGTAGGTCGATGAGTTCGTGTATTTGGGCTCACTGGTGACCGCCGAAAATGATACCAGCAGAAAAATTCAAAGACGCATTATGGCAGGAAATCGTGCCTACTTTGGGCTCCGGAGGACACTCCGGTCGAATAAAATTCGCCGCCACACGAAGTTGACTGTCTACAAGACGCTGATTAGACCGGTGGTCCTCTACGGTCACGAGACCTGCACTATGCTTGTGGAGGACCAACGCACCCTTGGTGTTTTCGAACGATGGTGTGCAGATGGATAACGGAACGTGGAGCTGCTGGGAGAACCATACATCGTCCACATTGCAAATTGAGCGACTACGGTGGGCCAGTGAAAATTGTTCTCGAAAGCGACCCAACAGCAACAAGAAGAAGTCTTCAAGTGAGTGATATGGCGAACAAAGTAGTGTTTTTGTTGAGTTGTGCTGTGGAAATAAATACATAATTTCGTGTGAAATAGTGCCGTGTGCCGCGAAAGGATCATCCCAACGCGTGCCCGTTGTGTTGTTTTTAACAGGATAAGTAGAGAACGGTTGCCTAGCAACTCGTTTTGGATTTAATTTTTATTTTCCCCCCAGCGCGCTATTGATTTTGTATAGTGAGCTGCGGCGGTAAAATTTTATTTTGTGTTCTCTTCCCCTGTATATGTCTACTGCTAACAGTGTGCGCGTTTAATTTGGCGTGGTAATATGGATGTGTGTAATGTCTGCAAGGAGTCTATTACTATTAGTGGGCTCCCAGTCACATGTGTAGGTCCGTGCAATGGAATGTTCCACTTCAATTGTGCGGCACTCACTAAGACTGCGGCGCGCCTAATAGCAGATAATGCAAATGTTGTTTTCAAATGTGGTAACTGTCTATCAGGTCAGTGTTGTGGTGAGCAGAATGATCTGATCTCGCGCGTCAATAGGATAGAAGAAGAGATGAAGAAAGTTTTTCAACTCTCGGACTCTATCACTGGCATACGAGATCACATTGCTGCTCAGATAGACATCGCGATTAAAAGCGGGATGGCAGATATAAGCCGAAATGTAAATGGTTTTGAAAATTTAATTTGTGAGAAATTGGATAATATGAAAAGTTCATTTTTTAAAATTGATGCGGAAAACAAATTAGCGGTAATGAATGATCAGTGCAGTGTATCTAGGACGATTCAGTCGGAATCGGACCAAAATACCAGACGCAAAAAACGTAAATTAGTAATCAGTAATAGTGATAATGATGATGTTTTTCAAGAAAATGCGAGTTTTGCGGATGTTGTAAAAAGAGACAGTCGTGCTAGTAAAAGTAAACATGTTAGTAACAGTAACAGTAAAAATAACAGTAACAGTAACAAACAAGATAATCGTAAGACTCGTCCGGTCATTGTGATTAAACCGAAAGAGTCCAAACAAGCTTGCGAAGACACTCGTAAGTTTTTGAAAACTCAGTTGGATCCAAAAACACACAAAATCAGTAATTTTAGAAATGGTAAAGATGGCTCCATTATTGTTGAGTGTGCAACAGGAGCAAATGTAAGTGATGTCAAAAATGGTATTGAAAGCAATCTGGGTGAAAACTATAGTGCTGTTGTTCCCACTTCGGTGCCGAGATTGAAAATAGTGGGCATGAGCGATCAGTATTCCTCCGATGTCTTCATTGACTATTTAAAAAGTCAAAATGAAGACATCGCTATAAATGATGTAAAAGTAGTTAACATCCCTAATAAAAAATAACCATTAACGAACGATAACCCAAATCATTGAACTATTCCACAAATGGTTTGGATGATACCCAGAACACGTCGTTAAGCAAATTAACCATACAATTTTTATTAGGGATGTTTGAAAATCCACGCTTCACGTACAACAAGTTCAGTGTTGTGATTGAAGTCGATTTCGATACGTATAAATGTTTGTTATGCGCGAAAAAAGTAAATGTAGGGTTTGATCGGTGCTCTATAGTTCCCGCGATTAATGTATTGAGGTGTTTCAAATGTGGAGAATTTGGGCACAAGAGCATGGATTGCAAAAATTGTGAGAGATGCTCTAGGTGCAGCCAACAACACAAAACATCGGAGTGTACGTCAACTGTATTGAAATGTGTTAATTGTTTGAAAATGAATAAAGAACGTAAAATGAACTTGGACGTCAACCATGCCGCATTTAGCTCGGAATGTTTGCTCTATAAAAGACTTTTTGAACAGAAGAAAAGCAGCTTGCGTTTCAATAAATAGCAGCCAAGTTCCAGGAATGTGAATCAATTCGATTTTTTATATTTGAATATTGCGGGGTTGTCAACAAACTACGTAGCATTACGTCAGATTGTTGAGGAAAAACGTCCTCTTTTAGTTTTATTATCTGAAACTCATATTGTAGAAACTGAAGCTTTTGATCAGTATAGTATTCCGGGATATATTGTTGCTGCTTGTTTATCACATTTTAGACACACTGGCGGTGTTGCTATTTATGTCAAAGAATCAATTCAATTCGACCTTCGAATCAACGAAGTTATCGATGGTAACTGGTTCTTGGGCATTACAGTTGTACGTGGCATGAAGATGGGTAATTATGGTGTTTTGTATCATTCTCCCAGTTCTAGTGACCAGCGTTTTGTTGATGTTTTAGAGAACTGGCTAGAGACATTCATTGATTCAAGTAAATTAAATATATTAGCTGGTGATTTTAATATTAATTGGCGTGGCAACCATAATTCGAATCATTTGAAGCGTTTAGCTGATTTTTTCAATGTAAAACAAACGGTAGATGAGTATACGCGTATTTCCAGGCACAGTAGAACTTTAATTGACCACGTTTATTCCAATTTTGATTCCATTTGTTCAGTTCCGGATGCTGATTTGAAAATAACCGATCATGAGACCTTAGTGATTAATGTATTAGATAATATCAATAATAACGATGACTTAGTCAAATTGAAGTGCTGGAGGAAATATTCGAAACAGGCTGTTTCAAATCTTGTTGAGAGAAGCGTGGATTTTCCATTCGCGGCCGGTAATTTAGATGAATCTGCAGCTGTTCTAACTAACACTTTGAAAACGTGTACCAATCAATTAGTTGAGCAAAAGTTTGTTTCTTTGAAAAACTCGAACAGCTGGTACAATTTGGAACTTTTGCGTCTTAAACGTAAGAGGGACAAATGGTACAAAAAGTTTTGCAGATCAAATAATGATAATCATTGGAATAGGTACACAATCGCGCGTAATAAATATTCACAATCGATAAAACAAACTCGTTGTGAATATGTCCAGAGGAAGATTGATCAGCATCAAAACAACAGCAAAGAGTTATGGAAAATTTTGAAATCTTTATTAAAACCTAGTAATTGCAAACCGCGGTCCATAACTTTTAATGGCACATTAGAACAGTCAGAACCAGTAATTGCATCTATGTTTAATGATTATTTTGTCGAAAGTGTTTCATTGATTAATCAATCCATTGAATTGGTCGATGAACCTGACGAAATAAAACAGCCAGTTAATAGTAGTTGTAGATTTGAAGGTTTTCACCAAATTACTTTAGATGAACTTAGAGTTATTTGCTTTTCATTAGGAAAATCGGCTGGAGTAGATAATGTTAATTCTAGAGTTATTCAAGATTGCTTTCATGTCATTGGCCACATCTTGCTGGACCTTATTAATGAATCTTTGCAGACTGGACATGTGCCACAAATTTGGAAGGAATCCTTAGTGGTTCCTATTCAAAAAGTTGCTGGAACGATTAAAGCCGAAGAGTTTCGTCCCATCAACATGTTGCACACATTAGAGAAAATTTTAGAACTTGTTGTTAAAGGCCAGCTGTTGGAGTATTTGAATAGCAACTCTTTGTTGATACCAGAACAATCAGGATATCGGGAAGGTCATTCCTGTGAAACTGCGTTGAATTTGGTGTTAGCAAAGTGGAAAGACAACTTGGAGCGTAAAGATACGACTGTTGCTGTTTTTTTGGTTCTGAAACGCGCTTTTGAAACAATTTCTAGGCCCTTACTGTTAAGTACAATCAAGCGCTTTGGAATTACGAGTACTGCTTATAAATGGTTTGAAAGCTATTTATCTGACAGAACTCAACGGACTGTTTTTAATGATTCTGTTTCCAGTCCCGTGGGGAATAACCTTGGAGTGCCCCAGGGAAGTGTATTAGGGCCTCTTTTATTTATTATGTATATTAATGATTTGCGACGCGTTTTACGATTTTGCGACATTAATCTTTTTGCAGATGATACTGTGTTATTCATTGCAGCTAAGGATTTAGAAGTTGCCGTCTCACATTTGAATGAAGATTTGCGTTCTCTAAGTAGATGGTTGAAGTGTAAGCAGTTGAAATTAAATACAAGTAAAACTAAATTCATGGTAATTTCGCGGAACCGAGTAAATGATAATGTCTCCGTGGTAATTGATGATGAGGCTATTGATCGCGTTCGGGAGATTAAATATCTTGGCGTGATTATTGATGACAAACTTAAGTTCAACTCTCACATTGACAATGTCATCAAGAAAATTGCCAAGAAGTATGGAATTCTATGTCGACTGAAAAACGATTTAACTATTGCCAGTAAAATACAGCTATACAAATCAATCATCTCTAATCATCTAGACTTTTGCCCATCCATTTTATTTCTAGCCAATGAAACACAAATATCGAGATTACAGCGTCGCTTTAAAATGGCTGTCAGTGAAGCAAAGAATAGTTTATTTGACTATGGTGTTCATTTTTAAAGTAGTAAATGGTTTGCTGCCTCGATATTTGTGTGATCGAATTGAAAGAGGAAGTGATTTTCATAGATATAATACTAGAAACGCGGATGAAATAAGAACACCACATTTCTTGACTTGCGCTTCACAGAATTCATTGTATTTTAAAGGAGTAAATGTTTTCAATTCGATGCCTAGACATATTAAACGTGCAACAACATTAGCAGAATTCAAGAGACATTGTATTTCACACGTTAAAACTGTCTTTTGAACAGTTATCCAGTGATTTTTTTTTTTTTTTTTTATGAATGGACGAAGTATGTACACAGCAAAAAAAAATGTAATATCGATCGATGTAATTCAAGCTGATGCATGAAATAATGATGTAATAGCAAAAAGCAGATACAATATTACATCAAAGGATGTAATTTTGTTCGCAAAATCGATGTACATCGTACAACGTTATATTACACAACCGATGGATTGACCTGGTTGCAGCAGTTTGGATGTAATATTCAACAACTTTTTTTTCTGTGTATCTTGACGAAGTTATTTATAACGGATTATTTTGTATGGATAGCTGCCATAACGACTTTTTAATAATTATTGTAGCACTGCAAAAACTATTTTGTTCGCCACGATGGTGATGATGGATTTTTTTTTTATATTTGAATTAAAGTAGTAGTTAAAAAAAAAAAAAGTAGTAGTCTACAAAGGTTTGAGCCTCGCACGCGTATTACGGATATAGAGGACTGAATTTAACATTTGATAAAAAAAAAATGCAACTTTGAAGCTTATTTGGAAGATACTTTGAGTTAGTATTAAGTTTTCTGGCTGAATGTCGGGGGTTCGTGAGCATTCCTGACATTGCTGAAAATTATAATAGCATCATTGCGGGGTTGCTAGTGTATAGGATGCTTTGTTGATTGTTCATTAACTCTTGATTGCTTGTAATACTTATGAATATTCTAGGTGGACAAAAAGGCGAACTAAGAGGTGGACGCCTAAGCTTTTTCACATTTATGTATATTGCTGTGAAGCAACTGTAAAGTCTAGAGGGAATTTATATCTGTAACTGTAACCAGCTCGTTTTTGTTTGCTAACCTGGTTAAAATGTTTATATTTAATTATCTTAAAGATAAATCGTCCAGCTCAAACCTTTGTAGGGGTAAGAGGTGGGACCATCATCATCAAGAAGAGGCACGCAGCGGGCAAGGTGGATCGACCAAGTAGAAGGCATCTTGCGGACCCTTCGCAGACTACGAGACTGACGAAGTAAAGCCATGGATCGAGTAGAGTGGAGACGACTTCTTCGGACAGCACGACAGGACGACTTCTCACGTTTCATTCGTTGTTGTAGTATTTCGTTGTTTGGTTTTACTCCAAGGACTGAGTTTGCCGGGGTGACGCTTAAGCCATTTGTTTAGAAACCAAGCTACGGAACGCCCTAGTAGACCGATTTTGGCTACACACTTAATCAAGCTCGGTAAAATCTCCAACAGCCGATTACCTCGGCATTTACTTTTGCTGATATCTCTGCAAAATATCTCTTTGTTAGCTGATATCTCAGCAAAATGTTATTTGTTAGCTGAGTCTCGGCAATTGTTTTACTGAATCTCAGCAAAATAAATTGCAGAATTACTCGGCTGTTGGAATCTCGGCGAAAAAATTTAAGTGTGTAGCTGACTTTTGGCGGCTACAAGCTAAGGGAAGCAATTTTCTGACATTTGTGAGAAAATTGATCATCGCAGTTACGCCTTTATGCATGCTCACTAGACTGATGCAAGTTTTGACATTTTCGGTCCACAATGCTCAAACGGTTCCAAATGGGGTCCTGATTAGTCTCCCAAAATTTGAACTCATTTGAAAAGAAACTGACTTGGCACAAACCATTTGAAGTTTATATGAAAATTACTATAGGAAAACCAAATATTTTGTTCATATCCATCTAACAATTAACCATATCGCTCTGCTTTAAAGAATGATAACTGAGCTCGTAGAAAATTTTCTCAGCTACAACTTTGTCCTGAACCACTTTCCAATATAATGTAAGCATAACAAGTTATAAATAATTCAAGTCACTAATGTCTTACGATTATGCTCAGTCAACTGTTCAGCAGGCAACATTGGTGTTTCTGGCGCTTGGAATAGAGCACAAAATCATGGCTACTATGTCACACTGCAAGATACAGTGTTGCTCACAAAACAGCTGCTTGATCATGCCATAAGATTATCAATCTCTTAAACAATTAATAACTATTTTATTTGACGTTTGGCTCAATAACTATATTCTGCTAAGTTGAAGCTGAGAAAATTTTCCAGAAGTATAGCTTTTGAATTTTTGAACAGTGCCATATGGAAAAAGGTAAGAAGACAATGAACAAAAAGTTTGGATTTCCCATAGTAATTTCCATATAAACTTCAAATGGTTTGTGCCAAGTCAGTTTCTTTTCAAATGAGTTCAAATTTTAAGAGATTAATCAGGACACGATTTGGAACCGTTTGAGCACTGTGGAGCGAAAATGTCAAAATTTGCATCAGTCTAATGCTCACTGTCGAATTATGCAAAGTTTCATGCCAATCGGAGAAGGTCGTATCAGATTGATTCGCCCTTTGGCGTGGAACTGCTCTAAAAGATCCCTGTAATTATTTCGTAAGGCTTCGGATGTCTGAACCAACCAAACACATAGGAATCTGTGAATTTGATTAGTAACTTTTAAATAAGGTCTTACTTTGGAGTTGATTTATAAGTCGTCTAATATTTGCACATAAGTCCACTAAAGTGGACCTAAGCGACATTTTAGGCTCCAACTATATCTAGGACTTTAAGGTCAGTTATCCTCAACCCGTTAAGTCTCAAGATGTGACATATATGTACTGTGAAGTTGCCTCATAAGTACTCTGAAGACACCTGAAGTTGACCGATAAAGTGCCCTAATAAATTTTGTAGTGTTATTTTGCTTAACGAAGTATTTGGGGTATCTTCCAAACCATTTGTGGATAAGCTCTATAATTTGGATTATCGTTCGTTAATGGTATTTTTTATTAGGATGGGCTTAACTTGTTAGGTTAGATCCGGGAGGCCTACGAGCAACTAACAATGCTGGAGTGACGGTGTCAATGGTTAAATGATAACTGGGTTTTAAATTCCATCCCAATCGAGGTCGTTGGGATTTTCCGAAGCAAACAATCTATGGTCACATCTTTTGAAAGTTATCTATGTGTTCGTTCCTGAGTTTTCCAGAGAGACTTTCGAGAGCTTGTAGCTTTCTAAGGCTGGTTGATTGTAACTCAGAATACTGCTGGGCTAGGTTTGCACGACTTCCATATTAGAGTTTCAGTAAACTAACGGTCTTAATGTAGCACTAGTACTGATCACCAACTGAATCCACTCATCAAAATAACCTCTTCCACTTGACTCTCATCTCTCCACACAGGCGACGGTTTGGGCAAAAATTCGGACGGCATTGTAAAACCCATCAAGGCCAGCTTAAAGTTCAACAGCTCCGGACTCGGATCGGACCAGGCGAAGGATCTGACCAATAACTGGTGGGACCGGGTTTTCAACGAGGCGACCAACAACCTGGAAGTGGGACCATCGGGAAAAATCACCCAGAAGGACAAGGATGGGGTCGAGATTTCCGACAAGAGCTATTCGGTTAGAAAGCTGAAACAGCAGACTGCCGATGGGAAGGCCAACTACGGAGGATTTCTCAAGGCTTCGAAACTGCTGACCAACGTCGGTCGTGAGGAGGACATCGCAGGACACGTCAAGACGGAGGACATAGAATTCAAGGCGCCCAAGATGCTGACGGATGAGGAACTGTTTGCGGCTTGCGGAGGTCGAACGGCCCACAAGGGAGCTCGCCATGGACTGAACCTGACCGGAAAACTAGCCCGCATCGAAGCGCAGAACAGCAAGCTGCTGCAGGAGCTGGAATCCAAATCGTTCGAGACGGTCATCAAAAGCAACGAATGGCAGCAGGTGCAGAAGCGAAAGAAATCCAAAAAGAAAAAGCGAAACAAGGAACTTTGGAACGCGAAACACCAGGAGGAGGAAGAGGATGAGCTGAAAGATATGATTCACCATGCCAACTACGTTGTGAAGAAGAACAAGAAGCAGGCGAAAGCGGAACAGCGCATGGTGGATGACCTGGTGGACGAATCGATGGGATTGTTTACTACACTGCCGGAGGAGGACGGCCACGAACCGGAGCCGGGTCCAAGCATCGAGGACGAACTGGATGTGCTGAGCGAGAAGATTCGCAAGCTGGACCACAATTCGGTTACCATCAAAAAGAAAGACAAGAAAAAGAAGAAGAAAAAGCAGAGAGCGGCCGCTCAGGAAGACGAGGAGGAGGAAGAGGAAGAGGACCATTCGATGGATCCGACGGCAAAGTATAAGAAGAAATACAAAAAGCAACAGAAGGTGAACAATGAACTGCTGCGACAAGCGGTGAGCCAAGAAGTGGAACCGGAAAAGCCCAAGAAACCGAAGAAACTGCTCAAATCCGACAGCGAGGCGTCAGATAGCGAAGGCGACGAGCACAAGGACGTCGTCGAGCGGATCAATGAGGACCGGGAGAAGATGCAGTCGAAGATTCCGAAGATCAAGGTTAGTGAGCTGACGGAGGAGGACCAGCAGACGGCGGCCGAGAAGTTCAAGGACCGCCATAAGAACGGAGTCAAACGAGTGGGGCGCCACAAGACCAAGAGAAAGAAGACCAAGAAGAGGCACCGGCAGTTGGCGCAGCTGGCCGATGATTTGGAGAAGAATTTGTAGGAGGTGGGTCTTCCAGGAAGAAGCGTGAAGCAAATACGCAAAGCAATTGTAAAGGAGCCTTTTTGTCTGCCGAAAAGGTCTCAAGATCTTTGTTTATGGATTTTTATTCGATCGTTCGTATAAAGTACGCTTTTGCTATATCTAGGTTTTAATGCGTTCAATAAATATTTGGTATTGAAACTCTTTGAATCATAATGGGGAACGTGTGTCAATGTTTACCAATATCACAAGCCAAGAGGGTGCTACCAAGGTGACTATATATAGGTGTTCTAATGTGTCAAATTCATGATTCAGCCATGTTGGATTTTTGTATGGGACAGCGACCGAGTTTGTTTACAATTTGCTCTAAAACCGCACTTTTCCCCCCCGCGACCTCCTCGCCTATATAGTGACAATTATTATTATTATTTAGCTTTATTTAGGAGGCTTTCAGCCTTAGGCTGGTTCGCCTCCAACACTATATAGTGACAAAGCTGTATCACCATCTATATACCCACCATGGGTGCTACGATGGCTGGCATTAAAAACAAGCGCTTCACATGCCGGCTGGGGGCTGTTCGGTACGTTTCAGTCATAGAAAGCAGTTCAACCTTTCAGTCGTAATGTTTTCATCTAATTAGTACAGTGTTTATAGATCAAATCGAACAAATTACACTATAGTTGAGTAATTAGTTTGTTGCTAAATATTTCAATTAGCTTGATGTCTCATCATTTGATCGATTCGCTTGTTGCACGTGGGTTTAGTTTCTAAATAGAACCATTTGCTGATAAACGACTTCAATATTGCACTATTTGGAGTCGTCGCTCTATGCCAGTAAGATTTATTCGTGAGGATCCTAACAATTATTTTATCTATCTGTCTTCTTAGCATTTAGAACCGTCGGAATTGGAAGCGTTTCGCAAGAAATAAGACAAAGAGAAACGTCGTCAGTAGGATAAAATATAGAAATCGAGCAGTTTCAGTAGACAAACTAAAAAATAAAGCGTTGGTTGGAAATGCTATCTAACATGAAGCTTTAGTGCATCGAATTATTGGCCCTTCGCTCATTTTCAACTTCTATTCAATGTTCATATTGCCGTACTGTAGCGGAACTATCTACCTATCCTCTAACTAATAAATTATCGCACTAAAGCTTCATGTTAGATAGCATTCCCAACCAACTCTGAAAATCGTAAACTTCATGTATGAATGTAAAAAAACTAAACATGAAGGAATGTTAGTCCTCGTATCGTCGATAAATGCGATCTTTGATTTGATGAATGATGGGAGGGGTGGGCGGTCAAAAATAGAATCTAGTACAAAACAAAAATCGTCCGAATGCTTTGAGCTTATCTGCCTAGTCCGCAGGGGCGTGCCACTTCCGACTAAATCAGTTGCACGTAATTGGCAGGGAACAACCCGTACTGATTGTTGCACAATCCTCTCCACCAACCCTCATCAATCTAGAAAAGTACAGTGGGCGTTCGATTGATCAACTTGGAATTATTGTAGGAAAAAGCGCAATCGGTCAGTACTTACCATTTCAATGTGAGTGATTCGATCGTCCGGATCGAAGGAAATTTCATCGTCGGCCGCGGCTTGATAATCGTACAGGGCAATGGCCTGTACGCCGGGATTGTCCGCCGACAGGATGAACTCTTCCGGTTCTTCCTGCTCGGCAGCAGCGGTGACCAACTCCGACTGTGGCTGCTCGAATACAACAGCAGCAGCCTTCGGAACCGGTTGTTCAACGACGGGTTCCGGTTGTGGTTCAGGTTCCGGATCCACTGGTTCCACCGGAACTGGTTGATTTCGGACAACCGGCAGGTGGGTTGGGGTGGGTTCCTCTTCCACAACTGCTGCCGGTGATGGTGATGGTGGCAGTTGTTCCACTACTCGCTGGGGTTGGACAGCATTTGTCGGGATGACGTCCGGTTGAACAACAGGACGAGATACCACTTTGGGCAGCAGAATGGGTTCCTTCTATTGGATAGAAAATGGTTTTCAAAAGAATAATTAGATTCGATCAGTCTAAGTCTAAGCAGTTTTGATGATCAAGCAGGGATAGCCGATAGCGATAGCCGGGAGATAGCCTTACCCTCGTCGTGTCCGTTGGCGTATCAGGTTGCTTGTTAAAGTTACTTATAGCACTTCCAACACCCTGCTCGCGACCAGTGTTGATCGGTCCCTTGCGTTCGGGCTTCTTCGGCTCTACAGATTCAGTTGCGTTGTTCTAAAAAATACATTTCAAATCTCAAAAGTTAACAACCCTGTCCAAGAAGAACCTACCACTCGCTTAGAAGCCTCGTCCCGGTCCTTCTTGTCCTTCTCCAGACGCAACCGCTTCTGCTCTTCGGCCTTCTTCCGGGTTTCCTCCTCCGCTGCGAGGGCAAAATTCTCGAACCTGGCCCGGATGTTCGACGGCTTCGCCGAGCCAATGTCCGGCTTGACTTTGGTGTAGTTGGTGCCAATCTTGTCCTGCTCCTGGAATCCGAGCGCCGATTTGTCCATCCGATCGCTTTGCACTCCAAATTTGCCTCCGAAGCCCTGCAAATGGAAAACAAATTTGTCACCATCTCACCTCACTCGAAAATATTTCCATGAAGAAAAATTGCAGTCTTGGAAAACCATCACCCTAAGCACCGAAATGATACCAAAAACCGAACTCCAGTCCCAAACTTGAACAATAAGTTTTTCCAGTTACTCACAATCTTGTGATCGACCTGGCTCTCGTGCATCTCCGGTTTCTCGATATGGTCCCAGCCGAGAGCAGACTTGTCTTTCCGATCAGTCTGAACGCCGAACTTGCCTCCAAAGCCCTTGAATCAATTTCGAATGCCATTTTATCTCCAATCCTGGAAACAACCCCCCAACACAGTTCTAACCCCCCAAAAACGCAACTTACCACTTTATGATCCAGCTGACTCTCGTGCTTCTGAGGTGCTTCCATGTGATCCCAACCGACGGCGGACTTGTCCTGCCGATCGGCTTCTACCCCGAACTTTCCGCCGAATCCTTTGCTGTAATCCTTCTGCGACTCGTGCTTGTCCACCTTTTCCATGTGATCCCACCCGACAGCCGACTTGTCCACCCGATCCGTTTGCACACCAAACTTTCCCCCGAATCCTGTGGCGTAATCCTTCTGGGAGCTGTGCTTTTCTACCTTCTCCTTGTGTTCCCACGTACCAGCACACTTATCCACCCGATCGGACTGCACTCCAAACTTACCCCCGAACCCGGTCGAATAATCCTTCTGCGATGCATGCTTCTCCACCTTACCAACGTAGTCATGACCCAGTGCCGACTTGTCCATTCGATCCTTCTCCACGCCAAACTTTCCGCCATACCCATGGGAAGACTTCGGACCATCCTTCTGTTTCTTCTCCTTGTCCGCCCTCTCGGTCTCCTCCCGCAGCTGTTGCATATCAATTGCAGCGGCACTCCGGCCCGATCCTTCGACCGTCTTTGAGCCCCATCGCTGCTCCTGCTCGGTGACATCGTTCAAAAAGTCCGGATCCGTCTCCCAATCATCGTCTGCTTCCGGGGCGACACTCACATCGATATCACGACCTGCCGTGGATTTCCACATTCTTAGCCCGTTATCTTCGGCGAAATAAAAATAATATTTTATCAGCAATGGGAGTGGTTGGAACTCTCGCTTATCAGTGCGGCTGCTGACTCACCAAATCTTTTACGGAACAGTTAGACGACAAAACACACAAACTTTCGATTCACGAAATGCTAAAACACAAACAATTTTGAAATGCACTATATTCTACACTTTATCTTCCTGTCGTTAGGAATGGATTCCTCTAGTCAAAACATTCCCAAATCGGATGAAATCCTGTCTTTTTTCTATGGACAGAGCAGAAAAACAAATTCGGCTTTCGATCACTCTGCGGAAAACAGTTTAAGGGAGTGACGTTTGTGGGACAACAGAAGAGAGACGCGAACCGAAAACTTCATTTTTAGACCGGTTTATATGAAGTTTGCTGTATGAAGATGTGAACAGTGCCGCTAGGTGCATTAGGAGAACCGTGCTGTACTGAGTGCCAGCAACCGGTGGAAATGAACGACTATTGGTCCCAAGCAAATCGATTAACGTTCCCCATTCTAGTCGAAATTCTAGTACTACACAATGTTTGTTTTGATTCGTTATGAAAGTTTAACAGATAAAATGAGGGGTTAGTGGATTTTCCTATGTTTCGAGGGGTGAATCGATTAGCTTGGGACCGAAGATAGTAACAGCAACAATCAATACGAAACTAACGATTTTAAATTAGCTCACTACTTGACTAGCCTATTGGTCCCAAGCAAACGATTAACGTATGTTTGTTTTGATTCGCTATGAAAGTTTGACAGATAAAATGAGGGGTTATTGGTTTTTCCTATGTTTTGAGGGGTGAATCGATTAGCTTAGGACCGAAGAGAGTACCAGCAACAATCAATACGAAACTAACGATTTTAAATTGGCTCACCACTTTAGTAGCCTATTGGTCCCAAGCAAACGATTAACGTACCCTATTCTAGTTGAAATTCTATTACTACACTATGTTTGTTTTGATTCGCTATGAAAGTTTGACAGATAACATCAGGGGTGTGTGGATTCATGCAGAACATGCAGGGGTGAGTGAAATAGCTTGGGACTGCTTGGGACCGTTGTTCTGGTACTGAGTGAGCCAAAAATAATAATGATTTTCTTCGGGACCCAGTGGTCTTAGAGTTACCTCTATGGTACCAGAGCTGAGCCAAAAAGTTGAACACGTTACTTCGGGACTTTCTAGTCTTAGAGTTACCTCTATGGTACCAGAGCTGAGCCAAAAAGTTGAGCACGTTTCTTCGGGACCTTCTGGTCTTAGGGTTACCTCTACCGACTAGAATAGTGTAAGGTAATCGTTTGCTTGGGACCAATAGGCTACTAAAGTGGTGAGCCAATTTAAAATCATTAGTTTCGTATTGATTGTTGACAATACTGTAGACAGAATTTCCTGTGAGATGATCCCAGCTCAGCTGTGTGAAAATCCGCCGATATTAGCTATTGGCAAATCAGCCACGGCGCAGCTAATTGACCTTTCACCAACTGACAGGAAATGTGTAAGAAAAGTCATGACCTACCTGTCGTGACCGGACCGAGGTTTCCAGCCTCGGTCACGGCTACACGAATCTCGGTTGCTACGCCTCCACTGCTGCTACCGCTGCTACCGCTGCTACTACTGCTGCTGCTACTGCTGCTTCTGCTGCTGCTGATGCTTGTCCGTCACCTTCAACGTTCGTCACAAGAATGCCTTCTGCAAGCTTAGGTAGCCCATATTTATACCGAAGGAATATCCCATATTTTACCTAGTCTTTCACACAGCGCTGCTAGCTGTTTTGGTTTCTCCTCACAAAGCAACGATAGTGAGATTTTGTTCACATGAACGATAAATTGGTTTTCCTCAATTTAAGCGTTTCGTTACATGACTCAACTTATATGTTTTAATCATTATCATCCTTACCAACTCTTCTTCCACACTACCTAGTTATTATCCATCTCATATCTTCCCTCTCCTTTCGTATAAAAGTTATAAAAAGTATTTTTAAACAATAATTAATGCTAATGAATTACTGAATCTTGATCCACCGCTGTTACCTCAATCCCAGGTCCCGCAGCATAGCCTTCACCTGGTGCTTGATGATCGGTATGCCATCCGCCGAGTGCAGCAACTCGCGTCCTGTAATGATGAATATAGGGATCAAGAGGGATAGCAAGAAACATATGATTGAATTCGAGAAGCTCGTAAAGAAAGATGAGAGGGTTACTGAGAAAAACTCGGAAAAATCATAACGGGATTAAAAAGGGTTTTGAAATAACTGAATAATAAGAGGGAGAGAAGTAGAGAGAGTGAGAAGTCGACAAAGGAGTAATAGAGGGAGAGGAAGGTGGGATGAGAACGATTGTATAACAGGAGAGAAACAGAGAAATAAAAATAAAAGACAGTCTTGTGATTGGCTTTAGTGATCAATGATCAATGAGTTGTTGTTTACTTCAGAGATGAGAAATATCCGAACACTACAATGGCTTTAAACTGCTGCGTCCGGTGGGTCAGCTTTCTGGCGTGCTAGGAAAATCTCTAAACCCTGCAGCGCTTCCTCCGAGTGTAGATAGTGCAAATCCAACACGTTTACATTGTTCAGCGTCAGCTTGTGCACCTCCATGATGGCATTCGAGGCCTTACTGCTGTACATATCGATTTTCGTTTTTCAATTCCTGATGGTCCTGGGACATATTGCGGCATTCTTCGGCCGTTTTCAGGTGAAGATTGATGTCGTCTTCGCTGGATGACGGTACCTGCTCGACCGTTGGAGGCGGCGACGTTGAGGACGAGGGAAGTGTTTTTTGTTTTTCGGCTTCTGCTCGCTTCATAAGGGCTTCCCGTTCGCGGGCGATTTGGTTTCTCAGCTCTTCCGGAATGGATTTGTTTAGGACGGTTATAGCATAGAGGTAACTCTAAGACTAGAAGGTCCCGAAGAAAATCATTATTATTTTTGGCTCACTCAGTACCAGAACAACGGTCCCAAGCAGTCCCAAGCTATTTCACTCACCCCTGCATGTTCTGCATGAATCCACACACCCCTGATGTTATCTGTCAAACTTTCATAGCGAATCAAAACAAACATAGTGTAGTAATAGAATTTCAACTAGAATAGGGTACGTTAATCGTTTGCTTGGGACCAATAGGCTACTAAAGTGGTGAGCCAATTTAAAATCGTTAGTTTCGTATTGATTGTTGGTTATAGTGTCGCTGAATTTGTGGGCATGTAGGATTTCTGCCAGGACTTTCTCGTCAAAGATAGGATACATTTCGGCTAGCTTTTGACGAGTCATATGCGAGGCCAGATCTTGCGTAGCTTGCTTAGCCCAGCCGTTGATTCCGCTTCGGTACGTCGTTAGGGCGTACTCCATTTCCATAATGTCGTTCAGTTTGGGGGAATCCTCGATGGTCTTTCCATTTGCTGTGCCAATCGAGCATCTTTTTTTCATAAAATCTTGTTTTTCCCCTGCAGCTGTACATGGAATCCTAGAACGACAAAAACAACTGTTCTGCCATTTCGGTAGTCATGAAAACCTTTGTTCGTTCATTGGTTAGTTCGTCTAAGGAGATGGCACCCGAGCCATGCTTATCCTTGAAAGTGGCGTGTAGCTGGCTTATGAGATTAATTCCCAACGTCACTTCCAGCACTTCGGCATCGTTTTGCAAATCTTCCGCTTTGTCTTTTCTTTTCGTTGTGTTCCGGAGTGATTTCGAGCTGACGGTAGACCGATCGATTTTGTAACCCCCTCCACCACCACCACTACCGGAGGGATGACCGGAAAGCACTTGCGATACCATTGTTTCATTGCAATCACATTCAAACGCCAGTAGGCCGCCAACCGCACCGGCTTCCAAATTATCCGCTGTCTCGAATTCGTATGTCTTTTGCTCTTCTAGCAACAGATTTGCTGTCCAATCATCGTGCCCATTGCAGTTCTCGACCAAATCCCACAGATACTGGACCGGAATCTGGGGATAGAGGATGCAAAATACCGAAAAGCTAGTGTTTTCATTTTTGCATCCTCGTCTGTGTCTGACCAGAGCAATCCGTTTCTTTTCCGATTTCTTCTTTTTGCTGGGCTTGATCGGCGTCACACCTGTGAAAATTCGTCCTCACTCGTTTTCTCAGAACGGCCGTCCCTGTCGCGTTCTCTTTTGTGGCTTTGCCACGGCGAGTAGACGATTTTTGCAAATCCGTCCTCACTCGTATTCAGAACGGCCGTTCCGGTCGCGTTCTTATCCTGTGGCCGTGCCACCACGAGGAGACGATTTTTCGCAAATCCGTCCTCACTCGTTATCTCAGAACGGCCACCACGGTCGCGTTCAAATTTCCAATTTTCCTTGCAAGTGGATGATTTGCCCTTTATTACCTACCAGGATGCCGGTTGGCTCACTACTTGACTAGCCTATTGGTCCCAAGCAAAACGACTAACGTACCCCATTCTAGTATAAATTCCAGTACCACACTATGTTTGTTTTGATTCGCTATGAAAGTTTGACAGATAAAATGAGGGATAGGTTGATTTTCCTATGTTTCGAGGGGTGAATCGATTAGCTTGGGACCGTAGATAGTACCAGAGCTGAGCCAAAAAGTTGAGCTCGTTTCTTCGGGACCTTCTAGTCTTAGAGTTACCAACAATCAATTCGAAACTAACGATTTTAAATTGGCTCACTACTTGACTAGCCTATTGGTCCCAAGCAAATCGATTTACCTATCCCATTCTTGTATAAATTCCAGTACTACTCTATGTTTGTTTTGATTCGCTATGAAAATTTGACAGGTAAAATGAAGGGTTCGTGGATTTTCCAATATTTCGAGGGGAGCATCGATTAGCTTGGGACCGAAGATAGTACCAGAGCTGAGCCAAAAAGTTGAGTTCGTTTCTTCGGGACCTTCTGGTCTTAGAGTTACCTCTATGGAGTTACCTCTATGACAGTAGGTAGTATGTCCCGGGCTCAAATCGTTTATTTTGCTGTTTTGAGCCCGCTGTCACGGTAAAACATGTTGCCTACGCGCCTGCCACTGGGCTGGAAAACCCCTAAAATCTCGATATAGGTCCGAATTACGGAGATAAAAGAATTTTACACGCTCAAATGTTGCTTTTGGGCATGCATTTCCACGATGAAGATGTGAACGGTGCCCGCTCGCCTGACTACACTGGCTACACTACTGATTCCCTCACCACTGAAATTATACAACTTTTTGACAGTCATTTTTTTTTTCTTCATTATCGCCTGACTTGTCGGATTTACTTCACTCGTTCTGTGATTAGTGCTGCGGAGAAAATGTTCGGAAAATTCTTTTTCGTTCCGTTGCTAGCGATAATCTCGCTCATCGGCGCGACCGCGGCCGATTCCGCCATCGACGACTTCGACGAATCCGGTCGCTACACCATCGAGGGCAAGGTATACCCGCCGGAGCTGTTCGGTGGCTCGGATCTTACCTGGCAGATCGATACGCACATCTCGATCAACGCGGGTGAGTACAAGGGATTCCTCAAGGATGACGGGTCGTTTGTCATTAGCTCGGTCCCGTCCGGGAGCTACGTGGTGGAAATCCTGAACCCAGACTACTACTACGAATCCGTGCGGGTGGAAATAAATCCGAAGGGTAAATTCCGCGCCCGGAAGCTCAACTACGTCCAGCCGTCGCAAGTGGTCCAGGTGCCATATCCGTTGAAGTTGAAGGCCCTGACGCGCTTCCGCTACTTCCAGCAGCGCGAACAGTGGAAGATTACCGATTTCCTGTTCAACCCCATGGTGCTGATGATGATCCTACCGTTGTTCATTATGCTCATCCTGCCGAAGATGATGAGTGATCCGGAGACGAAGAAGGAGATGGAGAATCTTAATCTGTCTAAGGTAAAAAAAAATGAGCTTTTTGTGGTTTGTTCGTTGGACGTGATGGTATGCACATTTTCGATTTCCGCAGATGACGAACGACATGCCGGAGATAAGCGAGATGATCACCTCCTTCTTCACGGGTGGAGCACCGGCAGCTGCGGGGGCTGTCAAGGACAAGGAAAAGTCCAAATCGGCAGCCAGCAAGCAGAGCAAGAAGAAGAACTAGATTCATTCCAACCGTTGGTGGAGTGGGATGATCTCGTGATCAGTGTTGTAGGAAAATATTACGGTAGGTTGATACTTTTAGGGAAGCGATCCAATTTGTAAATCTATTTATTAGTGCGACAAGCGGAAATGCCCGTGCGTGTGTGTGGTTGATGAATAAATTGGGGAATTACCAACATCCACATATCCACAGAGCTGCGACGCGTGCGCTGGTGATTTGTGAAAGAACTTCCTGTCCGTGGTTCAGTTTTGTTGGAGATTCAAATTGGAGACCTCAAGAAAATGTCGTTTGGGTTGCCAGGAGGACTCATGCTCATGAATCACAACACACCCACGTAATCTAACTGCATCATCTGATGGAACAAACTACCTTTACCTTCAAATAATGCTGTTTGTTTTCCTGAATAGGTTTCTTTCATCATCTTGTTAACGTTCTCCTTGTTTGTCCTACGTATCGTTGTAACAATGATTATAGCACTTAAGACATTAACTGGGTCTTTAGTGGAACCTAACAATGATTTTAACTGTTTGTCTACTCATGAGAACTAAATCTAATCCGATGTTTTCCCCCGTGGTCTCAGCTTACTAGCAATATTTTGATCAAATGGAATGGACACTTGTTTCAGGGATTCCGATGCTGCGGTGAGAATTGTAAACATTCACCTTTGTAAAATTTTCGCTTGTTACCGATGATTGCCTGGATTTTTCTCACTCCAATTGGTCTGGGTTCAATCCCAGCCGAGGTCAGTGCCATTCTTCGTAATTCTCTGCATCCCACTTTGGGAATCCTCTTCATGAAACTCTTAAAATTTGCTATACAATTATCTTTGTACATATTCGGAAAAATTCCCGAGCGAATTCGCTTACATTTACGCACGGAATATTCCTAAGATTTCTCTTCCCAATTAAAAGGGCGAGTGTCAGTAGAGCACTTTGTCGGTCCCTGGACTATTTTGTGGGATTCTTAATTCCACTATCAAAACGGAATTTAATAATTGGGAAGTGTCATCGACAATCCAAACGTTACATAATACAAACTTCATAAATGACTTAGCATATTTTTGACTAAACTTAGACACCTTCCCCTCCCGCCCCAGGGGCTCCTGGCAAGCACCTTAAAGCAAATATCGTCTTTTCCGGCAAAATATTTATTGTCTTAAATCTATTAGTTCTGACTTTAATCATTTATCACAAACCTTTACAAAAGGTATATACAGAGCATAATACTTAACATTCCATGAATGTATAGAAATCGTCCTCGCCAGCCGTATGGCTACTGTCCAGGTGATCGGCCGGGAAGCAATCGGTCGTGAAATCCCCGGACGCCTCCTCCAGTAGATTTTCCGTCACAAATGGATGCTCGGTCACCACCGGTTGCACGGCGGCCACCGATGGCGTCAGTTCCGGTTGCTGATGGGGTGGAATATCGGCCAACATAACGGACAGATCATCGTGCTGTTCCTCCTCAATCAACCCGACGACGGCTGGATCCGGCAGTGGAAGAAGCGGAGTTAGGAGAGGTTCAGATGGCGCCAACAACGATTCCGGTATCCCTTCCTCCAGCGTTTGATGATGGTGAAGATGATCCTCTACTGCGACGATGATGGACTGAGTATCCTCATCGTCTTCCTGCTCCTCCGGTAGGAGCGGATGCGCTTTGGCGTAGTGCTTCTTCAGGTCCCACAAGAAGCGGAATTTACTCTGGCAGAGCTTGCACCCATGGGGATATTCGGCCGTGTGAACCATCATGTGCGATCGCAGCTGGTAAGGATGAGCGAACCGCATCGGACACATTGTGCACTGGTGCTTCCGGAAGTTCTGGTCGTGCGATCGCGTGTGCTTGTATAAAATTGCCTTGGTAAAAAATGCCTTACCACAAATCTGGCAACTGTACCGCCGGACGTTGGCGTGGCAATTCAGATGATCCTTCAGACGGTACTGTAATCAAAATCATCGTAAAGTTAAAAGTTTCTCATATCAACTCCCTGCCGATTACTCACCAGTTTGTGGAACTTTTTATTACAAATCTGGCACTCGATTCGCTTCTCTTGTCCGTGGAACACCAGGTGAGACCGCAGCGAACTCATGCTGGTAAACGATTTCCCACAGACGTGACAAACGGCCAACTTTGGCGACGGATTGGAATTCTTAACCTTCTTCTCCTCCGGTTCAGGACCGCTTTTACTGTGCTTATGTACATGAACCCTCAGTCCCATCAGGGTCGGCAGCGACTGTCCGCAAATGTCACACGTAAAGGGACCCACACGTTTGGAGTTCTTATTGCCGACCATCTCACAAGTCTGTCGGTGCTTCTTCAACTTGGTACAACTCTCGAACGTGTGCTCACAATCCAGGCAAACCCACTGTAGCTTTCCGTTGACCACCCGTCGGCGAGAGTCGCTCGTTGTCTTCAGCTTTCCTCTAGACTGAACCGCTTGCTCCACTCGTTTCGGTTCTTTCGGAGGTTTCACAACCACTTCCTTAACAGGAAGTTCCTCTTCCTCCTCCTCCTCCTCCTCAACCTCACAGTAATCATCCTCCAGCGGCATATCGTCATCATCCACCGGAGGTGGTGGTGGACTAAACCCACCGTACTGGTCCTCCGGTTTGCTAAAGTCCAAATTCAGGAAATCCGGAATCACACTCCTCTCCGCCAGCAGGCAGCTGATCTTCTTCTGTCCGTCCTCGCATCTGCAGCGGAATTCGCGGATCCGCCCGAGAAATTCGGCACAGGCGGAGCAGATTTTGGTGCAACCGGCACTGGCATCGATTCCGCTAATGGCCAATTCGTTAATCAGATCCAAATGCAAATCGGATAGGTCGAGCAGCAGCGGTTCCTCTCGGGCACAGAGCCGGCAGATGTGCAACAGCAGGGATTCTTTGCCACTTTCGCGCTTCTGGATCAGCTCGTCCACGGCCGATTCGATGATGTTGGTGATGAGGTTGTTGTACTCGGTGATGTTCAAGGGCTGCAGTGGCATAATTTGGTTGCGATTGATGTTGGTGAAATTCATCCATTTTTTCGATGGAGTTCGAAATGTATATGGAAGATACATATCAAACGAGCATGAATAGGATGTAGGTGATTGAATGCATGCAGCAATAATTACCTGGTGAAGATTGTCCATGTTTGCTAACTTTTCGGAATAAACGGCATTTATAGGGCAATATGAGTTGGAAAGCGATGAATTTCAACAAACTTAAATTTTATTTTGTTTACGAAGCGAATGGAATGGAAGTTGAAGCAAAAATACTGACAAGGATTGCACGCTCAATAGAAAACCCATATTAAAGAGTAAATTTTTAACAACAGCTCATATTTAGAGCATCGCCACGGGTGTCACTTTGCCATCTTGTGTTAAACACACTTCAAACACCCTTCCACCACATGAAAAACTAATGTTTTCATTAATTCTGGCACGACTGCCAATAATGTTTAATTTTCATTGGGATTCGGTTACCGGAACGGGACTCGAAAGAAAAACGGGAGAACTATACTAGCGCTAAACTAAATTAGAGCTTTATTGAAACACGTCTTGTTCCATACTGAATAGCCATAATAAGCCATTCCATTAAGGATAGCAAATTTTTCCGTGGTGGAGGAAACCTCCTCCACCACGAATTAGCCAAACATTGGTTTTCATCCTTTACCCATGTTCGTAACAGCTCTGATAGCGATGCATATGCTTCTGTGGTGAGTAGTATTATATTTAGATTTTACCAATTTCTTAGATGGTTGAAATACAGATCATTTAAACAAAAAAAGAAAAGAAAAAGGAGCATTCCCCATTTCATATATTATACATTCAAGCATTATCTTAGACACATTACGGTGAAACATTTTGTGCAGTTAATAGAGTACATTTTCAAATATTCCTTGAGAGAAATCGAGAGAGAATTAATAAAGCAACTCCTCGGGTACACCTGCCATAACGTCCGTTATCGTTCACTATCTTTTGGATATAGTGAACGATAACGGACGTTATGGCAGGTGTACCCGAGGAGTCGGAATTGGGTGAGAGCAATGGCGGCTGGTCACGACAGCTTCCACCTCGTTTGTCAGCTCAGATCGGCAAATGACATTCGATAGAATTATTTACATTCCACATCGAACGCTCGACTGTTTCGGTCAAGTATTGCTTGCACTCCGTAATCGGTAACTAGTTTTTTTTCCCCTATTGAGGTTTTTTTTTCTATCCGCTTTCATACTGAGTGGTGTTGTAGTATACAACAGTGTAGTGAGCATCACAGTCCGCATCGTGCTCTCTTGCCGTGCGGATCTATTTGCTTTTTGCTGAAGGAAGTGTTACTACCTAGGGGCAAGACAGCTGTACTCAGAGTAAATATATTTGCAGCGAGTAAATTTGAGTTACTCACATTTACTCAAAAATGATCAAAGTAGTCTCGATTTTCTGATCGAAGAAAATATCGTATGACAGCATATTAGGTTTTCAATATAAACACAGTTTTCAAGCATTAAAAGATTCAAGGCAGACCAAGGATCGATTGGTTAAAGTGTTGTCGTTGATGATTTTTGATGATGTGGTGGTGTTATTTCAGGACTATACATGTTGGTACTCCACCAGAGATTTGAGAAGTTTCTGCCCTGTGAACATAAAAAGCTTATCTTGCCCAGCCTGTAAAAGATCCCTATCATCTTTTTGAACTAATTTCAGACATGAGGAAATCCAACATAAATATTGAGGTATATCGTGAAAAGTACAACTAGGTTCTAAAGTTATAACGTTTAACTATTGGTTCGTACCGGCAGGTTCAGTAGCAATAAACTCCTCGAGCTGGGTCTAAAGGATTACTTATTACTTGGTAGTCCAAAGGACTTCGTGAACAAGATGTGCAGTGTACGGTCACCTGACTAGAGATCATTGCAAAGTATGAACTGAAAGATAAGATATGGATTGGCGGGGAAACTACTGTTTGTTTTTGTTGGGCTTTTCTTCGGTATGTACCACTGCTACCTTATTGCTGATGCCGACGATCTGGCGACGTACTTCAATTACTCGCTGCTACTGCTACCGCTGCTGTCGACGAACGGTGACTGGTGTTTTCCGAACCGATGGGGAATGGTGGTTTGACTGCACGCCGGTTTGACGGGGCTTGTCATTCGTGTGTAGCTTGGAAGCCTTCCAGGCGTCTTCCCTCGTTGGCGAGGATTGACACGGTTTAGGACGATTGCGGAGTGACCGTGCCAAAAGGGGAATGCTCCTTTTCGGTTAGGGGTAACCTCTCCTAGTTTCAAACCTCCTTCGTGGTCAGTCGGACCAGAGGTTGGTATTGGTCCTTGACTGTTCGGTGAAGTGAAGCTTGATCTGAGGTCCTGACCAGTCCAAAATGGAGGTACCTGGTGTATAACACACGAACGCCTGATACATGTAACCTTTCTGTTACAAACCTTCAATTCGATGTTTTCTTTATTGTAGCAGGTGATCGAACCTTCAGGTAAATTTAAACTATAGCGATGAAACCCACTGGGAAGATGACACGGCCATGCTTAACGGCCGATTGTTGAATAAGGCGTCCATGACCACAACAAAATGGCGACACGGAGTCACAGGGTGATGGGGTGAAGGGTCCTGCAATGCTCACCGAACGGTCATCGTTCACTTTTAAACAGTACTCACTCGCCAGAAGTGATTAGCTAGTGGAGTTAAATTAATACCTAAGGAATCTAGTGCAAGTAGTGAATCGTAGTGACCTGTTGAACACCGATTTCACCGATTCAGTACCTTTTCCGTACATTTTTCAAATCACTTACTGGTTGGCGAGTACGGATATCTAATTGCCTAGGACCATTAAAGGAGGTCTTGATGGGGCCTCACTCACGACTCTGAAATGAGCCGAGCGTAGCATTTTTCTGAGGAGTAGCATTCCTACTCTCAAATCATAGCATCGAGCCTCACAACTTGTGCGGGAAGAGGGATAAAATGGGAGTGAGGTTTGCTGCCACTCATTTTCATGTTTTATATCACACGTTCTTGTTTGGGTGAACTCTGAAGCTTCTTGCCTTGAACAAAAAAGTCAACATGAGCCTTGAAAAGTGAGTTTGAGAAATTTCAACAAGCCTGGACACCGCTCTCGAGCACACGACCCTAATAGCTAAGAAGAGATTCCCTTCCCGGTTTGACAGAGTGCGACCTTGCCGTCGTCGACTGGCTTCGTCTGAAGGAGTAAAATCGGAGCTGTGCATCGGGACCAGCTCGACAATCCGTCATACCAGCCCATTACCAAAACACCAGATCACTAAACCAAACCACCATCGGACGACAGCCAACGAACGGTAGACGCGCTAGTCAGACCGCCATTCGCTGGAAGACCAGTCAGCCTTTCATCGTCTACTATCGCCAGAATCGTTCTGAAATTTCAGTGAGCGCTCACTGGACTGCATTTGTCGTAGTTGTCGTAAAAGTACGTGCCAGAGTATCCAACACACCACAGTTCTCACTCCTAAGTGTATTGAGGAATGAGTGGTTAAGTTGATCCGCTCCGGGTTTTATTTAATTTGAAAGCTTGAGTACGCGAAGGCCCTCCAGTTTTCCCGGTAGTGCACCTACTCTGAGACACAGTTCACAGAGTTTCATGCTGCTGAGTCGTTGTCGGGCAGAACATTAGTTTCATATAGAGTCGATGTATAATGAGTCACGCCGAGAGAAAAACAGTTGAACTCGCATCACGGTTTTCGAAAGATTCCCTTTCTTTTCACTTGGCAACAGAGGACTTCTACATCAACTTCAAATGACTTCTAGCGAGAAAAAAAAATTGCGGCTGTAGTAAATCATTATATCAGTGATTTAGTCAAATTATCTCAACCAAAAATAGTAGAAATTCTCATAAGTGATCATTACCAAACGTATCCCATGCAAATTTATTGCTCACTGCGAGTTTATGATAATTTCTTCGATTATATTTTATATTTTATTGCAATACCTTTCGTGGACCTTTCATAGCATCGTAATGTTTGTTTTCTTTGCATGATAGGTAGCCGGTTTGACAGTTCAATAGGTAGACTTGGCTTCACTCTTGGCGTGACTCATTATACACCGACTCTAGTTTCATACAGTATGAGGCAATGGTGGCTAATCTAGGTTTTTCAGGGCGCCGTTCCTCTTCTCCTCATCCCACTTCATGGATTTTAGATTCTACCACCAAGGATATAGTCCTTTTTCCATATCAACTGTTAGGCCGACAACATACACTGAACCAATCTGACATATTCCTGTTATGTGGAAGTCTAATAAATTTGCGCTATAAGATAATCCATTGAAAATTATATGATTGAAAATGTGTCAGGTAAATTCTATATGAATATCTGATACATTTACAATGCTGATAATTTGTTAACTTTTATATGATCGTCATATGATAAATGAAAATCGGTCAAATTATAATAAATAACTGAAATGGATTTGAAACCCATAAGCATAAGCTTTACTTTTCACCACAATATAATATATGTGTCATAAATCAATCGAAGTAAATTTTATGTGAAAATCACATGAAATTTATTTCTTCTTTTGACACGTATATTTAATCGATTTCTAAAAATAAATCTAAAAATAAACATCAGGCAGTGGAAGCTTTCACAGTTGTATCTTTTTTTATTGTAACTGATTTGGGATTCGATCCAGAACTGTTGAGGTGTGATGCTTTCGGTGTTTGCGCTCGATTCCACTGGGCCAATGCTGACTACAATATTAAGCTCGTTCAATTAGCATGAAGTAAGAACAGCTCTCCCAACATGGAATGTGCAACGTTATGCTCGTTTTACTAGAGTGAAGAAAAATAACACTGACTAATTTATGCTCCGTTTCGGTGGTGTCGTGTATTCAAATCTTTCATAATGCTGCTGTGTGCAATAAAACAACGACTACATTATATGAGTTCATGAAACTGGTTCATGAAGTTCGAGTACTAGTGCTGGAATCTGAATAAGCCCTTCTACACGCTTACAATTAGAATGTTAATATAGTAAATATTGCAGTAGAATCATTTTTTTTTTCAATCTCAATACATTCTTTCCGGAATCCCTTGTCTTATGGAACAATAACAAACAAGGATTATTCAATACAGTATCATTGTTATTAGTTATATTTAGTTCGGCTAATCATTTTAATGAGTGTACGATAACATCGTTGAAAATTGTTTCAATAATTTATAAAGAACAATCATATAAGATGTTTTTTATTGGGAGCGATATTCATCCCGGAAAACCATGCCAAAACAAATGTTTGCTGTTGGATTTCTTAAAAGGCAAATCTATGTGACTATATAATGATTGAGATAGATCTGTTTACAATCTTTTAACCTCAAAAATCAAAGGAAGCTATTCCAATGAGATATACATGTTTTCCTATACTGTAAAGTTATATGACAGTCCAATAGGTTCTACATGTCTGTTTACATGCGACATATCAACAAACGTCAAAAATCGTTAAAAGCAACTCCAATAAAATATACATGATTATCTTATAAGATATATCTTAATTAATTAATTTAACTTTATTAGGGAGGCTTTCAGCCTTAGGCTGGTTCGCCTCCATAAGATATATATTTTAGTGAGCAATATTCATCATTAAAACAGGTATATTTTACTGAATTTTCCCATAGTGCAATCTTATATGATTTTCCATTAGTTTCTAGATGTCTGTTCCCACCCAAGACATATCAACAGTTTTTCACAATGAAATATATCAGACAATATTCATATACATCTTACCTATCGCTAACCACGTTCGAAGCAAAGTTTTATCAAGTACTAAGTATGTGAAATTACGATAGAAATCATTCCATATCGCAGTCATAGTTTTTAAGTGATAATCCATTGGAATCTATCAATCATCACATAGAATGAATAAATCTGCTGACATTGCTATGTTATAAGATGGATCCAATAAACGGTATATGTCGATTTGTTTCAGTGTAGTAGAAGCGATTCGAAGCGATTCGATTCGTTGGCAATAAGCGGAGCGCTTGCGTGAAAGCACCCTCTATGAGCGTTCTATGGGAATCGCCCAAACCAGCCATAGTGAAAGCGATGCGAAGAGGTGTAAAGCGTTCAGCAAAGCGACAGAGCTGTTCGTGTTGTGTTTTGACGCCTTCGAACGCAAGTGGACTGATTCTAGTGAGGAAAAATGGACACCGAAAATTTGAACAAATATTTTGCACTGCGCGCGCGACTGTAATGTTTTCAAAAACGCTTTCACTATGTCATAGATTGCTTCGCTTGCCGCTGCATTTCGCTTTGCCAATTGCTATCGCATCGAATCGCTTCGAATCGCTTCTACTATGTTGTCGGCCTTACACACATTCTGCTTCTACCAACTAGCTTGCATAAAGCACCCATACAGTCAAAAGTTATACCTCTGAAAGATTATAGATTATAGTTTATAGTTTATAACAATCATAGAGGTTCTGAAAACTGGAAAGCACGTCAGCTTACTTTGCTTGACAGCATCGGTATCAACATTGTTTTCAATATAACAATCAGGTTGCTATGTGAATAAGGTATTGAGAAACGCGAGTTACTCAGAGTTACTCAAAATTAACTCCGATTTTACTCATGATCGAAAGCTGTCTTACCCCCAGTCATTATCCGTACATTGTCAAACTGCGTGATCGATGTCGTCGTAACTGGTTTCCTTGGTTTAAAGGGTTGAAGGTGGGTCGAGACTTCATTCGTGTGATGTCTCGCCTCATGTCCAATCACTATTCGCTAAGCGCTCACTTGTTCCGTTTTTATTTATTTATTTTAACTTACTTTCATCTAGCTTGATGCTTTAATGAAATGTAGCACGACGAGGAAAAGCCCTTTTGAGCTGGTTGACTTTACTCGAAAGGGCATAAAAACCTCATATCTTTTGTTTTAGTTACATTACAAGCTAATTACATTGAACAGTTACGCAAATTAAATAAGTTCATGCTAGCAAAATACATTATCAAAGGTCAGAAGATAAAAATTTAAAACTATGAGGGATTCCATCCAGAATGAGCTGAAAAAACCTGAAATCGTGCTCGACCATCTTCTATTTGGATGATACTTTGCCCATATTTTCAGTATGATAGACCAAGTATTTTCCGCAGGAGAGGAGACCCTTTTGACTCAAGGGTAATTTTTGAAAAAGGCCTATGTGTTTTTGCACACATACTTTAAAAAAAATGTAGTTCGAAAACAGTTGGTTGTAGAAAAAACTTACTAAGAAGGAGTTGTAGGAAACTAATTAGACTTTATAAAAAAAAAATACACACGGAATTTGTCTTTCCGTTTTTTTTACAAAAAATAAATAAAAATAAACCTCAAAATTCAAAATTCTCAAATAACAAAAAAATAGTATTTTGATTTTTTTTTAATATTTTTTAATAAAAACTTGAATAGAAAGCATAAGTTTTGAAAACAACTCTAGGATGGACAAACTTTCAATAAAAAAGTTTTTCTAAGAGCAACTTTTGAGGCATTTTTTTTGTTCAGTTTGATGTTAGTATATGATTATAAAAATTATTTCAAACGATAGTGCCCATATAAATAAACTTCCTAAATATAGCCGTTTTCGAGATATTTCAAATTTACTTTAATCAAAATCAATTTTTTGTAGAAAATAAGCAATTTTCATAAGTTAATCGTGATTCTCCATCAGCGTTGATAAGTTTAGCAAGATACATATATATTTACCTTCAATTTGTCTTTTGACGATTGAACGATCAGACAACCCGTTTAGAATTTTCAGGGGAAATGAAAACACTATTATTTCAAATATAGAAACCAACACAATTTAAGTTGCACTTATTTTCATTATCAAGCGTAGTTTCATTCTATTTAAGTTGTTAATATTGATGCACCTATCCATCTCATTATTTTAGGTACATTATAATGTCTTCCATGGTATTTTTCATGAAAAAAAGAGCTTCTCTGTTAGAGTAGCTTCAATACCAAAACAATATTTATACCTGAATATCCAAATGATACCTACGTTTGTATATAAGCATGACCATCCTTTTGAAAACAGACATCACTAAAAAAATCTTTTTGAGTGAACAAGTATAATTTGACTATGGAATTCAAAAAGGTCGAGTGTTGCAAGCTGTTTCCTAATAAACGGTGTTCGTCAAAGCTTCGTAAATTATCCGAAAATTTGATTGAAAAACATAAGTTCCTAGAGTGAAAATTTAATTTGTGATACGTGTCGCTTGAATTTAATTAGAATCGAACCATGTGCTGAAAATCTGGAACTAGAAGTGCAACCGTCAGTCATGGACATCGCGGAGCCGCAGCCATCTACATCTCGACATGGCCTCGAAGAAATACCATCAACTACGTCAAAAACAACAGCATCATCTCAGGATAGTGGAGAGCAACAATTTTCCAGGACGCATAATATTGAGCTATTCAACAAAGGGAATAGCTGGTATCAACGTATCGCCAATATCGACAAAAAAAAAATTCCAGAATGTTAACTATCCCCAGAGAAAAAATATGGACATTACCAATGGCAAGAAACGCATCTTCGGTTTTCAAGCGGAAGAAGATGACCTGGAGCAACTAAAATTGAAAGCTGCGGAACACAATGAGATGATCGGACAAATGAAGGAGATATTTGCTGATCCAGGTTCATCGAGAGACGATCAAATAAGGATTCTGACGATTTTCCGAAATCTTGGTCAACGGTAATGGACGAGTTCGAAACAAATAAATACATTGTATTGCAAGCTCGACAAACGGAAAAGGAGTATTGGCCACCCCCAACGAAAGGTTAAGACACGGTTTGGATCCCGAAATTAAAAACGAGGTATTGCAGTTCTTCGAAAGCGACCGGATAAGCAGAGCCACGCCAGGACTAAACGATTACGTTTCAGTGAAGAAGGAAGGTTAGAAGATTCATATTCAAATGCGACTTTTAGTTTGTACATTGCGAGAAGCTTTAAATTAAATTTCAAGAAGTTAGTAAAAATAGCATTGGATTTAGTTCATTTGCAGCACTAAAACCAAAGCATTGCAAATTACTTGGTAGTTCAGGTTCTCACAATATTTGTGTTTGTACCATCCATGAAAATATTAATTTAATGCTTCATTGTCTTAGAAAATATTCATTCGAAAAAGATTTCAACCATTATTTTGAAGGAATATTATGCAGCTCATCATCCAGAACTAAACACTGTTATCTCCGCGAATGCGAACGTTGTCCAGGTCTCTCAGATTTTGAAAGAAGTTTTTCAGAAAAATTCGAGAAGTATCTGTCTGAGTATGTCTGAAATATGTTTTGAACAATGGGTTTCAACTGATCGATGTAGTTTAGAGAAACTTGTAAAACCAGTAGATGGATTTGTTCCTTATTTTTCTGAAAAGTTGGGAAAACTGGTATCCCATGATTATATTAAAACTCAGCAGTCTAGTTTCTTGAAAAATACAAAAAATACTCTTAAAAATGGAGAAGTTGTCATAATTTGTGATTTTTCCGAAAAATATTCATTTGTTCTTCAAGATGCTGCCCAAAGTAGTTACTGGAATAATGAACAAGCTACTATTCATCCTTTTTGCATTTATTATTCAGAATCAGGTATAATTAAAAATTTAAGTTTGATCGTATTCTCTGAAGTTTTAAAACACGATACAATTGCGGTACAAGTATTTATTTCAAAATTACTGACCTTTTTGCAAACAAAAATACAAGTAAAAAAAGCGATGTTTATGTCTGATGGAGCTGCATCCCAATATTAAAATTGCAAAAATTTTGCAAGTCTTTGTAAATTTAAAACGAAGTACAATATTGATGTTGAATGGCACTTTTTTGCAACTTCGCATGGCAAGGGACCATGTGACGCGATTGGTGGCACATTAAAACGAATGGCAAGGAACGCAAGTGTGGCTGTAGAACACGAACATCCAATCACAAGTGCAGAAGCTAACCAGAAGAGTAATGATTATTTAACAAAAATGTCATTTTGTTTTGTGTCACAAAAGGAATACGAACAGGGGGCTGCAGAATGGAAAAGCATTTTTGAAAAGGCCAAAACGATCCCAGGTATAAGAAAATATCACTATATTGTTCCGATTTCCGAAAATAAAATATCAGCGAAACTATTTTCGAATGACGAAGAACGCACCATTCATAACATATAAAAACATGCCAATCAAAAGTTCATCAAATAAAAATATATCCCCCGAAAAGGTTTATGTACAAATTATTATTATTAGAGACGATCGAAAGTAATAAATGTGAGATGCAAATAAAAACGCATGGGTATTTCATTTATTTATCTTATTTATCTTATAAGTTTAAAACCAATTTTTTTTTTTTATAGATGGAGTGAAGGGAGTTTGGGACGATGGCTATTCTCGATCATCCCTAAGGTGTCGAAGAGTCCTTGGTTCAAGGGGTTGGATGTGAGTAGAGACTTCATTTGTCTGATGTCTCGCCTCATGTCCAATCACTGTTCGTTAAACGCTCACTTGTTTCGTGTTGGGCTGGGAGACAGCAATCTCTGTGAATGTGGACAAGGTTACCAAGACGCCGATCACATCCTTTGGTCTTGTGCTGAGCATCGTGGAGTCAGATCTGAGCTGTGTGATTCCCTTCGGGCTCGAGGTAGACAACCTAATGTTCCAGTTCGGGATATTTTGGCTAGACGTGATCTGGAGTTTATGAAACTCATATATGTTTACTTTAAGAATACTAACCTTAGATTGTAAGTTTGATTAACCTTGTGTTTAGTTTGTGTATTGTGCGTGTAGTTTTTTTTAATGTTTGTTTCCAAGATGAATAGAAATAAGTTCATGTTTTAGGATTAATTAAATATTTGTATAATAAATCATATTTCAAACCTCCTTCTCCCTTTCCCCATCCAAAAAATTGTAAATCTCCACTAACCTCGAGACGACCGCGAGTAATCGGTTCAATTCTCTTGACTCTAGATTTAAGACATTAATGTATAATGCAAATGATAACTCGGCTCTGTAAAGTTTATTCGATTGAGCCTGTACAAATAAATTAATATATAAAAAAAAAATAAAACCAATTTTCCAATAGTCTATTGGTGCAAGGGTAAATACATGCATATCTTGCAAAACTTATCATATTTGATGGACAATCACGTATAACTTACGAAAAGGGCATATTTTCTACAAAAAATTGATTATGATGAAAGTAAATTTGAAATATCTCGAAAACGGTTACATTTAGGAAGTTTATTGATATGGGCACTATCGTTTGAAATGATTTTAACAATCATATACTGACATCAAACTGAACATTTTGCCGTGAATAATGAAAGTTTCAAAAATGCCTTAAAAGTTGCTTTTAGAAAAACTTTTTTATTAAAATTTTGTCCATCCTAGAGTTGTTTACAAAACTTCTGCTTTCTATTCAAGTTTTTATTAAAAAATATAACAAAAAATCAAAAATACGTTTTTTTTTGTTATATGAATTTTGAGGTTTATTATTATTTTTTTTTAAGCGAAAAAAAAATTCCGTGTATCTTTTTTTATAAAGCCTTATTAGTTTCCTACAACTCCTTCTCAATAATTTTTTTTTTCTACTACCAAACTGCATTTTTTTAAAAGTATGTGTGCAAAAACACATAGGCCCTTTTCAAAAATTACCCTTCAGTCAAAAGGGTCTCCTCTCCTGCAGAAAATACTTGGTCTATCATACTGAAAATATGTGCCAAGCATCATCCAGATCAAAGATAGTCAAGTTTGGTGACTGACCGATTTGGCGTGGAATTCGTCCTATGTCAATGAGTAATTAAACCTATGTCCAATGGAATGAAGAGCAATGCTGCGGTGGGCGATCCTGTATGCAGTATTCAGTTCCAGCAGTCGAGAAGGAAAAAGAAAATAAAAAGGAAGCAAAATTCTTCGATGTACTAGGTGTTGGACAGGAACTCACCTGATAGTTAGTCTCATTTGTCATCTGTCCAGTAATCTACGTTGAAATGCTGCAGCGGATGCGTTGAAGTCAAAGAACTGGTAAACCTCATTAAATATTGCCGTCATAAATCGAATCGGATCGTGTTGGCCATACCCTGCATAACGTGCTTCAAGTGAAAAGAATACTCGCTGTCGTAAACTCTTTCGGGTGCGTAGACGTTCAGTTGGGCCAGTATTTCTGCTGCATCAGTTTCACCCAACATAATTTTCGCGACCAACACAGCCTGTGCAATAAATCTTCTATGTTCCAATGAATCAAGCTCAAGTAGCCTGCATCGATGTTCATATGGCGGTAAATTCACAGGATCTTGCCGTGGAAGATTACGAAGAGCATATCTCACAAATTTCTTTTGAATTGATTCAAATCTACTACTATTACCCCGTAACGTGGATAGATCACCTTTTCGTGGTACGTTACGGGATGTAAGATCTAAGATCTACCACCGATTCCTAGTCCTTGCTACTTCAAACTAGGGGAACAGGATTTTTCAGTAATTCAAGGAACACATCTTAGTCGTTTTATGAATTTACCTACAGAAGTTCTTTGATTTTCCCAGTAGCTCTACGAATATCCAAGAATTTCGTAGATTTCCCCAGCAAGCATGGGAAAAATCGTTTGCATTTACTACTCACTCACACGCATACAACATCAGAAACGAACAGCAGCTTGTGCGAGCCGAACTGATTTCGTTCGTATTCGCATTGCTTCTATTTTCTTCGATGAACGCAGAATTGAGCAAAACAGACAGCTGAGCGTAACATGAATGATTCTGAGTGTAGTAGTGTAGATGATTCCTCTCTTATTATTTTTTCCATGCTGAGTCTTTTACGATTGCATTCTGCTGAGTGAGCTGAATGAGAATTTTGCAGAAAGAATCACTTTTTATTTTCTAGCTTTAAACATACATTGACACATTTAAATTTCTATTAATATCGATAAAACTGTTATACTGTAACACATAAACATAAGCGTCACGCAAATAACATAAAACTGCTGTGGCCAATTCAACATCATCACTTTTGTGGTTTTGGATTTCAAACCTAGGTGTCGCATGCACTGGTGCAGTTTCGCCAGTTTCGCGTAGATTCATCAATTAACCACTCGAGCAGATAAAATGACGTTTACTACCACTCGAACTTTGAAATGAAACATTGAGATTTTTTCTTCTAGAACCTCGAGAAAAGTAGCCAACATGCGTTTCATAAAAAAATAGAAATTAGTTGGTCCAGTTTTGTGAAATCGCTGGTAGAAAGTCACGCCAAAACTACTTGACAAAGTGGTCAATTGTTCGGCTGCCTTTCAGTTTATCCTTCTTTCCTTCTACTGCTGTCAGTTCTGAGTCGAGCTGCAGAGTCACTTGGTTGGAAGAATTTACGCTCATTCGGCAATCTGTTTGTAGGTGAGGATGGCTATTTTGATTCTGTGGTGCTCGCACGAGTGAATGAATTTTCCCATGCTTGTTCCCCAGTAATTTCAAACAAATATTTTAAGATCTATACCAGCTTCACAGAAGTTCTACGAATCTCTCAAAGATCTACCAGTTCTTTGAAATTACCAGAAGTTCCACGTTTTACCCGCAAGTTCTAAAATTTTCTCAGACGGAAGAATTTCTACGCTTTTCCCAAAAGTTGTAAAACTTCCTAGAAGTTGTACGAATTCCCCAGAAGTTATATGAACTTCCAAGAATTTCTACTAACAGTTGTTAAATTTTACCAGTAGTTTTACGAACTTCCCAGATGTTCTACGACTATTTCAGAAGCTTCACAAGCATCCAACAGTTTCTATGAAATTTTCCCAGAAGTTCAACAAGTTTTCTAGTAGTTCTATGATTTTTTTCCAGAAGCTTCACAAGCATATTACGACGCCTACAAAGTTTCCATTAGTCCTAGAAGTTCAATCAATTTTCCATAAGTTCTAAAAATATCTCAGAAGATCCAAGAGCTTCTAAAAAGATATATCAACTGTTAATGGCTAGCCAGATGGGCTACTTTAAAGGGATTCCTCTAACCTCTGGTCTAGCCACGGAGATCGTCTGGGGTGGGCTACACTCGCCTCTTTTGTTGGCTAGCTCGAGCTTGAAACCCTGGAGCTTCAAGGTCGGCTCCTGGCTTGTCGACACTGATCCGAAGTACAAAACACCTCTTTATCACTTTTAACTCGTTTATTACATACGATTTCGGTGTCTGTAGTGTGTATGTGTGTGTAGTGCTGGCCAGCGATGACGGGATTCTGCAGTGGGTGGGGTTTTTCGGCGGCGGATGAACGGACTGTTCACAGTGGAGGCCGGTGCTCGACGGTTGTCACCGTGTGGCACGACGGATGTGGCACTGGGGCTCGATCGGGTGATCGACGGTGGTCTCTCAGTGGTCGTCGGTGTCTTACCGATGGACGCTTGCTACACGGGTGTTGGCGTGTTAACGGACGCCCTCGTGGTTTAGCCTGTTTTAAGATTGAGAAAGCCGTTAAACAATGCAATTCCCCTCAAGTCCCAGTCGTCACCATCGTTAGGATTTTCGCTTTCAGAAACGGCCAACATATAAAATTAATTAAATAGTAAATACCGATAAATACCGATTTTTTAATACCTTTGATACTGATAAGCTTCAAAACAATCTGGCAATGCTGCTGAGCAGTCCGTTGGTATAAACGTCGTCCAAGAATAGTTTGTATTAAGCCTTAAAATTGTTTTGGGGCTGTGAATAAACTACGTAGACTCTTAAGTGGGTTGAAAAATATCTACGGTCCATACAAATTTCCAAAAAATATGTATGGACGATTGTCTACGCGGGGGAGGGGGGGGGGCAAAACTACTTTAAATTGGTCTACGTTAAATTGTTATAACGGTCTATGAATTTCTTAAAAGAACAAGAAATTTCCCAGATGTTCGACAAACTTCCCTCAAAATCTACGACATTTCCTGAAGATCTAGCAGTTCCAAGAAATTCTTCGAATTAAATCGAAAGATGTTTTATGAATTTACCGACAGAAGTTCTTTGATTTTCCCAGTAGCTCTACGAATATCCAAGAATTTCATAGACTTCCCCAGTGATTTAAAAAATTTGTTTTAAGATCTATACCAGCTTCACAGAAGTTCTACGAATGTCTCAAAGATCTACCAGTTCTTTGAAATTACCAGAAATTCACGTTTTACCCGCAAGCTCTAAAATTTTCTCAGAAGGTCTACGAACATCCAAGAATTTGTGCGATTTTCCCAAGGGTTCTAAAATTTCCCAGAAGTTTTACGAATTCCCCAGAAGTTCTACGAACTTCCAAGAATTTCTACAAGCACTTGTTAAATTTTACCATAGGTTCTTTGAATCATCCAGAAATTCTACAAATTTCCTAACTTCCATAAGGATCTACTAATTTACCAGTACTTTTACGAACTTCCCAGATGTTCTACGACTATTTCAGAAGCTTCACAAGCATCCAACAGTTTCTATGAAATTTTCCCAGAAGTTCTACAAGCTTCTTAGTAGTTCTATGGTTTTTTCGGAAGCTTCATAATCGTATTACGACGCCTACAAACTTCCCATCGGCCCTAGAAGTTCTATCAATTTTCCATAAGTTCTAAAAATATCTCAGAAGATCTAAGAGCTTCTAAAAAGATATATCTACTGTTAATGCCTAGCCAGATGGGCTACTTTAAAGGGATTCCCCTAGTCTCTGGTCTAGCCACGGAGATCGTCTTCTGGGGTGGGCTACACTCGCCTCTTTTGTTGGCTAGCTCGAGCTTGAAACCCTGGTCGGCTCCTGGCTTGTCGACACTGATCCGAAGTACAAAACACCTCTTTATCACTTTTAACTCGTTTATTACTTACGATTTCGGTGTCTGTAGTGTGTATGTGTGTGTAGTGCTGGCCAGCGATGACGGGATTCTGCAGTGGGTGGGGTTTTTCGGTGGCGGATGAACGGACTGTTCACAGTGGAGGCCGGTGCTCGACGGTTGTGGCACTGGGGCTCGATCGGGTGATCGACGGTGGTCTCTCAGTGGTCGTCGGTGTCTTACCGATGGACGCTTGCTACACGGGTGTTGGCGTGTTAACGGACGCCCTCGTGATTTAGCCCGTAATTAATGGGTCCTGAAGGGAACATGAGAGGTGGTCTTAGCGCTGGGAATTCCGCTACCGGGTTATTGATTGGGTCCTACCTGACTCCGTATTCGGTGGTATTAGCTGGTATTTGTTGGTAACTCTTCACTATTTTTTCAAAACTTAAAGCAAACTTGGCAGATCGAACGATCTCGCGCAATGGCTGAAGTGAAAGAGAACCTTCTCTTCAGTTTGACCCAGTAGCTTCCCCCTTGACCTAAGCCCATTTCCACCTCCCTCCCACTTTTCCATCACCCCTTGTCCATATCCTTCTCCTGTTTCCAACGCCCACCTTCATCCTTACTCCTCCCCGTTATGTGTTATGTGTTGTTGGTGTGACTGGGTTCCAATTTTTAATTGGACCGTTGGTTTGGGAGTACATATTTACTTACATTCAAAACAAGACAATATTGCATACAAGAAACTGACATACAGATTGAATTCACAATGAATACACATATACCCTATTCCTCGCTCTTGCTATCTCCTGATTTTTCTCGCTCGAAGTGAAGCAAAACGGTAACACTACTTCTCAAAAGTTTTAGGAATTTAATAAAAGTTCAATGAATGTCCTATAAGTTTTATGAATTTCCTACGATATTGCCAGACGCTCTAAACCACCAAAGAATTTGTATGAACTTCCTAGAAGTTTGTCAGTTATCGTAAATGCTCTATGAACTTTCAAAAGATCTACAAATGTCCCAGAATGTTATTAAATTTTCCTTGAAATAGTATGAATTTCCTGGGAGTTCTACAAACTTTCGAGAATTTCTATGATTTTTGAGGAGGTTTAAAATTTTCCCAGAAGAACTACGAATTTACAGAGTGAACTTCCAAGAATTTCTACGAATTTCCAGCAGTTCTAAAATTTTCCCAGAAGTTATACGAATGTCCCAGAAGTTGTACAAATTTCACAGAAGTTCAATGATTTTCTCAGAAGCTCTACGAACTTTCAAGATGTTCCACGCACCAGTTTTCCTAAATGTTTTACGAACTCTCAAAAGATCTACTTATGTCCCAGAAGTTATTAAATTTACCCAACAATAGTACGAATTTCCTTAGAGTTCTAAAAATTTCCAAGAATTTCTACGATTTTTTGAGCAGGTCTAAAATTTTCCCAGAAGTACTACGCATTTACTGAGTTACCTTCCAAGAGTTTATTTGAATTTCCAGCAGTTCTAAAATTTTCCCAGAAGTTCTACGAATTTCCCAGAAGTTGTCAAAATTTCACAGAAGTTCAATGATTTTATCAGAAGCTCTACAAACTTTCATGATGTTCCACGCACCAGTTTTCGTAAATGTTTTACGAACTCTCAAAAGATCTACTTATGTCCCCGAAGTTACTAAATTTACCCAAAAATAGTACGAATTTCCTTGGAGTTCAAAAAATTTACAAGAATTTCTAGAATTTTTGAGCGGGTCTAAAATTTTCCCAAAATTAATTCGAATTTACAGAGTGAACTTCCAAGAATTTCTACAAATTTCCAGCAGTTGTTTAAATGTTTCACCAATCAGTTTTCCTAAATGTTCCACGAACTCCCAAGAGATCTAACAATGTCCCGAAGTTATTAAATTTACCCAAAAATAGTAAGAATTTCCCAGGAGTTCTAAAAATGTCCAAAAATTTCTACGATTTCTGAGCAGGTCTAAATTTTTTCCAAAAGTAATTAGAAGTAGTACAAATTTCCTGAGAGTTGTAAAAATTTCCAAGAATTTCTACGATTTTTGAGCAGGTCTAAAATTTTCCCAGAAGTACTACGAATTTACTTAGTGAACTTCCAAGAATGTCCGCGAATTTCGAGCAGTTCTTAAATTTTCCCAGAACTTCTACGAATGTCCCAGAAGTTGTACAAATTTCACAGAAGTTCAATGGTTTTCTCAGAAGCTCTACGAACTTTCAAGATGTTCCACGCACCAGTTTTCCTAATTGTTCTACCAACTCTCAAAAGATCTACCAATGTCCCCGAAGTTATTAAATTTACCCAGAAATAGTACTAATTTCCTTGGAGTTCTAAAATTTTTCAAGAATTTCTACGATTTTTGAGCAGGTCTAAAATTTTCCCAAAAGTAATTTGAATTTACAGAGTGAACTTCCAAGAATTTCTACGAATCTCCAGCATTTCTTAAATATTCACAGAAGTTCTCCGAATGTCCCAGAAGTTTTACAAATTTCACAGAAGTTCAATGATTTTATCAGAATCTATACGAAATTTCAAGATGTTCCACGCACCAGTTTTCCTAAATGTTCTACGAACTCTCAAAAGATCTATCAATTGCCCCGAAGTTTTTGAATTTACCCAGAAATAGTACAAATTTCCTGAGAGTTTTAAAAATTTCCAAGGATTTCTACGATTTTTGAGCAGGTCTAATTTTTTCCAAAAGTAATTCGAATTTACAGAGTGAACTTCCAAGAATTTCTACGAATCTCCAGCAGTTCTTAAATATTCCCAGAAGTTCTCCGAATGTCTCAGAAGTTGTACAAATTTCACAGAAGTTCAATGATTTCTCAGAAGCTCTACGAACTTTCAAGATGTTCCACGCACCAGTTTTCCTAAATGTTCTACCAACTCTCAAAAGATCTACCAATGTCCCTTACGTTAGTAAATTTACCAGAAATAGTACAAATTTCCTTGGAGTTCTAAAAATTTCCAAGAATTTCTACAATTTTTGAGCAGGTCTAAAATTTTCCAGAAGCACTACAAATTAACAGAGTGATCTTCCGGAATTTCTTCGAATTTCCTGCCGTTTTTAAATTTTCCCAGAAGTTCTACGAATGTCCCAGAAGTTGTACAAATTTCACAGAAGCTCAATGAATTTTCTTAGAAGCTCTACGAACTTTCAAGATGTTCCACGCACTTCTCAGCAGTGCTTATTTTTTTTCAAAAGTTCTATGAAATGTCCAGAACAGTTCAGCTTCGAACATCTTCGGATACGGTGGTGTATAAGTTGTTTCTGTTTTGTGCGTGCGTTCGCTGATTTTGCCAGATATGCGCTGGCACTCTGCCTCCCGGACGGTTATACGTGTGTGATTGGTGGTTTTCTCGCTTTCCGAGAAGTTTTGGAATCGAAAAAGAAAACGTGATGCATCATGTTTGCAGGCATCAGAAGAGATGTCGCTATCTGCGTTGTTTGTTCTTTTCTTCGCTTGTGCTCCCGGTACAGAAATTTGTGGCGTCGCGTGTGATAGTTTTTGATTTCAGTTTGTTTACGCGTTATATGATTTTGTGAGCGGTCGCTTCGTGTTCGCGTCATGGAGCAATCGACTACATTCGACCAGAAAATTGATCCCCGTAGGGCGAGTCTATGATCGGGGCTACTACACCAAGCGTGATATAGCTGCTTGCAAGGGATTCAGTTGGACTGATTTGGTGAGATTGTTCCTTTTTTCTACTTTTGTCTATTTAAACTTAATTTCTATGAATGCGTATCGTTAGGAATCATTTGACTCGGATGAGACTCTTAACTTTTAATTGTTTACATTGTTTTCAATCGGTATTCTTAATAACTTCACAAAATATGGTTCCAATATTTAAATTGAGCAGCTCGACTTACCTGGTGACTGCCGCTTTTGCTTACTGAGTAGAATACCGTGGGGGATCCACATTGTAAAGATTCCCTATTTTCAGCTTTTTTACAGGCTGGAGTTGTTGTTTGAACCATTTAGTTTATCAATTTAATTTATCTGTATAACAATTATTCACAAGCATTCTTTCAGGTCAATTCAAGAATAGTTTGATGATGATAAATCTTCCTAATATTCACATTTCAGTTATGACCCGATCCTGTCAACCTCTCCGCACATCAGACTGTTATTTTTCAATAATTCCACATAATTGTAATTTCATACCTTCCTCCTTCAAGATGAATGTTTAAGATACACATACTTTGCTAGCTGAAAAAATGGGGTCATTGCTGTATAATTATTCTCTTTTTGCAGCCTTCATTCAGACTGGATCTATTGATTTAAATTATTTGAGTTTTCTTCCAGCTCTTTGATGACGGAACATCATTAGATTTATACTGTAATGATTCACTCTTACAGCTTTCACCCTAGTTTTGTCTGTTGATTTGATTTGTTTGAATTGGTTTTCAGCTCTTTGGTGTTGGCAGTCGCGGGCGATCAAATTTGCTCATGCTCATGCTCTAAGTTTATTTTCAGCATTTCGATGATGGAACGTCTTCAGATTTATATTATAATGGGGCTTATTACGGATGTCACATCACGGTGAAAAGTTGTCACTTGTCGTCACGGTGAAGTGATTCCCATTTGATTTGTACGGTAATCACGGCTCTTATTCTGAGTATCACTTGCTTATCACCGTGTAGTGACACCCGAAATAAGGCCCAATGATACACCATTTGGTTTTGGCTTCGGGCAAATCCAAGTATAATGCATGATAACACTGATACATTTAAAACCATGGTCGCATCACTTATCAAGGTGAATCCTGATCCAACGAACCCAACTTACTAACAAAAGCTCCTTTCCTGTGTCTTTTGTTGGGATGCAGAGGTAAACACGGCCCACAAACAACAAAGGTCACTTTAATATTCCTTCCCTACTCCCACCTGATTGCAAGGACGTGGCCGGCGCCGTTATTGATCTACAACATATAGAGTCACTGAAACTTGTACAATGAGAATGGACGGTCACTCCCAGCCCCATTCAGTTGATTCATTGTACAATTTCACTGATTCTGACCAATCACGGAGTAGCAACCGTTGATATGTGCAGCGATGTGCAGTCAATGTTAGCTAAGCTAGCTATTGGTTATCGTATATGTATAGTGTTTATAGTACTACATATCTTTCATTATTGACTTTACATAATTTAATATTATTCTAAATTACATTTTATTATACATAATTCTTAATGTTAGCTATTATGAGCGGATCCAGGGAAGCATAGTGCCAGCTTGAAAAGAAATCTGAATCGTTCATTATCTGTTTTGTAAAAATCTTGTGTTTATTGTATCTTGTTACATGGCATTATAACGCATTTTCGATATTACATTACATTTAAATAAGTATTAACCCGGTAACACACATTTCAGGTCATTCACGTCTTAAATAAGATGGGATCCGTTCCTTTTATCAACAGTTGTGATATTGCATCATATGCTGGAACTATATGAATTATCGCGGATTTCTTTTGTTCATTACATACCAGATGAGGGCTTAATCATGTTTTGCCATCTAGTGTTTTGGTTTTGAGATGCTCGATAACCTTAGAGGGATCGGTTTTGCTTAATGAGCAGAATATCATGGGTTTAATCCCAAGCTCTCCCACAACATAACACAACACAAACATATTAAGTATCATTCTAGCTAAAAATATTTATTTGCATAATATAACCTGGAAATTTCAGGGTTACATCTTCCTTATTGGGAGCTGAGGAGACATAGAGCTGCATCATATTGTATGTAAATTAATTATTATTTTCATTGCGGAATACCAGTTTTTTTGTATTTTCATTATTACGTATTTTAATGTTCTGATATATTTCATTTCTCCATTACATATGTTTACTATATATATAAATAAATACTGGGTTGGGAGGGAGCATCAGGGTATCATTTGACCTGGAACTGGACGATTGGAGTGGTATGACAACCGGAGTCTAGGAGGGAATAAACACTATCATTTTCTTTATCCTACCGATTCGATTGTGATGGTGTGAATTCTACTCCAATTGACGCGCCCTTCTTAACAAACCATCCTGTAGGAAGCTTAATAAGTATTGCGAATTGCGTTATTCGATTTGTTGGATCGTATCGTTGGAAGGAGATTCTTAAATTCCCGTGGATTTCGCGTAAGTGCCTCTGCTTACGGGTCCACCCCACCGTTTTTGGCCCTTCATACAGCGATATTGTGAATTCAGATCGGTAGCTCAAATTGATCTTGCTATTAAGTGGAGCTGCATACAAGACAAGATCTTCGAAGGGATGGTGGCTACCTTACATACATACATACAATTCAAGGAACACATCTTAGTCCTTGTTACTTTTTATGCCTTGTTGATAGTGACAAGACTTGACTTTGTCCACCGAGGATGATCTTGAAACAAGGAAAAAATGAGTTAGTTAGTCTTCATCTATGTGATTCCTAATCTTAAGACTAGGGTTCTGATGCATGGTCAATATCGGTGTCATTCCTTAATTTTGTTGCTAATTAATCCAATTTTGACTGCCGAAGGGGCGCGCTTTTGGAGGGGGTTTCAACACTGCGAAGGGTATAAATAGCGGGACCTTACAATTAGAGTCGGACCCTTGCGATAAATGCAAGAGTGGCAACTGTAAAAAAATCGAATAATACTTCATCATTTCTCAATAGTGATGGAGTAATACGACATGCACTAAACTAAGGACACGGGATATACTACAATAGATCAATTTACTGGTCGCAGTGGTGTTAGGTCCCAAACAGAGTGGTCTGATATGGACACCACACGATTGCATTGGGTTCTAAAATCGAACGTACTAGTGCACAATAAAGTAACCGGAGGCAGTGAGGATCACGAAATTCATTTGCAACTTTGAAGATGAATCCTAGTTGTCCGTTGGCCTTTGTGTTGAGCTGGGGGACAGTAATCTCATAGAGGTAACTCTAAGACCACTGAGTCCCGAAGAAAATCATTATTATTTTTGGCTCACTCAGTACCAGAACAACGGTCCCAAGCAGTCCCAAGCTATTTCACTCACCCCTGCATGTTCTGCATGAATCCACACACCCCTGATGTTATCTGTCAAACTTTCATAGCGAATCAAAACAAACATAGTGTAGTAATAGAATTTCAACTAGAATAGGGTACGTTAATCGTTTGCTTGGGACCAATAGGCTACTAAAGTGGTGAGCCAATTTAAAATCGTTAGTTTCGTATTGATTGTTGGTAATCTCTTTGAATGTGGACAAGGTTACCAGGACGCAGATCACATTATTTGGTCTTGTGCTGAGCATCGTGGAGTCAGATCCGAGTTGTGCGATTCCCTTCGGGCTCGAGGTAGACAACCTAATGTCCCAGTTCGGGATATTTTGGCTAGACGCGATCTGAAGTTTATGCAACTTATGTTTACTTTAAGAATATTAACCTTAGATTGTAAGTTTGATTAACCTTGTGTTTAGTTTGTATATTGTTTTTTTTTTGTATATTTGTTTCTGTAATAATTGTATAATTTCAGAATTGATATAACGTCGATAGGATTATGTTTTAGAAATAGTGAAATATTTGAATCATAAACCATATTCCAAATCTCCTTTTGTCTCTCCCGATCCAAACAATTGTCATCCACTAGCCTCGAGAAAACCGCGAGTAAAGCCCGATTCAAAGTAAATTTGGACGCATTCAAGTGATCATAACTCAAGAATTAAACAACATACACGGTCATAACTTATTACATTTCACTGTTTCGAACGAACTGTCGCACTTTACTTGTGATCGATGGCATCATGATCTGCACAGTCGCTGGTGACACTGTAACGGCGAACTTATTCCACTTTAAACGCATTTGTTGTGCATTTGTCACTTCTCTACCGTATCCTCGAAGTTTTCGCTTGACAATTGCCCAATATTTTTCAATCGGTCTGAACTCAGGGCAATTCGGAGGATTAATCACTTTGGTGACGAAATTAACATTGTTTGCAGCATACCATTCTAGTACCTCCTAAGAGTAGTGGCAGCAAAACGTTGGTCTTGTGTTGCCGAACGAAGGGTAAAATCCGCTTTTTCAGACACTCTTTAATGTAAACCTTCGACGTCATTGTGTGAGATGTGATGAAAACCTTGGTTTGAAGGCCACAACTGCAGATTCCTTGCCAAATCATTAGTTTCCGAGTAAACTTTTCAGCAAAAACAAATTTATACCACGACCAGTTGCCAAGTAAAATTTTCGTCCGGGGATTTGTTTATAATCCATTTTGACATATGTTTCTTCATCCATTAAAATACAGCCATAAAATTTCGTCAAAACTCGTTCGTATAGTAATCGTGCTCGCTTTTTGGCCACTAAATTTTGTTTCAGGGAGCGATTTTGGATGTTTACTGGCACAAAAAGACTTCTATCCTTCTTTTGAAAGGATGTCACGCACGGTGGAAACGTTGGAATCATATTTCTTTGCCAAATCACGTATGGAGACACCAGTGTTGCTTTTCAGGTACCTCAACACCTTTCTCCTCAGCTCTTTGTCCCTAGTGCCACTTTTATGATAGATGCGCTGTGCTCTCCCTAATAAAAAATGACCATAAACGAACGATAACCCAAATGATTGAACTATTCCAAAAATGGTTTGGATGATACCCCGAACACGTCGTTAAGCAAATTAACCATACAATTTTTATTAGGGCTATCCACACTCAGAGTATCCTTGTAACGTTTGATTACAAGACTCACCGTTGACTTTGGGAATTTTAACACTTTTGCTATTTTTGAGGCAGACCACGAAGGGTTCTCTAGATGTTTGTGCACAATTAGTTTTCTTTTCTCAAGTCCCTGCGCTTCAGTCAGAGAGCGTATAGGGCGTCGTTGTGCCAATATGATCACAGACAAGCAGACATAACACTCTTAAAACCTTCATAGAAATCGTTTTTAACGGTCAATTTAAATGTTTCTTAGTTGGTAGTACCGCCACTTGTGGTGCACATAATCAATTCCCTAGCGTTTGACGTTTACATACTACAACCATCTGTTGAGTGTATTGCCCATGAAAGTATATACGACAGATGGCGGTAGGGTTTACAATGATAAATGTTCAATGTGTTGTGTCTGCCTGTCTGTGAAATAACATGGAGGTAACGTTAGGATAATATCAAAACATTGATAAATATAACGCATCACTTTCAGAAATATTTCGCTTCGCAACCGAAGAACCATTCTGACGGTCATATGAGTACCCAAGTAACCATATAGTCGCAATATAGCTTGTATATTCTTACTTTGTTTGACTATGGTTAATTGGGGAATCTGATGAAACTGTCACTTCTTGAAACTGATCCCTTTCGAATTTCTTTCATTCTCTTTTCGCACACGGAGCGCTCGGTGGACCAGCGACTTAGGACGTGAGCCTCGTCCCAGATCACCATGTCAATTCATATTAGAACCAACCAAGGACGATCTACGGAAGGAAATTGCCGGTGAAGCACGGAATGAAATACGGAGCGTTAGAGAAAAGTCCAAGGGATTCCAAAAGAAGTAATCAACGACGGCGGAAAAGCAGAATATGGTGAAAGATTTCCAATTATTAAAAAAATAAATATATATCAAAATTAAACGAAATACATGCCAGGTTTGAAAAAAAAAATATATTTTCGAACCTGGAAGCGTGTATGTAATACCAATATCCATTTGATAACGGTGATGCATACAAGCAGGGCTTATTATAAGTGAAAGTAACCTCGGAATGGGCGTGACTCTCCAGACATTCTGAAATGGGTTGCTGGATCTGCAATAGAGCTATCCCCTTCTAACTCCCGGACTAAAGCTGTCTACAATGACCTTAAATGCGACATTGTAGGGAGAGTTCTTCCATAATAACACTGCCGGCCAGTGGGGGTTAGATTGAATACACACACTTACGCACACACACTTACACACACACACACACACACACACACACACACACACACACACACACACACACACACACACACACACACACACACACACACACACACACACACACACACACACACACACACACACACACACACATACACACACACACACACACACACACACACACACACACACACACACACATACACACACACACGCACACACACACACACACACACACACACACACACACACACACACACACACACACACACACACACACACACACACACACACACACACACACACACACACACACACACACACACACACACACACACACACACACACACACACACACACACCCACACACACACACACACACACACACACACACACACACACACACACACACACACACACACACACACACACACACACACACACACACACACACACACACACACACACACACACACACACACACACACACACACACACACACACACACACACACACACACACACACACACACACACACACACACACACACACACACACACACACACACACACACACACACACGCACACACACACACACACACACACACACACACACACACACACACACACACACACACACACACACACACACACACACACACACACACACACACACACACACACACACACACACACACACACACACACACACACACACACACACACACACACACACACACACACACACACACACACACACACACACACACACACACATACACACACACACACACACACACACACACACACACACACACACACACACACACACACACACACACACACACACACACACACACACACACACACACACACACACACACACACACACACACACACACACACACACACACACACACACAGGGCTACAAATGGTGAGTTGACAACCTAGCTCTGGTTCTCACAAGTTCCTACCTCACGCCTCCCCGTGGTGTAGCCTGGGCAATGTTGTCCTTCTGACAATAGCAAAGTGAGGGGGTGCGACGCGAACACTGGCGCGGTAACCATAACACGGCGATAGAGGAAATGCTTCGTCAACCCGCAGGAGTGCCAACCGGCACATTAGGATCGACGCCAGTAAGATCCTTATTACGGCATACTGGATACGGCATGGAACTATGGACACGACACGGTACAATGGATTGGATACCACGCTACAGGGCTGACAGTCGTGCTATTCTGCTCCCTAAGTAAAGAAGGGTGACACCTTCTTGAAATGGCGAGTGGGCTAATAGTGCGGCTGCCCCCGTCCCGGTAAAACCTTGGCAGGCCTCCGGATACGTTCAAAACTCGTCACCAATTGGTGATTGGTGAGTAGTAGGCTCAGATGTAACATTCCTGACTTACGCCGATCTGGCTCTGAACACGGCCCCCATGAAGGACCGTGTCAACCCTAGCATGGCCTCCCTGCTTGCATAGATAACCATGGGATCACGATAGGAGACTACATACAACGAGTGGAGATAGCGGCCCGAAGGGGGGACCCATCAGAATGGATAAAATTGGAGAAAAAAATAAAAATGAAGAAAAAGAAAAAACCAAAAAAAATATGAAGAACGACGGCAATACGCCAGACAGTGAAAACGGAGAAGCAAACGTGTTCGCAAGGAGTGGGATATTGCAGAGATCACCAGTGTCGAACCTGGGGGTCACTGCGAGTTCCAGCAGCAGCAGTAAGTTTCAAGAAGAGCAGCCAGGCGTTGGGCTAAGCCAGATATTCACACCAATATCCAGTAGTAGCAAATCCCAAGAACTGCAGCTCGGGAGAACCAAAATGACGGAGGTCAGGAGGAAGATCGATGATCTCTATGTGTTCGTGAAGGATAAAAACAACGTACACAAAGAGATCAAGCAACTTGTGACCGGTATCAAATCCGGCATAACAGTGGCAGATCGGGAATGTCAAGAGTGGAGAAAAAGGGCCGAAAATGCCGAAAAGGCTCTGCTGGAGGTCAAGGAGAGCATAAGACTGGCTCAAGCACATGAGACTCCGAAGGGACCCACAAATCCACGTCCTGAAAAGAGAGATAGGGACACGCCAGGAGATGAGGAGGAGCCCAAAAAACGCAGGGACGACGAGGAAGGCATCAAGGAGATAGGAGAAAATGGTGCGTGGCGTAAAGTCGAGAACCAGAAAGAGAGGAAGAAAAAACAGAAGGAAGATGAAGTGAGGAAGAAGGAAGAGGAAGCGAGGAGGAAGGAAAAAGAAGCGAGGAAGAAGGAAGAGAAGAAGAAGGAAGACAGGAAGAATAAGGAGAAGCCTAGGCCTCGTAGGGAGAGAAGCAAGGGTGACGCTCTGGTTGTTGAGGCGAAGGACAAAACGTCCTACGCAGCACTCCTCCGGAAAGTGAGAGACGATCCGGAGTTGAAACAACTAGGCGAGAATGTGGTGAAAACCAGGCGAACCCAGAAAGGCGAGATGCTATTCGAGCTGAAAAGGGACCCTACGGTTAAGAGCACAGCTTTTAAGGAGCTCGTCGAAAAATCTCTTGGCGAGACGGCGAACGTAAGAGCCTTATCCCAGGAGTCAGTGGTCGAGTGCAGGGATCTGGACGAGATCACAACAGAAGACGAGTTAAAAAGTGCGCTGAAGGTGCAATGCAACCTGGGAGACGTACCGATGGCAATTCGGTTGAGAAAGGCGTATGGTGGCACGCAGACGGCGTTGATACGACTTTCTTCGGACGCAGCTAACGAGCTGCTGAAGACTGGCCGAATCAAGGTTGGGTGGTCAGTGTGCCCGTTGAAAGCTATTCCTCGGGTATCTAAGAAAATGGAGAGATGCTACAAATGCATGGGCTTCGGTCACCAGGCGAGACACTGCAAAGGCCCTGACAGATCTGATCTGTGCAGGAAATGCGGAGAGAAGGGGCACGTTGCAAAAGACTGTACAAAGCAACCGAGGTGCATGCTCTGCAAAAAGGAGGACGGAAATGGCCATGTGACGGGAAGTTTCAGGTGCCCTGAGTTCAAGAAGGCGATGGTGGGCCAGCAATAATGAAGGTAACCCAAATAAATCTCAATCATTGTAACACAGCACAGCAACTGTTGTGGCAGTCAACAACGGAAACAAAGTGCGACGTTGCAATCATTGCAGAGCCATACCGAGTCCCTCTCGATAATGGTAACTGGGTGGCGGATAGAGCAGGAATGGCGGCCATACAAGTCATGGGCAGGTATCCCATACAACAAGTGGTGGCAAGCTCATATGAAGGTTTCGTGATCGCCAAAATCAATGGAATCTTTGTATGTAGTTGCTACGCACCCCCGAGATGGACAATTGAGCAGTTCCACCAGATGCTAGATGGGCTCACCGAAGAGCTCATTGGACGGAGACCAGTCGTCATCGCAGGAGACTTCAATGCTTGGGCAGTGGATTGGGGGAGCAGATGTACC